>NC_133869.1:7575675-8175675 GCF_044706935.1 Curcuma longa | reverse complement strand
TTATATTCACATCGGCGTTGATCTCGACGACGACTACGCGTTTCTCTCGACTATATATATAAACTCGATCGTCTGTTTCGACAATTCTTAATTACAGGCTTAGCATAGAAATATAATTAATCCACTAAACAATTAATGAAGCTTAGTTCAGGAGATGAAACAGCGCCCAAGCTCAATCTCGACCTCGAGCTACTGACCCGCGGCAACCACGACGACGACGAACATGAGAAGGCGAAGCCGCGCAGGAAGCGGAAGAGGGCGGCCGACGCCGACGGCGTGTTCGAGTGCAAGACGTGCCACCTCCGGTTCGCGACGTTCCAAGCGCTAGGCGGCCACCGGACCAGCCACATGCGCGGCGACCGGAAGGAGGGCCGACCGGAGAAGGGCGGCGTGTGCCACCGGTGCACGGTGTGCGGGGCGAAGTTCGAGATGGGGCAGGCTTTGGGCGGCCACATGCGGCGGCACAAGGCCGCGGGTGGGTGTTGGAAGGAGCGGAGGAGGGCGAGGGAGGTGGTGGAGTTTGGGGTGGCGCCTTTGGAGGTTAACATGTTCGACGTGGTGCGGAGAAGCGCCAGTTCTTGTCAGCTCCTGCAATTGTTTGTTTGATTAATTAATTCCAATTGGTTCCATGAATTCGATTCATAAAAGTTGATAATCTCGATGTATTTATAAAGCAATTTCAATAAAACAAAATCATATTGAACACGCCTTTAATATTTATTTTGTATTAGAAAAACCTTGTTTCTCAAATCACTTCCTAACTTTATTTTTCCCCTGTGGATTATATTTGGTTACTTTCGTCTCCAATTCATAATAGACTTAATCATTAATCCGTTTTCTGTTGCCATCTTAACTGCCACATTTCACACTCCAAATTTCACCAATGATCTCAATTAGAGCATCACGAATCAAACAATTTGGCCAAACTGGAGAAACCCTGGGGCAGAAACTAGAAACTCATGGCCATCAAAATCTGAAAAATACAGACAGGTACAAAAAAAGAGGTTGATAGGCAATTACAAGTCATCAAAACAACCAAATAGCAATCCTTTGAAAATATAGTCTAAGGAAAAAGGTCGACAAACCAAGCAACAGCTGCCAGCCCTGGGGCACCAAATTACCATCCAGCTAACACAAGCATAGACTACCTAGATGTTGGGGTCTGAAGAACTAAAAGGGTCGAAAATTCTGGTGACACTAACTGATGGTATCTTTGCTCAATCATCATCAAACGGGGAGGCCTAAATTAGCCAAAAGCACAAAGTGGATATGAATAGCACAAACAAATCTAACAATCTTCTGACAACCTACTACTAGAATCAAGCCACAACTAGAACCTATAGTGGGGCCATGGAACGGCTAAACAGCAAATGGATGCTTAGAAGCACTTCCGGTGGACAATTGCCGGACCAGATTCCTCGTACTCACCCTTTGAAATCCACATCTGCATGTTTCATGAGTGTCGAAAGTCAAGTATCGAAATATCACCAAAAGGATTGAGATTGCACATGAATAGAGTATACCTGCTGGAAGGTGCTAAGAGAGGCAAGGATGGATCCTCCTATCCAGACACTGTACTTCCGTTCAGGTGGGGCAACCACCTTAATTTTCATGCTACTAGGGGCAAGAGCAGTAATCTCCTTGCTCATTCGATCAGCAATACCAGGGAACATGGTTGATCCACCGCTAAGCACCACATTACCATACAGATCTTTCCTGATATCTACGTCGCACTTCATGATGGAGTTGTATGTAGTCTCATGAATTCCAGCAGACTCCATGCCAATCAATGATGGCTGGAATAGAACCTCTGGGCACCTAAATCTCTCAGCACCAATAGTAATGACCTGGCCATCAGGGAGTTCATAGCTCTTTTCGACAGCTGAGCTAGTCTTGGCAGTCTCCAACTCTTGTTCGTAATCAAGGGCAACATATGCCAGTTTCTCCTTAATGTCCCTAACAATTTCCCGTTCGGCAGTTGTTGTGAACGAGTACCCTCTCTCAGTAAGGATCTTCATGAGGGCATCTGTGAGATCACGACCAGCAAGATCCAAACGCAGAATAGCATGAGGAAGTGCATATCCTTCGTAAATTGGAACAGTATGGCTGACACCATCGCCGGAGTCGAGCACAATTCCTATCAAAAACACACAAATCAGACCAATGGAAAATCTAATAGCCTTTAATGAATCAGCCATATCGATACAAACCTGTAGTACGGCCACTGGCATATAGAGAGAGGACTGCCTGAATTGCAACATACATTGCAGGAACATTGAATGTTTCAAACATGATCTGGGTCATTTTCTCTCTGTTTGCCTTAGGGTTAAGAGGGGCTTCAGTTAGTAATATTGGGTGTTCCTCAGGAGCGACCCGGAGTTCATTGTAGAAGGTGTGGTGCCAAATTTTCTCCATGTCGTCCCAATTGCTGACAATTCCATGCTCAATTGGATATTTCAAGGTGAGTATTCCTCTCTTTGACTGAGCCTCATCACCAACATAAGCATCTTTTTGGCCCATACCAACCATAACACCAGTGTGGCGGGGTCTACCAACAATACTGGGAAAAACTGCTCTAGGAGCATCATCACCAGCGAATCCAGCCTTGTTTGCCAAAGGCAACATAAACCAAAGAAATTTTCAGTGTTTATGCCCAGAACTGCACAATATTGAATATCAAAGAAGAAGCAAATGCTAGTGTGAAATGGCTAACCTTGACCATTCCAGTTCCATTGTCACAAACAAGAGGTTGGATATCCTCAGAATCAGCCATTTTCTGTATATCAGAATCAGAAATGCACATGAGGAAGTTAGCAATTTCATAGTAATACACTTTCTGGAACATGCTAAATTACATGACTTTACACATCTAAGGTCAGCAAACTAAAAATACATGCCCTCCCTTTGCAATATCTTCAAATGCAGAGTCAAAGAATTGTGGAGCATCAAAATCCACTGAGGATTAGTCATATTTTTGTAGGAGTAAATCATATACATAATGCACACTCCTTAAAACAAGAATTCCAAATAGGTCAAATTATCAAAATAATCTAAAAAGATTTGAGTATATTTTATCAAGAAAAAAGTCCCCAAGCAGCCAACTTTCGTGGTTGGCAAATAAAATATCTTCGAAGACCTTAATTTGTGTAAATTTCCCTGCCAAAGTACCATCTATCGTTGGGAGAAGAGAAGCTAATTTTTGCTTAGGTCCCTCAACACAGAAACACTAATCCTGAATCAAGACTTGGCTGCTAATTTCACTAGCACAAGTACCAAACTGAATCCTAACAGATATCTCTTTTGCCATGGCCAGAATTATTCCGCAAAGAAAATTTTATGTGATTGTGAATTCGCATATTCTGCTTTGCACCAGTGACCGAGTTCTTTTTTGCGAGGTTTATGTTTCAGTTTAATACTAGCAAAAGAAGGGGAAAAAAACAAACTGCTGAATCCGCTGCCTCGAATCTTTGTCTATTTATAGAGAACAAAATTAAACGAAAAGGATAATTTAAACAAAAAAAAAAACAAAAGTTGAATACAATCAAGCCGGTTTTTTCTGACTAATAGACTTCTACTGAATAAAAGATCAGATCCAAAACAGATTAATAAAGAACGACTATAATATATTTTCAAGAAAAAATACGGATCCTGACGGAGAGAACCTCTAGAGACCAAAACATTCAAACCCCCAAAGCTTCATTTTTTGAGAGCGAAACATGAATTTTTTTTTTGTTTACTAAGGAGTCAGATCGGTCAAAAAAACAAACAAACGATCGGTGTCAGTACCACTAGATCCAGGCCCCCAACCCGTCAACCAGGGAGAAACAAGATCATTAACAGAAGACGCCACAAATCTACGAGATCGGAGGAAAAGGAAACTGGATCTGACCTTTTCCGATGAAGGCGACTAGATAATCGGGAAGAGGCGCAGCAATAAGAGACGCCAAAGACCAGCGAGTTGGAAGGAAGCGAGGACCGGACTGTGGAATACGGAGAGATGCATCACTTTTAACAAGGACAGATATCTTGTAAATTAAAAAATTTTATTTTATAGTATAGTTTATTTACTTTTATTATTTTATCTTTATATGATTTAGAATATATTATATTTTTATACAAATAAAATCTCACACATAAAATTTTAGAAGGCAAAATTAAAAATCTGCTTCTGATTTCATTATAAAAATATTTGAAAGGATTTCCTTACTTCATCCTCTTTATTATATAATTTAGTTGTTATTTTTTATTGCATGTAACGCGAGAGCATTATAAAATGTTGAATAAAAGAGAGAAAATCTTTACGGATCCAATTAAACTATCTATTTTAAACAATATATCTTTTAACTTATTTTCAAAATATAAGGGCTTTTATTTCTATTTAGAAAACATAGAAGGTCAAATATAATATCCGAATTTCAAATATAAGTTAGCTATTTTTGGAATAAAAAAATATGATGAGATGCACTTGATGAAAATAAAAATAATAATAAATAGAGGATAGTTTTTTTTTATTTTTACCCAAAACAAAAATATCTTATTTCATAGAATTTTTTGCTCCTTCTAAGTTCAAAAATTTTGTAAGTTCGAAAGTTAATGGCAATTTACTCACAAAAATTTCATCTATCCCAATTTCAATACGGTCTTCAGTGCTATCTCTACGTTCATATCATACATGGGCCTGGAATCGGCCCACTAAGTCCATGACCCAAAAGCGTGGGCCGATATTCATTTCTTCGAAATAGATGAATAAAGTGTTGTAGGTCAAATGATTTTTTATATATATTTATATCCGATCTCAGGCTTCGATTTTTCTATCTTCTTAATTCTCCTCTCAAAATCTGTGATCTTTTCGAAATAATATTTTTCTTATTTTTGTGCCTAAATCACACGAGTCGAAGGAGAACATTGATTGATTTGAATGACTTCCACCTCTCGTTTGCGTGCCCATCTTAAACTATCTATTCCATTCACATTCCATGCTGAATTAAAATCGTATATTTTATCCTCAAACAGATCAGAAGATCCTTGTCGTTTTTGCCGGATTTTGGGCAAAAGGACATCGTGGCTAAATTCTGGTCAATCTCAAATTTCAGACGACAGGGATTTCTTTGCTTATTTTTGAACAAAAAGTTGATTTTGATGTAAAATAAACTGTGCGCCATGATAACGCACGGGAATCCGCCGAACATGGTGGGTCTCATCATTTGCCTGGGGATGACGTCAGGCCTTCGTTCTCACGTCCGCCGTGTTTTTTCTTCTTTTTGCGGATGCGAGGAAAACGAGCGCAGCGGACAGCGGCGCGCCCGCCGTCAACCCTAGTAGCAGGCGGCGCGCGCATCGCCTTCGCCTTCGCCGTCACGTCGCGTAGGCATCTATATAGATCGGCATCGCATTCTTCCGGGTGCTGGGCCCCGGTACGCCGACCATACACCGTGGCCGCCACCGCCACGGGCCCACCCTCCACCGCCCCTGCGCCACCTTCTGATTCCTTCCTTCCTTCCTCAGGAGAGAGAAATGGTGAGGACCACTGGAACTTGACCGGACGGTCAGATCCGGTTCGGATAAATCGGGCAGTTTTCACGCAAGGAATCGAGGAATGCTTTAGGATTCGCGTTCGCTCCTTTCCCTGTAACGCCGCAGGAGCCGGACGCACTCACTTCAGGCGGGGCCCGTCTCTAGGGGCGTTATGATTCGTGCTTCACGCCAAACGCCGGTGGCCCCCCACCTCATCATGTTGATGTTGGTGCTGGAAGTGACGGAAGTGTGAAAAGCCCGCGCGACTCGGTCTTATTATTACAACCAATTCGGATGTGATTCAAAATGTTTTGGAAATTCACAAAAAGGCCCAACTGAATGATAAATCTTAGTTAGTCTTGTTGATTATCTGTGTGGGATGATCTGTTTAGTCCCATGAAAATTTTTCACTGGTCATCAGGATAAATCGAGAAGTACACGCGATGGCCAATCCAGACGTCCAGCATTCTTTAATTGCGCTCTCCATTTAAAAAAAATTTTTTACAAATATGTCGTACATAAAAAAAGGTCAACTGAAAAAAAAAATGATAAATCTCAGTTAGTCTCATGGACTCAATCCCTGGGGGTGGCCGGTCCGATCCCACGGAAGTTTCCCACCGACCACTAGGGTAAATCGAGAAGCGCATACGGCAACCAATCCAGATGACCAGTATCCTTTGATTGCGTTCCTCATTTGGAAAAATTTTTTATAAATACGTTGTAGTTGGGGATCGAACCGCGAAAAAAAAAGGTCAACTGAAAGAAAAAATGATAATCCCAATAGCCACATCTCTAGGGGTGGCCGGTCCGGTTCCAAGATGTCCAGCATCCTTTGATTGCGTTCCCTATTTGGAGGAAAATTCCTGCAAATATGCCGTAGGATGTCCTACCGTTGCACCATTGCCCCGGGGACAAACTGTAGTGGGTATTTTTATAGTGACAAAACCCCTTAAGAGATTTTTTAGAGGCCCTAAGTTACAACTCCGAGCTAAGACTGTCCCTCACCGTTGCACCATTGCCCCGGAGAAAAAAAAAAGGTCAACTGAAGATTAGCAGAGAGGTTGTCATTGTGATTTGAATATTTTGGAAAAAGTTCATAAAATATCGAGTTTAAATATATATGATTTGCGAGGATTAAATTGAGAAAAGCACGGCTCAACGAGCGCGGAACGAAATTAGAGCATTAATATATGCAACGACGAGTCGCTGATGCCTTTTCAGATCGCAATTTGCAAGCCACATCATTTCGTACAGAGTCCGAATCATTTCCTTCTCTCCTCTCTATCTTTCTCTTATTTATTAATGAGTTGAGGGTTGAGAGTTGAGGGAAGAACTCTGCTACTCTTATCTTTGTGCCTTCTTATAATTTCCTACACTACTTCTTTTTAGATCTTCAACCTCTGCATGCATGGAGATTTCTAACGCTTACTGCCAGGTACACCAATCGTTCTGAGTTCTTGAGGTTTCTCATATATTTTATTACACTGGTCTGGACTCGAATATACAAGCATAATTCCTGCAATATCACATGTAGTTTCTGACGAATTTGATGATCGAACATGATTTTTTTTTTATTCTATAACTAATTCTTCTGTTCTTGTAATTTCAGAAGTACATGAACAATAACAGTTTGCTTCTTTATATCCATTTTAAGTTTTCCTTTTTGGGAAAAGAAACTCCATGTCCATATAAGTTTTCAAAGTTCTGGTGCAAATGGAATGTGAAGTAGACTTAATTAAAAGTGTTTGTAAGAACTTTAAGATCATGAATTATAGAGAAAAAAAAACTGCGCCTTCACTGTTTCCTCGTTGAAAATAAAAGAGCCTTAACATGTAAGAGCAATGATCAACAAGAGCCTTATAATGATATGTCTTCTAAAACTACAAATTAAAATCATCCTAAACATCATGGTAATTCTCCCCTCAGACAATGGCAGCGGGACATGGAGTCGAGGAAACAGCAGCGAGATGCGCTGAGACCCAACAGCTACAGCAAGCACAAGAGAGAAAACTGAGGCCTGCTCCCCCAGAGAAAGCCTTGCAGTGCCCTAGGTGTGCCTCCACCAACACCAAGTTCTGCTACTACAACAACTACAGCCTCTCACAGCCCAGGCACTTCTGCAAGGGCTGCAAGAGGTACTGGACTCAAGGAGGCTCCCTCAGAAACGTCCCCGTGCGTGGTGGTTGTAGAAAGCACAAGAAACATTCATCTTCTTCATCCTCCTCCTCCTCCTCCTCTTCCAAGAAGGCATCATCGGAGCAGGATCTCAGTAGCAGCATCACTGCCCTAATCCCTCCACCAAACCTGTATTTTGCTGGCCAGCCACCGACCAAGCAGTTGGTGGGCGCATCAGCTGTCTCAAGTGGTTTTCTAGATATGCTAAGGAGTGGGTCGGTGGGCAGTGCAGCTGTTGTGGGTGGTGGTGCTGCTGCCCATGGCAGCTTTGGCAGCGTGTACTGTGGTGGGGAGGAGACTGCAGAGTTGTGGTTTGAGAGTCCTCAAGCTGCAAGCCCTTCTACTATCAACAGCCACCTGCCATGGCAGGATGCAGCAGGGAGCATGTTGTTGGATTGCAGCTGGAGTGGTAATGCAGCTGTTGGCGATTCTTGGCAGGGGTTGATCAATAGCTCTCTGCTGTGAATTAATCAAGTGAAAAGTTAGCTAAAGAAATATATATATATAGTTTTGATGGTTTCAAATATCAAGTCGTGTTTTGGAGACTCATATTGTCATGCATCCTTTGATTTTACTACGAGCGTTTGTCAAGTGAACATTATATCTAAATGATGAGATGTCCATAACATGTTCATGAATTTTAAATTATCATCTTACAATGTATCACATAGCCCTTGAGACTGATGGATGATTTATACTTTTTCGCTATCAAAATGATGGAAATTAAAACACCAATGGCGATTGCGAGAGGAGCGAGTGAGCTAGGCCTACATTATATTAGCTGCTCATGCATGTCTTCTACCTCGCTTAGGGCCGGGTGTCAAGGGGTCGCCGGAGATAGCTCGGGTTCATTCTTTGTTGGACCAGGGAACACGAGATGGACGGGATCCTGGCCCAACTCGGGTTCAAGCTTCGACTTATGACTGGTTTATGCCGAGCTTAAGTACTCAACATGATTTTTTCTTTTTTGAATTTGAAAAAACTCTCATATTTTGATTCACATTCCACTGTTAAGCACCAACTAAGTACCTTTCATTAATTGGAACGACTTTTTAGAATCCACATAATTATGTTTGTAATGGAGTTATATATATCAGTTGTAGGCCATGAGTTTAGTCTTGCGCTATTAGTACTCATGAGGTCTCTCTTATTAGAGTCGGATGTTCAATGTGTTCGCTTGTAGGTGGTCTTTTACATACAAATAATATTTACAGTAGAGATTTCAAGCTACCTAATTTAGAAGGTGCTAAATTGTCTCCTATTAGCATGAATGGCTACACTGTTTATTCATGTCAAAAGACAATCGAACACATGATGACTTGTCTATAGATTTGATCAAGACGCTAGTACAATATTTTAACAATTGATCTTCACAATGTTAAATCAGGACTATGTGCAAAAGGTTTGGATCTATTGTTTTTCTTCAACGTCATATTAGATTTGGCATGTATTGACAACAATATTTGCCATCGCATGCATGAATTGTGTCAGGATCTTATATCTCATTATGAAATACTTTCTTCGTGAATTGTGATGGTATCTAGTGAGAGAATATATGTACTAACTACAATGACGTTGCAACAGTTTCATGTCGTCACAAATACGGTTAAAAACATATGTAGTTCATATGTTGGTGCCAAATGCCCAGATACGCCTTGTAAATCAAAAAAAAAAAAAAAACATATGTAGTTGCCCGATTATTGTGTTCTACAATTCATTCTCTTCCATCTACTCGCCCCATGGCCTTGGGGTTGATGCCCCTGCCGTTTCAATCAACTGGTTGTCCCTATTAACCGCGGGACTGGACCCAGGACCTTGTCACCTCCTCCAACTGACCCTGCCACCTTTTGTTTTCCAATTTCCATTGCTCATCTTGATCGACCATGTGATCAATATATGCGCCAATCGACTTCCAATTGCTCACGTTGCTTCCTCCTGCAGACTGCAGTGCTCACACCCACTACCTACCTTCTCTAAGCCACCGGTTAACCACGAGGTTGAAACTTCACCTCCTTGACTGCATTTGAGGAGCGTACGTCCTAAATTCGACATTGCCGCAGCCGCCTAATTATCCAAGCAAATCTAGTCCTCCCCATTGCCGATCCGCTGCAATCATTTTCCGAGAATAAATCTTATGCAAAACCATTTTCCAAGTAAATATTCTCTGTGCTTGAGAAGAAAGGTTGGAATGAGATAAATGATCTGTTTATCTCTCAACCATTTTCATTACCTGTCATGCCACTGTCATTCTCTCAATCATTTTCATTATCTCGCGGCTTCATGCTCCTCGAAGGGTGATCAGACTCCCTACACCTTTTTCCTTTCCTCTCAACAGAAATGGTGAAATACAATAGACCCGTATACCGTCTAGAGCCAACTGATTCGATAGTGGAAACAGTCGACACAAAAAAACACCACTGCATGATGTCCTGAACATGAAGCAAGATGGACAATGATAATTACTAATGATTACTAAAAAAGTAATTTATTTTATAAATTTGCTTTTCGATTTTCGTTCACGCGTTGTGATACAATCACGCATCCAAAATAGAAAATTATTCCTCTTCGCCATTCTAACAGCGGCACAAAAAACGAAAGCTTGTAGAGGAGCTCGAGCCATATGTACACATATGGTCAACAATGAACCTGTCTAAGTTGATCATGATTTGCTACTAAAAAAAACGAAGCTTTTGAAGTAAAAAAAAATTACAAAACTGACGAGTGCATATACCAAATAGCAACCAAAGCATCTAATCAGGCACGTCTTCGGCCTTGTCCATGGCCTTCTTTGCTAGCTCATATCCAGCGAAATTCATAGCACCAAGAGGTGCGATCCAGAAGAACCTTGGAATAGCTCCCTTGAAGAGGCCTAGAGGACCTTCCTTGTGAAGAATGGAGAACGCTACCATTTGCATTGAGGCTGGAAAACCTTGCGGTGCAGTCATCATTCGTGTCTTCATAACGTCAAAGGGTGTGGTAACAACAGCAGCAAGTCCACCAGATAAAGCTCCCACCGCAATAGTCTCCCAGGGTTCCAGTTCTCGGTTCAGAAGGTTCTGTACAGCCTACCAAAGCAATTGAAAGCAAATGTATCAACAAAACGAACACAATCTTGCAGAGTCAACCTAAGAGATGACGCTAACAAAACATAGGAGTAAAAGGCTACAGGTAGATTTATGAATCCAACAAGAACTTAACAGTGGTTGGAATTTATCTACCTTCTTAGATTCAGCGTAAAGACACATTCCAGCGACATAAAATGGGACCTCTCGGCAGAGTGTGGCACCAGTCCCACGGAAAAATCCTTTCAAACCATCTTGGTGTAGGGTACCCACAATTGCCTCTCCTACATTATTGAAGATGCCTGCCTGTAGCCTCTGCTTCATGACTTCACAAGGGATTCGAACTGCTGTCCCTAAGATTGTGCTACAAAAAGATGCCATGGATTGCACCTACATCACAATGGGCACTGTAAATCTTTGTGCCAAGTCAATGCTTATTTTAGCAAAAAAAAAAAAAAAATACTAGTGTTCAATGCTTTTAGTATAAAGGGATGCCATTTTAGCAAACTAGCACTGTTGTTAATGTCTATCGACCATATTTCAGTCACAGAATAATGAAGAAAGATCATTTTAAAAGAAAATGCACATTTAAGTTGCTGAATTGAATTAATCTCACCCAAGAAAAAAAAAAACATGTATATCCCCTATTGTATACCTGGAGATCTTGGAGATTTGGAGCAACATTTATTAGCACAAGCTTGGTTGCTTCAAAGATGCCAGTCCTCAGTCCGTGGCTGTAAAAAAACAAAACAAAGATGAATCGTGCATAAACAGATTTAGCATAGAAGAAAGAACTCACCTAGAGAATTGTCCTAGGATTGCTGGAACTGAACCACGATATAGCCCATGAATACCAATTTCTGGTAACTTTGATATGAGCTCTGGGAATGAGAGTGTGGATGCTTGCACACGTGTCTGGTACAGAAGAAAAAAAATAAAAGATAAACAGAATACACATGAAAATGCAATAATCATTCTGCATCTCCACCCATTGATTCTGCAGAATGGAATAGCAAATACTAGGGCAGTCTCAAAACAAAACAAAAACAGAGCAACTTGAACAAAAGCTAAAAGAAATATCAAGTAACAGTAAAATGACATAAAACAAAATGCTAGACTGTTCCTTAATTTCAACAGAAAAAAAGTGAATTTATTGTAATAGAAAATGAAGTTACTAGTCATTATGCTATACTAATCTATGCTTTGAGTTTTTAGTAGGCAGATAGCATTACCTTCATGGTATCAATAGGATACAATACTGAAGTGGAAAGTGCACAAGCAAGACCTCCAGCCAAAGCAGACTTAAGAACACTTTCTGTGGATATCTGCACAGGAGGGGGAACAACAACCACAGTAGCTGCTTCAAACCAGATGCTTCTGTAACATGAAATTAAGTAGTTAATTCAGCAACTGCAGAACAATTTTCAAGAACCTATCAGGTTAATGTTTGCTAATTGGACTAGGCATAGCTGCTTAACTGATAGACTCAATCAACCAGGAGAATATACAAATTTGGAGCTAAATTTAGAAATTAGAAAACATAATGAGGTTCTGCAATTTAATGCCACAGAGTTAGCAAATATCATAAACTGCATATGGCTCCATATACTGCTACTGCAGGATTTCAAAACTCTCTGCATTTAGTTCTTTTTTTGTCTGGATCTTTTCACATGCATCAAAGTTAATTAATAAACATGAGGAATATTTTGATTATTATAGAATTTGGCATAACATAGAGAAATAAGCATCACATACCATCTGTTAAGACTTGTGAAATGCAGTTCAAATCCCAGATGGTTAACCACTTAGGCAGGACAAAACTTGAGCTTGTGAAACGGCACAAGACAGCCTTGAAATCAGTGAAGGGGAACTATATTGAGCAAACTCTTTTCTTTTTCGAAATGCCCACAGACTGTTTATAGCTCGAATACCTTGTGAAGACTCATGAATCTTTGTTCCCAACCAAATTGGTTAACTACATAGGTGGCAGGCACACACTATAGTTAAAAGGCTTAAGACCTGTTCTTAGATTTGAGTATGTCTGGTATGGATATGGATTTAGGTGTTCGACATAGCACATAATCAATGAGAGGATTAAGAGAAGTGAGTCCAAGTATCAAAACCTAAGACTAGGGTTGTAAATGAACTGAACGTTCATGAACAAGCTTGGTGTTTGGCTTGGTAAGAACTTATTTATGTTCGTTCAATACACAAAAGATCAATTAAATGAACAAGTTTGAACAACTCGTTAAACTAAACAAATAAGTTTGAACATATATATGTTCAGTTCGTTAACATTCATGAACAATGTTCGTGAACAATATTCGTGAACATTGTTCGTGAACTATGTTCATCAATGAAACTCTTATCAACATGCTAAATAAACAAAGAAACTTTCAAAATAAATAAACAAGCTTGTATCATCAAACTCAATAACCAACCAAACAAGAAGTAAAAGTTTTAAACAATTAAACATGCTTGAATTGAGAAATTGATAGCATCTAAACAAACCAAGCTCAAACAAGCTTAAAATGTAAATGTTTCAAACAAGCTTAAATTGAGAGCTTGATAACATCTAAACGAACCAAGCCCAAGCCAAGTTCGAATCAAGCTCAAGCTCATAAAAAAGAAACCAAGTCAAGCTTGAACAGTCATTTCAATGGCTTAGTTCATTTTAGGCTTAGCTTGGCTACCTTATCAAAGAAACTTGAACACTACCAAACTTGGGTTGGCTTGGCTCATTTACAGACAACAATGAAAATTTGAAATAAGTGAGATGAAACTAATTGAACCCATTGTGCTCTTTTTCAACAATATCAATAAATTATCTACCGGAAGCTCTCATATTTAGTTTCTCTTTCTTTGACGCATTGAACAATCAGATAAAGTCTAAATTCTAAAGTACACTATCACAAAGAAGAAATTAAAAAAGAACAGGTAAAACAAGAGGAAATATCATTAAAGTTAGTGAAAATGTATTATTGATCTTCCTGTGCATAACCTGAATTTAAGAATGAAAAAAATAAAATTAACACAGATGTAAGTAGCTAGCTAAGCTAAAGCCTTCTGTTACAAGTAAATAATTTTGAGAAAGAAAAATATTAAAAGTAAAAGTATCTAAAGATAGAAGCCAACATCTTACAACATTTTCTAGTGAATCGCAAGTAATAAGCCTGAAGGCCATGGTTGCATTAAGAAAGATCACCAGCACAAAGTCTTCAATATCACAAGTGGGGAAGGAAAGACACAAGAAGATATTAAAAAGAAAATTAAGTCATTCACAAAATATAGCCAATATAATTACTCTACGATGATGTATCTTCTAGACACTAAAATGTGCATAAGGTTCTATTTAATTCTGAAGGTTTAGATAATATTGTTCCTTGACATAACTTGGTGAAACTGTATAACTGATCTTGCAGGAGACAACATAAACTTAACAAAGAAAAAATTATAGATAACATGGCTGTCAAATTTATATGAAAAAAGCAATCGTCAAATGAGTAGCTAAGCTAAAAGTCTTCTGTTACAAGCAAATAATTTTCAGAAAGAAAAATATTTAATTAACTATAATATCTAAAAGGTAGAAGTCAATATCTGATAAGATTCATAAGCCCGAGGTCACTGGTTGTATGAAGAAAGATCATCATGAAGAAAAATGAAGTCATCAATATTGAGAGGCACAATTCAGGATATTGGAAAAAAGGTATGAGCGAGGGTTCAAAAGTTTTTAACAAACCCCTCCCTTGTCCCCTCCTCTCAGGGTGAATTCAACCACCTTTTGGGGTCCTCAGCTAGGCCATTTTAGAGGGTCAAGGCTCAGCTTTATGTCTCTTCAAGCCCCTCGTCCACATGTATGATTGAGGTTGGGGACAACCTCCTCCACTCAGGACACCTCCCTATGGAGAAACAGAACAGAGAGAAACAACTTATGGTCTTGTCCCTCTCGCAGAATTAGATCGGTTATTCAGTCATTCCTAACCACTCACCTATAGGCAATCTACAAAACAAGCCTGTTCTACACTTACTTTCCACAACTCTTTCCAATAGATATAAGAGGAAAATTTAGGTCATCATATAATATAGCCAATATATTGAATCAGTGCATCACAACAATGTATCATCTAGAAGCTAAAATGTTCATATTAATTTTGGTAATCTAGATAATATGTTCAAGTGTGGTACCTAGGATCATCTTCAAGCCTTTCTGAAGGAAGCAAAAGCATGAAATTACGGAAGTGACTGTATGAAATTGATCCCTCACTGCCCACATTGAGATAACGCATCATAGAAATAGCATTATCTTCACTGGCAGGAAGTCCTGCATCCCTTAGTGATGCCAATATCTGATTCTTTTGCAGTGTTCCAGACTTGTTAAGGCATAGGCTTGTATACGCTCGAAGAATTTTTGGCTCCTTCTGCTCCATTAAGGATAGAAATTGTTTCCACCCAATTGATTTTGAAAACAAGTTGCTTCTTGTACGTTGCAGAAAGTCTTTGGCATATCGCTTTGGCAGTTTTCTATTCTTCATTGCAATTTCAAGATCTTCAAGGTTAACTTGGCCATCGCCATCTCTATCCAACTCCTCAAAAAATCGCCTTCCTGCAAAATGGTACAAGAAACATAGGATCAAAATGTGGTTTCATCCTCAGAGACATTCAAAACCATTAAATATCAGTGAAGTTGACCAGCAAAGGATTCTCTGTTATATTTTATCAGGTTCAACCAGACTTTGCAGTTTTAAATAACAATTGGCATCACTATCTCTCCATTCAGATTATTCTAAATTTTGGCACATCATAGCAAAGTCTAAATTTCATTGTTATTTAAGCATTTGAATACACAAATCTGAGTTGTCAACCTTCTAAACAACCAAAGCAACTGGAAGCTTACAGAATTCATGAAGTACCCCGAAATACCAATTGCGAGTGACAAACTTCATTAATATTTTTGAGGGAAAAATAGTAAATAAGATAAACAATTTTGAAAAAAAAAATTACATAAAAAAACTTATGATGGTTTAAAGGGAAGCAAAAATTTAAGAGGGGGTGGGAAGGCCACAAATACAGCTTCTATCCATGTCAAAAAATGAGTGCGTAACTTGCAGTTTTTACCTTTTCTAACAACTTGCAGTCTCAAAGATGATGCTTAATATCATTAGAAAGTCTTCATTGAATGCAAGTAACAAGTAAGCAAATCGGCCTAAGGTAAAATGCAAAATTAAATCCTGTTATTGACATAAAGCTTACATGAAGAAAATCAAAAGAGCACCCTTTTCATCCATATTATTGAAAGGGCACCCCACTTTAAAATTATCAAAACAATGCCCATCTATAATTTTCTACCCAAAATACCCTTCTATGCTCCACCTTAGAGCTGTTTTGTACAAAACAACACCACCTTAGAGTTGTTTTGTATAAAACATCACCACCTTCTAACTGCTTTGTACAAAGTAACTCTTAGATGGTAGTGTTTTGATGGGTCAAAACAGCTCCCAGGTAGAACTGCCGTAGAGCAGTTTTGCTGGTCAAAACAGCTCCAAGCTGGAGCTTCTTTGATTAAAGCAACTCCTCCTTGCTGGAGCTGCTTTGGTCAAAACAACTCCAAGGTGGTGCAGTTTGGTCAACTCAGCTTCAAGGTGGAGCACACAGGAATATTTTGGGCAAAAAATATAAGTGGGATGCTGTTTTGATATTTTTTAAGTGGAGAGCTTTTTGATGACGATGATAATAAGGGGGTGCTTTTTTATTCTCTGTCAATAAAATTAGAGATTATTATATTCTGATTGTCTAGAGTGGAAAATAGCAAAAGTAATAACACCTAATCACAATCAGAATCAACCAAGGGAAACATTAATTGAAATGCAATTGATTCTCTGCCAATTAAGGTCTTTTTCTTGATTCTACAACATGATAATAACATCTATGTTATGGTCCATCATAAGATAAGGATACAGTTATATTGGTCCAATACTCCAGTAGAATAGTTACATGGTACAGAAACTATTACTTGTCCTAGTATTACCTTTTAAGTCAGTTGCATTGTGATACAAGAAGTGAATATACTGTTCTACGAAACCTTGACAACTAGAAATACTAAAAAAAAAAATTTACCTTCTGTCTCAGTGTAACTGAAGAAGTCCTGCACTGAAAACAATTTCTTCTTGTCAGGATGGTCAGTGGAGGATTTTCCCAACTGAGGTATAAACTCAATCAATTCAGTCAGAGAAACAGTGGAAAGTGTAGATTTTAAGCGCTCAACATTTGACAATGGAATGCTCAGTAAACCAATGGCAATCTTCTGAGGAGTGCTAGTTGTAAGCTCCTCTTTATCATCACCACTATCGTGATTCTCACCGTTGTCTTTGACAGATGGTGCATCCTCCACCAAAGTAGCAGGTACGCCTCCAACCCTTGCAAAACTCAGATTCGAAAGAAATCCATCAAAATCTGCTTTCTTTCCGTTAACTAATCCCTTTATTATTTTCAAGTAATCAGACTCTGGAGCTTCGGAAGCTGCTGGATGATCGATGTTCTTCGTATTGTTCCCTTGGAAACCCCAATTAAACATTTGGAGATTCTGACCCAAACTGTCCAACGCAAAGCAAAGAATCAGTTGGACGGGCAACGCTTCTCCCTCACCTGCTGTTTTCTCGATTTTATCCCAAAACATGATCTTGAATGACCTTTTCCCTCTAGCTTTCGCATGCGAAGGGGAGTCATCATCACGACGTTGCTTCCCGAAACACTTCCTTACTGTTTTAAGCGGCTTCGGGAACGCCTGCAGGAAACTGTCTAACATAAACGACCAAGTAAAGGAAAAGGGCGAGCAATTCGCACAAGATCCATGAGGCTCCTCTTCTACTCTCCCTTTCTTCGATGAAATCCCTCCCCGACTTCCGACGTCATTCCCACCCGAAAGCATGGGAAACAAACCATCAAAAAAGCACTTAAAAGGATCCTTTTTCCTCTCCTCGGAAGCCGCCACAGTAACTACGTTCCCCTTCACCGATCCACGATACCTCTTAGTGGACTCCACGTTCCTGGCACCGCCCGTCAAATTCAGCCAATGAGACTCCAAACCCTTGGCTGCGGACTCTAGCGGGGTTACAACATCCCGAAAGGCGTGGAGAACGCCCTCCAGAGGATCCGGTGCAGATAACATGGATAAAAAAACAGCAAGATCGATCCCACGCTAGGGTTTCCGTCGCCGGCTCCGAGGCGATACACGAGACCTACCGAGGTCCAGCGCTTCTTCAAGAGGCATTAAACCTCGAAGTAGGAACGGAACAAGTGTGCTCCGATGGGAGAGCGGAACCGTAGCGGAGATGAAGCGAGAACGGAAATGGCGGAGAAGAGACAGAATACCGTCTGATTGAGAAGAACTAGCGAACAAAATGATTGCAGGAAACAAGTTTATCAAACCCTCACATTTGATGGCATCGACCTTGTATTTTAGAAAATCCCAAATTTTGCTCCTCCACGAAGAGTGTTTCCCTATTCTTTAAAATTCAAATTTAAAGGGGCTAATTTGAATTTCGTTTGTTTTCTAAGTCCCTAGTTTTTAACGATTGCGAATTAAAAAAAAAAAGAAACGTTGGGAATTAATTACACCCCGGGGAAAAGGCCGTCGCGGACCCAATCAACCATGCCGGCCTGCTGGGACCACCCTTGTCGACCCGGTATTACTTGGGTAGGCGCGACTCGGGTTCCTTCATGGCCGAGCGAAGCTGAGACCTGCTATTTAATTAATTAATGGATCTCCTAACAAAAATAATATTTCCTATCAGTTTGCATATTAATGATAACTCAGTATTAATCTTCTGAAAATAATAGTTTAATTTTACGTACAAATATTCCGACGTTTCTAATAATCTTCTCAAGATTAGAGATCTTGTCGATGTGTATCAGTTTGTCGTCGTCGTCTAGACACTGCACCAGCATCAATCATGGGCACTTTTAGCCAAAGCTAGTACTGTGCTTCTTTGCTTTCATGTAGTGATCAGAATACAGCAGCATACAGCTACTTGCATCAAATTTGTGATGAGAATATGGACCACGAATCAAAATAATCAATTCAAATATCAGGATTTAATTTTAATTTTAAAATCTAAAACAAAATGAGGTAGCTTTTTCTATCAATTAAATATGAACAAAGAATGAGGAATCATTAGAAAGTAAAATAATAGCTATCAAACAAATATTATAGTAATAACTATTTATTTCTCGGTCCGCCTCACGTTAAATATAAATTTTAATAAAATAAAGATTTATTGTAGCGTGTAGTTCATTAAAAAGTACAATTTGGCGCAAAATTCCACGTCACGTTTATCTTTCGCAATAATTAAGTTGATATAGTAAGTTAACGTTGAAATGGAGTTATTGTAACTTAACCCTTTTAAATTTTAGTAATTTTAGAAGGCTCTGTTTTTCCGAGTAAATCCAAAGCCGTACTGCGTTCTGATAACATCTCCTTTTTTAGCCGACTGTATTGGGGCACGAGCTGGATTGAGAACTGGATTTGGATTTCGGAGCTGGGAGGAGCGGTTGCTTCCGCCGGTAATGGGTTCTGCTTGTGCGTTTTCTGGATTCTCTGGTTCTTTTATCTGCAGCTGATTAATGTTGAAGCCGTGGAGCTAATTAAGTTCCTTTGCTTTCCCCCCTTTTTTTTTCTACCTGATTTTGTAGCAGATCTTGAGGGCGCGGAGCAAGTCCTTGTCAAAATCGAGTCGCTGAAGTAGTCTTCTACGGTATGGTGCGACTCATCCAGATCCACCACATTTTTACCTTTAAATTTTTCGTTTTTTGTTTGCAACTGTGGCCTCCTGATCGAGCTGATTGTGTGTTAATCTGTTCGCTTTGTGTTTCTTGTTCCTTTGTTTATTTAGCCAGTTAAAAAGGTCAAATCTTTAACGTGTATTTAGGTAGATGTAAGTGACCATCAAGCTATTTTTTGTTAATGATGGCGATTCCATTGATTAGGCTGAATCGAAGCACAACGCGATTTGATGTTCGATTTGTCAGATCGATGTTCCAAGCAGGAAAACTACTGTCTCTGAATATATTCCGTTGTTCTTCAGTATGCATAATAAAATAGAAAATCTGGAAAACTACTGTCTCTGAATATATTTCGCCATAATTTGTTGTTGGAAGAAATTTTGAAATATTTTTCCAGCTGGTTCAGGTTAAGTGGTTTGGGTCCGGTAAGTGTGCGACTCAAACTGGTAGGACATTAATACTGCAGCGTGAATCGTGTTCCTTTAAATTCTTAATGCACTTTTTCAGACGTTAATTTACCCCTTTAGGATGGTAGTCATCAAATACCCCTTCAAGTTTGGCTGATAGTATCTCTTTTGCTGTCGTTGCCGATTTAATTTTGTTGGTTGTTTAAGTCATCTCTTCAGATGTTGACACACCTTTTTGGGTAGCTTTATCCCCTTAGATAGGAGTATTTTTAATGTTGAAGCAAACGTCGAACTCTCTCTTTGCTATGTTAGATGTTTATGAGTTATTGACAATCATCTTCCAAAATACAATAACTTTTAATTTGAAATAGGAGCACTTCATATTTCAAATCCTAACGAATATTTGAAGCCTTGGAACTGTTATAGAGTAGGAGAGGAGAAGCACTAAGGGGAATTCACAATATGAGAATTGAGTAATTTGAGAAGGGGAGTAAATTTCTTTTTTTAGGGTTAAGATCCTTTTATATGGATGAGGGATTTCTTTCAAAAGGTGAAAACACACAACATTTAGAGGGTGTATCCTTTTTGCAAAAAGAAATATCTTTAATTAATGTAATTAAAGGAGTGCACATTATTTCTCCTCGGTTGGCATGTGCAAACTCGTGCTGTCTTCACACGGTGTGGATTTGTTGCCCATTGGTTTTGGGCCACACTTAACACATTGTGTGGGCTTTGCTACTATTGCTCAGTGGCTTACAAGAAGACACACCTTTGCATGGCGAGCGAGTTGTGTGTGTCTGCATTAGTCATACATGAGCATCTACGATAGTCGTGGATGAGCATCTGTGAATGAGTGCAATCAGTGCGTTGGTTTGAGCCATGAGATTTGATGTTTGCTTCTCAAATGGCACAAGCATACACAACACTGTGGATTGTTAACAACCGTGAATGCACGAGTTGTTAACACTGCCACTTCTATTGAATTAAATTAATTCTCAATTAATTGAGATTAATTTAATTAAAATATTGATTTAATGGAGATTAGTTAATTCCTAATTAAATTTGACCTATTCAGTATCCATTTGCAACCCAATTTTGGATTTGTTGGCCTCATTTTTTTCTATCAATTTTATACCCTTAATGGTCTCACTAGAATTAACACTTATGCATAATCGAATTATAGCATTTGCTCCATGAACCACACTCATGTTCGAGCTCATTCTTTCATTCGATCGTACCAACCCAACCATTCATCATTTGAATAGTTTTGAGCATTAACTTCTCATTCACTCTAGAAATTAATTTAAGATTTGTCTATGTGGGGTACACTAATTTCCAACGTTCATATAGTGTATTCAAGCGATATTGATAAGATTTAGCCTATAGAGTTTGTGAAAATAGCATACTAAATTTGGGTGTCTAATTTAGGTGTTATTGTTGGGATACAATCAAAGTCCCACATTGGAAATATATGGAAAAAATCTTGGGGTTATAAGATGGAGATGTCTATATTGGTATGAGGCCTTTTGGGTAAAGCTCAAAAACAAAACCATGAGAGCGTGGGCTCAAAGTGGACAATATCATACCATACCGTTTTGGAGATATATGTGAATTCCATCGCATATAACAGTTATTGCACAATGTCCTCTAATCCCTCTCCATCCTTGGTTGTGTTGCTAGCTCTGGCTCGAGATCATGTGTTCTATCAATGTGCGGCTCTCACTGTTCCTTATTTCAGATTATGTTGCCCGTTTGGTGTTTATTACTACCACCTGTTACCCCCTCTCCTACTACTTTGTTCTATTTGTATGTTAAGATCCCTCATTAAACTGTATTGTACACCAAATCTAAGTATCTTCTTCTTATTTGATTTAGATTTTAGAGGTAGGTCCGTTTCCTCAAAAGATTCAAATTACTTCTAAATTTATAATGTAAGTTTCTGACGTTCCTCCTTATTTGCTGAAGTTAAGCATGACTATTCTACCTCATAAATGAGAAGTTTTTTTTTTTTTTTCAAATTTTGACTTTTTGGAATAGGGTAATCAATGAGTAAACATATATAAACATTAGACCATATCCCATGGATACGCTTGGCTCCTTTTTAATAGATACGTTCTGATAGCCTTTTGTTTACCTCTATTTTCCTTGTACAATGCTAAAAATTATTGCAGTTATTATAAAACAACTTATGACTTCATAGACCAAGAACTAGAGGTCTATGTGCCTGCCTTATTCTCCTACAACATGGTTTGAATTGTATTCCTTACAGAGTTAACTCCTCTGGTTATTTACAGCATGCAGTATATATATTGTTCCAACCAAAGACCGTGGATGAATGAGCCACCAGTGATTGGGCAAGAATTGATGTGACGACTCCGAAGACTCCGGCTAAGAAAAGAATCCAAGAACCTAAGGAACTCAAAGGAATCCTAGAATGGTGCCAAGGTGGACTCTGGCATGACTACTCCAACGCCCAAGTTAGTAAGATGCCCTCAGATGGGAGAGATGGAAAAAGATACTTCCGTTTATATTTCCATTCATCTCCACGTTTTCTCTATTTACGCCCATATCAATCACGTTTTGGTCGAGGGGAGGCCACGTCGTCCCATGTTCTACACTTTCCCCGCGGAACCAATATGATAGCACCACGTTATCCCACGCTTTCCATGTTTGTCGCGAGCCACATTTGGCAAAGCTCAAGTGCTAGGATGGCTGAGTCAACAACCCTAGGATCGAACCAGGCTTGACGAAGTCGAGAGTGGTTGAGCCATTCAGTTGAGCAAGGACAATTGGGGAGCGGACGTGTTGCAGGACAGAATGGCCAAGTTAGGAGTGGCTGAGGCATCAGGATTATCTGAGAGTCCTAAGGCTAAGGGCACAGACATTTTTCCAAAGTGAGGCTATTGGCTCATGCTATGCTTCCCGAGTGAGGTTGTCGGCTTGGCCTATGCTTCTCGGGTTGATTTGACTCGCTTGGGATCTAAGTCTCTTGGGTTCAACAGGTTGAGTGAACTTGACGTAACTCGGGCTTCCTTTTGATCAGGCTTGATTTCAATTGAAGCATGTTTGACTTTGACTTACAACTCAGCACAACTCTTGATTCCGTTAGTACATGTGGAGGTTGATATATATATATATATATATCAAAATTAATCTACTAAATTATAGATGCCTATTAATTTAGGGTGCACAAGCAATGCAGAATTCTATGAAATATAGGGCTCTTAACTTTATCTTTATCTTGTAGTACTCTCGAAGAAATACTTCATGGAGAGACTGCAAGAAGTGATGTGGCAAAAGCATGATTGGTCACTTATAAAGAGAGGTTCTTTAAATTTGTGAATTCCATCCTTTTTTACAGATACATAACAGTTTACCTAACTTAGTTGCTAGATATTCACTTTAAGCAATTCGGATTGAATTCCTAAGGATGTGATTACTTCAGTATTTTTCTTGCTTTTTTTTTAAAGTTTTTCTTTTTAAATTAGATTTTGCAAGTTTTCTAGATTAATAAATTTTGTGCTGTGTGTCCAAGCTAGAAAGATACGATTTAGTCTATGGAGTTTGAGAAAACAGCACAATGTCCTCTAATCACTCTCCATCCTACACTCTGAGTTTCTCCCCAATTTCACTGATCATTGTGCTGCATTTCAGACCAAACTGCAATTTCCATGGGAGGCTACATGATAGGGTTCATTCTTGGTTGTGTTGCTAGCTATGTGTCTTGAGAGAGCAGATAATTTTTAGAACACACTATGTTTCTATAGATGCGGAATTCTCACGGTGCCTTATTTCAGATTCTCTTGTCCAGTGTTAATGTTTATTACTACCTCCTGTTTCCCTCTCTCCTACTACTCTGTTCTATTTGTATGTTGAGACCCCCTCATTAAATTGTAGTGCACACAAAATCTTTCTTCCCATTTTATTTTTAGATTTTAGAGTTAAGTTCATTTCCTCAGGATTCAATACTTCTAAATGTATAACGTAAGCTTCTGAAGTCCTTTTCTTGCTGAAGGCAAGCACTACTAGTCTATCTTTTGGGAGGAGAAGCTTCCAACATTTGACTTTTCAGATTAGCGTAATGAATGAGAAAACATATATAAGCATAGGACAATCTCCCATGGATATGTTGGCTCTTTCTTTAAGTAAATAATTTTGATAACCTTGTATTTACTTCTGTTTTCCTTGTATAAAAATGACTGCAGCTATCATGAAGCAACCTTTGGCTTAAGCAGACTAAGAACCAAATTTCTACTTGCCTTGTTCTCCTATGTTACGGTTTGAATTGTATTCCCTCCAATGTTAACTCTCTGATTATTCATTGATGCATGCAGTACATATATCAGAATATATCCTGTAAATTGTAGCTGCCCATTAATTTAGGGTGTACAAGCAATGCAGGCAGAAATGCTATGGAATATTGGACTCTAAGAATTTCTTCACAGATCAACAGATGGAAGCATGATTGGTAGAGAGTATCATGCCTATGTTCGCATTAACTTTAAAGTGCTACTGAGATAACAAACTAGTATCAGTACTACAAAGCTTCAGAAGCTATTTGATAAAGCAACATTTATGAAAAATGGAATTTTATCTATTTACTGTTTAGCATGATAAAGCAACATTTATGAAGAATGCAATTTTATCTATTTATCATTTAGCATGGGTGTCACAAGACAAGGTTGACCGGTAACATAATGATATAGCTGTCTATTTTATAAATTAATGCTAGATCTTTTGGGGGCATATTTTTAAATCTCAATGTTTTGTTTGTTTATATTCAGCATGAAATTTTAAGTATAGTTTCTTTAAAACTTTACAGTGTAGATGCTATTTGTGGTTTGACACAAGGCTATGGAACATAGAAATTTGCCTGGTCACCCTCTTATGCATACGATGGATCATGAGCAAATACGGAATCTTCCACTCCATGATCCTTGCTTAACTTTGGGTACGTCAGTTTCATGCATCATTGTTGTCACTTTTTGAACTTTTATCAAGTAATTTAATATAGACCCTCTTGTATCATGCTTTGGGACGTCAATAAAATGCAGTGACAGATAGTCACCTTTTTTTTTTCAAAATCGTAATAATAATAATATAGACCCTCGAGTCTTTGCAGGATCTGGCTCTTTCATGCATCCTTCTGAAAATATTACAGTTTGTGGGTTGAATTCAGAACCATATAGCAATACTTCCTGCCCAACAACTCATCCATTTTTGCCAAATTTCAACCTAGAAGTTCCTTGTTATGCTGCTGCTCATACAGGAGTTTCTCAGCATCCTTTTATGCATAGCTGGTCTTCTTGCAGCTCTAGTCAATTCCCACCATATTATATCCACAATGAACCTTGTCTCACTCAACTTAATATTGGAGATATTAATGTGGCAGCTCATCCTCCAACAGGTTTTGACACAGTAACATATAAAAGGAAAATCCCTACTATTCACTATTTTTCTCAGAATGCAAGCACAAATTCATGCCTTAATGCTGGAAGTTCCAGTCATACTGTTTCAGGTGAGCTTTTAGAGCCGACACAGCTAGCAGGTCCTCATTGTTTACCTTGGGAGCCTATTGGCGTGGTTTCTGATCATAGAAGGAACAATCCATTTGGTTATGTGGAAGATCAAAGAAATATTAGATGTCATAATGTCAATGTGCAACAGCCAAGAAACATCTCATTGCCGATACATACATCCAGTAACTTTTCAGAACATCTTCAATCAGTGGCACATACTTCTGGCCTGAATGTTCTTGCCCAATGGAACCATGCTCCTTTTTCTCTTGAACCCTATACAAGGCTTATTCCTTCAGGTTTGTCCAAGTGGCACCTTTGAATGTGTTTCAGCTAATCATTTTATCTTCTTGGTGATATGAACCTGTCTTGGTTGCTACAGAGATAAACCAGTTGCATCGCCACTATGTGAGGAATACTACTGGGGAGATTGATGGATATAGCAACTTTTGTCTTGCTCCAAATCAGCCTACAAGGAACATGGTAGTAAATAGCAGAATAATCTATGGTCCGGGAGTAGGTTATCGGGATAGTGTGAGCTATGGAGCTGTTGGTCCTGAAGCCAGTTTGACAGACACGTGGCTACCATCTGCGGACGGTGTTGTTCCTCCAAGGTATTCAAGACAGCTTCCAACAATAGGTTTTGTCAATGGGAGGACAAGGACTCACTACATTGGAGATGAGGACAGTGGGCACAGAAGATGGTTGTCTGAGGCGAGCTTAAATTCTATACATTATTGCTTCCTTCGTTGTGTAAGAGAACAATAATTCCTCATGAATTGTCAATGCAGACTGCGGCCATCAGGAATCAATCAACCTTCACTGACCCAAGGAGTTTGTTGGATGAGCATCATGACATGAGACTAGATATAGATAACATGGACTACGAGGTAAAAGAAAATTGCCTATTCTTTGTAATTCATAACATAGTGTCGTGGAATCATTATAGAAAATGCAAACTGATTCCAAACGAAGGAGGATTTTGCTGACCAGAGTCTCCACCTAAATCTGTTGGATTTTTTTCACAGGAGCTACTTGCTCTGGAGGAACAAATAGGCAATGTAAGCACGGGTTTGTCAGAAGATGCTATTTCCAAATGCTTGATGGAAACACTCAACTATTGTGATCAAAGATTGGATGAGTCCGAGGAAGGACACTGTATCATATGCTTGGTAATTATATTCTTAATCCATGTCATTAGAGATTTACTATCTTTGATCTACCACTTCTTTATCTGTTGTTCTGATCGAGATGTCCATATTGCCAACAGGAACCATACAAAAATAGAGATTGTCTTGGGAGATTGAAATGCGGTCATGATTTCCATTCTTGCTGCATCAAGCAATGGTTGCTGATTAAAAATATCTGCCCAATATGCAAAGCCTTGGCGCTAGAGGATTCATAAATGAGACATGAACTGGGTTTTGCTATTACTTTGTCGAACAGCAATTGGTCACCCTGTTAATTTGTAAATAAAAAAAGTTCACTGTAGGAAACGTGTTATATAGATTCAAAAGGGAACCCCCTTTCCTCGCAACTGAATGAGGAGTTTACTTTTGTTTGTATCTCATGTTTATCACATTCTGGGTGAAATATGAATTGTCTTGGAAGTAAAGCAAGCAAAAGGAGGGTGTTGTGCATTAGCATTATCACTATATTCATGTGTCTTATCTAAATCTATAATTATGTGAAACAAAACCTTCATGACTTTTCAAAAAACTCATATCAGAGACCGAATTGGGCTCGCAAGAGTTTCATTCTACATGTCTGGCTTATACAAATCAGAAAACATGAAACTGCTGAACTTCTTAAAAAAGATGTAACATGGCCGGCATTCTTTAGTGGAGGTACTGGTTCATGCACTCGGTGGATTCGGGTAAATCTATTGACTATTGAAGATGTCGACAGAAAACCACTTGGTATTTGCGTTTGCATAAAAGTTCTACGGTGCTGTCTGTATTCAATGGATGGAGTTCATGACAACGTTCCCTTAACTAATTGTTAGGTGAAACTTGATGAACTAACAACGTTACCATTCATTTTAAATGGAGAATCAACGTTAGCATATATACATATATGTCTGTATTCAATGGATGGAGTTCATGACAATGTTCCCTTGAGTAATTATTAGGTGAAACTTGATGAACTAACAACGTTACCATTCATTTTAAATGGAGAATCAACGTTAGCACGTCAGTGATATGCTGCGTGTCTTCTCGTACGTGTAACGTGCGCAACTGAGTGCACGTCAGAGTTCATTAGGGCATCCAATAGTGCTTACACATACAATTAAGATGTGCTCGGCCGGTTTACACCCTAAATTTATTGTCTTCGTCAAAGTTAATTAAGACCATAGTTTATATTTCTCATTCAAAGGGTTTCCACATGTAGTTACTCAATGCACAATATATATCTCGTGCGTTTGTTTGTGTGCGCAAGATGCACGACAGAAGAGTCTGAGCACTCGAATCACTTTTGGACGACGCTCAAAATAGGAACAATAGTATTTTTTATATTTTATATTTTATATTTATTCGTTTACTTTATGTAGTTAAACGATTTAAGATTTTTCTTTTAAATTTTAGAGGTTAAATTATAGTATTAAGTACAAAAGAATTTTTAAAATTAAAAAAATTTAGATGCTCATAGATGTGTCTAAATTTATTTTACTTAATATTATAATCCAACTCTTAAACTCAAAAAGCAAACTCCTAAATAACTTAACTACAAGTTAAAAAAATAAATAAATAAATCTAACAGACGTAAAGTTAAGTACTGTACGTTGCACAAGATATAATGATTATGTATATATTATACTAAACTTATATCATCAAATTAACTTACAAGATATAATAATTTAAAAATAATTTACACTAATTATTTTCTTATTTTATTTATTTAAATTAATAATTAAATCATATTTAAAAATTTAATTCGTTCTTTGATTATTTTATTTATTATGTAATTATTTTAATTAGATAGAATGAATAAATAATTATTTTATTAGTACTCAACATAAATAATTTCTTATTTGATAGTTTGATAAAGAAAAGTCAATGAAATATGAGACTATATTTTTTTTAAAAAAACATCATGAATAAATAATTCAATGATTGACTTTATAATTTTACAAAATACACATACAATACAATGATTTTATGAACAATTTGTTTCCCACATAACATTTAAGATATGTCTAATCTTCTTCCTTGATAACAACATTTAAGATGTGTCTAATTCTTTGTCGGTCTTCGTTGTCATCATCCTTTCTTAATTTTTCCATTAGCTCCTTAGGCATTCTTAGAAAGAGAGTTTCGAGATGGGTGAGAAACTCTATGCCACGAGGGACCATCTTTAATTCTCTAAGATCAATCATAAATAGTTCACGCAAACTTGTCATGGCACCTTCCTCTATCACAATGTCATTTAAATTCTTCAATCCTGTCAAAGAAAGCCGCTTAAGATTAAGGAACCAACCGGTTTTAAAGTGCAGTTTTTGCCCATCATATGCATCATACATCAAACTGAACTCCGCTAGTTTAGGCAATTGGCCGAATGAAGGAAGTGGATCTTCGATTAGCTTTGAGGACCACAGACGCACACGTGTGAGTTCTGCACAGGAACAAATAAATGTAGGCATTTTTCCTTCAAATAATCTCCCCGACAAATCCAACTTCTGAAGTAGAGGAGGTGGAGAATTTAACATTTCAAAGTTGAGCCCTTCACTTGCATCGGAGTCTAAGCGTAAGTTACGAAGGTTACTCATCTTAGTCAATGAGGTGCAAAGCTGAGGACAATGGGCTTGTTCCACCTTTATAACTTGTAATGATCGGAGCTCTTTCATATCTCCCAATAGTTGTACAAGCTTCTCGTTTGCTTTAACTGATCGCAGGGTTTGTAGGTTCTTCCACTGACATGCCCCTTCAAGAGTTGGAAAACAGCCAACTACAGTTGATCCCCCAAATTCAACTTCACAGTAAGACGCAAATAGGTGACGAAGTTGCTTCAGTTGTGTCACACCGTGTGGGAGCTTCTTTATATTGGAATCACGGAGGTCGAGTGTTTGCAAACTCTGGAGCTTTTGGATATTGTTGGGAAGTTGTTCCACTTTTGTATCCCTCAAACCCAAATAGTGAAGGTTAAACAAGGCTGAAACTTCATTTGGTAAGTTGGAAATTTGAACTCCTTGCAGCTCCAACACCCTCAACGTTTTGAAACGGATTAAGACTGCTTTCAGGGAGCCTGAACTAAAATTGCAAATAGAAAACACAACCAAAGAGTGAAGTCGTGAAAGGCTCAGCAGGCTTGTAGTTAAATCAAGGGATTCATCATTTGTTTGAATGGAAAGGCGACGAGTTTGATTGTCCAAAACTGATTGTGAACCATCAAGAATCATGCAAAATTTTGACTTTCTAGATATTGCTAGTGTTACCTCTCTTACAACGTCATGCATTCTGAAAGCCTTCAGCCTCCCACTAGCATTTCTCTCTCCACCTGAAGCATGGACCGATCCACAAGTTCAGCAAGATAGTCTTCAGCCTCCTCTTCCATTGATCTGTTACTGCTCCTTGCCTCCACGAATCCTTCAGCAACCCACAATCGGATTAGTTTCTTCCTGTGTATCAGATAATCCTCAGGGAAGATGCTACAATATACAAAACAATTCTTTAGATAGTAAGGCAAATCATTGAAGCTCAGGTTGATAATATTCTTCACTTTATCTAGCGCAGGGTTGTTTTCAAACTCCCAATGAAGGCGATCATGGACTTTCTTCCATTCAGTTTCACTCTTTTCCTTGAACGATAATAAACTGCCTATTGCTACAATAGCTAACGGTGAGCCTCCACACTTGTTCAAAATCCTACCGGTGTAATCCTCAAGCTGTTTTGGACAATCTTTACTGTTCTCTCTTCCGAATGCCTTCTTGCAAAACAAAGTCCATGCATCTTTTTCATTAAGTTGTTGCAGCTCCATGATATGTTCTTCGTTTGCTATCCTTGCTACTTCATGCATTCTAGTTGTAACAATGAGTCTACTTCCATTGTTGCTATCAACAAAAGCACGACTAATATCATTCCACAAGTCTACATGCCAAACATCATCTAACACAATTATATATCTCTTTTGCTGCAAACTTTCTCGAATGATTTCAAATAACTCTAATCGTTGCATGGTAGTGATACCATTTGGGACTCCATTTTTCCCTTGAAGATTTCTTGGATCATTGTTCTTAGGAGTTCTTCCACACTATAAGTTTGTGAGACTGTGAGCCATACCTGACAATCAAAGTGACTCTTCACAGCATTATTGCGATAGACATTTGCGACGAGAGTAGTTTTTCCTTGGCCACCCATTCCCCATACTGCAATCGCTGTCATCTTCCTGCAAGTATCAGCATTAGTCAGCCATGAAACCAACTTAGATTTGTTATCTTCTATCCCCACTAAATCATCATCTTCATCATTTGACATCGGATCACAAACTCGATAATGATGTGTGTCTCTTTCTGAATTCTTCACTCTATCCTCGTTGCCACTTATTGTTATACCAAATCGATCTCTCGTGTTTGAAAGTTCAGAAAGATCTCTCTCCATGTTTTCTAACCGAGAATCAATACCACGCCAAGCCTTGGCAAGACTGAAACAAAGGTTTGAGGTGCCGTGAGACAATTCTTCCATGTCCTTTCCCGTTGCCTTCCAACCAGATAGAGGTATTCATCGATGATGTCTTCTATCTTGAAGGCGGCCTTCCTCACCTAATACACAATTTCATGAAAAATTTAATGTTTTATGGCACCAATTTTGATTGAATTCAAAAAGCAAGTATAAGAAACAAATAAATAAAAAAAAGGAGTTAAATTTCGTAGAAGAATGAGAACTCAGTTGAATATAGCATCGAGGAATAAAAAACATAAAAGTAAAGGAAACTGTGTCTGTCACCTGTTCGATCCAAGCCTCGAGTGCTTTTTTAGTAGCAGCAGCAGTCGACCAATTAGAGTCTTCGAGGAAGGCCTGCATCACTTTGAACTCGTCGGTGATTCGATCTACGCGAGCGTGAATCTGATCTAAAGGTGGAGTTGTGTGCTGCAGCAGTAGCTGAGAGCATCTGCTCTGCGCTTGGTCGAATGCGATTTCGCCGAGCTTGTTGATCAGGAAGGAGATGAAAGCAGCCTCCATATCACTCAGCTCTCGTTTGGCTAGAGATGAAAGCAACCCTAATTTGCCAATCTCAACTCTTTAGCGCCGGTGCTTTGATACGTTGCAGTTTGTGTTCTTTTATAGTATCAGTTGCGTATTTAATCAGCTGCTACAACAAATAAATAAATAACAAGTCAAGTCAAGTCGTCTTATTTTAATACAACAACCCACCAGTTTAAATAAAACAAAACTCAAGTTGTACGTATTATTTTAATGCAACAAGCTAATTTTAAATAAATAAGAATTCAATTGGCTGATTGTCACAGGGTCCCACATTTGACAGCCGACGAATAGCTTGCATTATTGACAGAGGAAGCAACAGCACTCGTGGCCTCGTCATTGCATTATTGACAGCTTGCAATTTGCTTATGCTAGCCTCGTGGCCTCGTCATGATCCAAGCTACTAGAACACAGGTCAAGTCGATCGTATTAGTGAAATATATACAATAAGCCAGTTTTAAATAAAATAAAGACTCAAGTTGTATTATTTATTTTACTTGGCCAACAAACTAGTTTTAAATAATTAATAAAATGTCAAGTTGCATTATTTGATTTCGGTTATATATGTCATATTATTTTAATATGACCAGCTGGCTTAAATAAAAAATAAAATAAAATGTCAAGTTGTATTATTTTAATTCAACAAGTCAATTTATATAAAATAAAAAATCAAATTAAATTGTCTTATCTCGTTAACGCAATTATTGAAGCTTGCGTGCGAGAAAAAAAAATTGTTATGAGAAAGACATTATATTTGAATGATTAATTAATTTTGATTAGGCCAACTAATTAAGTTGAATCTAGGCCGGCCAACTTTCCTTTAAAATAATACTATTTTTTTAAAATATATTTATACATATATATAATTAATTAAATTAAAATATGTCAATTTAATTTTTCTGTAATTAAATGTAATCCGTCAAAATATAATTCGATCAAGTCAAAATTATTGTTGGAGCAAATTAAGACTCGACATTAATCTCTGGCACACTTATGAAAACTCAACAACTGTATAACCTTTAATTGCTTATAATGAATAAACAAATAGATATAGTCATGATATATAATTAAATTAATACATATAAATCCATTTATTTAATAATTTTCTTACCCGAAACATGAAATATGTTGAAAATTATGTATATTTCACTTGCATCTTTTCCTTTCTTTAAAGTAAACACATCACTAATATTGTTACGTTAAAAACGAGTAATTTGCATTATTGAGGACTCATTCAACAGGCTGCTGGATGCATATTTACGTGGTTGTGAGTCATAAGAACCCCACAATGATGAGGATTTTTGTTTGTGATGATTCATCTTTTTATTATCCATATTTTTTTTATCATCCATATTTTTTCAATTCAATAGGCTGCTTGTCATGGGCCCCATATAGATAAATAGTACCTCTTTTTCATATGGGCCCACATTGATTGCCAAATAATTAGCTTGTATTATTAATTTTTTAAATATATTTTAGATATCTAATTCCTACCATCTAATTAATCTAATCAATTTGGTAGGTTATCGATCCATTTTTTTTATAATCTAATTAATTATGGGTCCCACAGTCATTTGAAAGGAGTAATTAACTTGCATTATTGATGCTTATTTCAGATGGACCCTACAATGAAAAGGATTTTTATTTGTAAAAAAAATTAACTTTTTTTTAGACAACGAATTCTTATATATCCCATGATTTTGCGGCGACGGTCTGGATTACTTCTTATTGATTGATTGAATCCATCTTGATTGATTCTTAAGTACAAGATGCAGTAAAATTTCTCATATCTATACTAGTGCTTCTTGACTTAGCTTAAAAAAAATGATAATCCCAATTAGTTGTATTGACTCAATCCCTGAGGTGATCGGCCCTGGTCCCACGGAAGTTCCTCACCGGCCACCAGGGTAAATCGGGAAGCGCATGCAGCGGCCAACCCAAATGTCCAACATCCTTTAATTTGATTGCGATCTCCATTTGAAGAAAAATTACTACAAATACGACATAGTTGGGGATCAATCGTAGGTACCTGGGTGACAACCTAGATGTCCTACCACGACATCATGGCCCCGGGGACTTCTTGACTTAGCTTAATCTTCATGTTAAAATGGATTAAATGATTATTTACCTTCAAAATTCACTTATATTCTTTCCTTTAATTTCATTGTGTTGTCTGTTTTGTCACGTTGCTCTGCAGGTCAAGTCGATCGTATTAGTGAAATATATACAATAAGCCAGTTTTAAATAAAATAAAGACTCAAGTTGTATTATTTATTTTACTTGGCCAACAAGCTAGTTTTAAATAATTAATAAAATGTCAAATTGCATTATTTGATTTCGGTTATATACGTCATATTATTTTAATATGACCAGCTGGCTTAAATAAAAAATAAAATAAAATGTCAAGTTGTATTATTTTAATTCAACAAGTCAATTTATATAAAATAAAAAATCAAATTAAATTGTCTTATCTCGTTAACGCAATTATTTAAGCTTGCGTGCGAGAAAAAAATTTGTTAGGAGAAAGACATTATATTTGAATGATTAATTAATTTTGATTAGGCCAACTAATTAAGTTGAATCTAGGCCGACCAACTTTCCTTTAAAATAATACTATTTTTAAAATATATTTATACATATATATAATTAATTAAATTAAAATATGTCAATTTAATTCGATCAAATCAAAATTATTGTTGGAGCAAATTAAGACTCGACATTAATCTCTTGCACAGTCATGAAAATTCAACAACTGTATAACCTTTAATTGCTTATAATGAATAAACAAATAGATATAGTCATGATATATAATTAAATTAATACATATAAATCCATTTATTTAATAATTTTCTTACCCGAAACATGATATATGTTGAAAATTATGTAAATTTCACTTATATCTTTTCAAAGTAAACACATCACTAATATTTTTTACGTTAAAAAAGAGTAATTTACATCATTGAGGACTATTTTTTACATTGCCGAACGACAACGAGAGATAGATAATATCTATTTTTCACATGGGCCCACATTGACTGCCAATAATTAACTTGCTTTATTGTAGCATGGATGCATATTTACCTGGTTGTGAGTCATAAAGACCCCACAATGACGAGGATTTTTATTTGTGATGATTCATCTTTTTATTATCCATATTAAAAAAAAGATTAATTTGCACTATTGAGGACTTTTTCAATTCAATAGGCTGCTTGTCATGGGCCCCACATAGATAAATAGTACCTCTTTTTCATATGGGCCCACATTGATTGCCAAATAATTAGCTTGTATTATTAATTTTTTCTATATTTTAGATATATAATTCCTACCCATCTAATTAATCTAATTAATTTGGTAGGTTATCGATCCATTTTTTTTATAATCTAATTAATTATGGATCCCACGGCCATTTGAAAGGACTAATTAACTTGCATTATTGATGCTTATTTCAGATGGACCCTACAATGAAAAGGATTTTTTTTGTAAAAAAAATTGATTTTTTTAGACAACGAATTCTTATCCCATGATTCATCTTTTTATTATCCATATTTCAGAGTAAATTAGTCATTAACTCCATGATTACGAGCAACCATAGTACTCTTTACTATGAAAGCATATTCGTATAATTGAAAACTCTGCAATCATATTATTGTCAATTTTATTGCATGAAACTTATGATCCTCCCATCTCTTGATTTTTTTTATTTATCTATTTATTTTTAAAAATTTTACATTCTAAAGATTCTCAAACGTCCTTGGGGAGTTTCTCTACTGACCCAAAGATGTTTTCACAGCCTCTGGGAGCATTCGCCAGCTCTATTGTCTACAAGCTGAATGAGCTGCTAAAGCAAATGTAACCTCACACCTTCTCGTCTTACAAATTTTGATCCATTCAGTCTGCAAAATGGTTTGTCGAGTTCTTTTGCATTTCCATTCATCTGTGTATTTCCTTTTTGTTTTCCATAATCCTCTGTTTCTTCTTTGATTCTGAGCTCTTTCCTGTTCTATTTTGATATGCATGAACAATTGCATACAATAACATGAAATAAAACACTTACAATTTGAGGTTTTACATACTGTTCTGTTCCTACTTGTCGTCTAGCCTAGCGGATGATTATGAAGAATCACCCCTATATCTCACAAACCAAATTCCTCTGAGTTTGGATGTTCTTCTCCTACAAAGAAAAATCTTGCATTGTTTCATCTTTGGATGCAGATAGTGAGGTTTAGGCCATGGCAGGCAACTGCAGTGCAATTGCTATCAGAATAGAGAAACTAAAAAGCATAAATTAAGCATAAGTGAAAGTAAACAATATTACAAAGAAGAAGCTATACTTGTATTTTTTTTTCATCATCAAGAAAAAATAAAACCCTTTTAAAACTATATATACAAACTCACCACCACCCTCAAGATGAGCATGACAGCATGCAAACACCAGGCCGGTAAGCCCATGCCGGAGGCAGCCGGGCATACTTCTCCATTCCTGGTTGTTCGTCGTACGGGTGCTCAATTAGTTTCAGCAGTCTCTGAACCTCTCCGTAGTCACCTTGCTCAGCGGCGTCAATGGCACTTTGGCATAGGTAGTTGCGGAGGATGTATTTCGGGTTGACGGAGTTCATTGTGACCTTGCGCTCATCATCAGAGACACCACTTGAAACCAACTTTAGAAAGAAAGAAAGAAAGAAAAAAAAAGCAGCAGTAAGGAAAGAGTTTTACAAGGTAATCACATATCCAAAGAAACATAGAGACTTGGTAAGCAAGCCACATCCTCGACCAACATGAGGACTCGTCAATTGGGGTATCAAACTCTAATAATTTACTCTTATAACAATTTCTATTGGACCTAATCTGTACAAAGAGAAATGGAATGGCTGCAGAGCATGGATGTTATAAATGCCACAAATAGTGTAAAGGTGTGACACAAAAACAATACCTCCTCAATATAGGTTTGCACCCAAGTGGTCCATGCCTCCTTCCTCTCAGGGCCAATGTCCAGTAAAGCAGCTTTAAGAGGAACAAGGAGCTCAGTTTTCGAAATGGTAGCGTCCGCTTTGACATTTGAAAGCAACCGGAAGAAGTTTGTGTAATCAACTTTGTCGACGGCCATGTTGTTAAGGAGGGTGCTTATGAGTTGTTTGTTGTACTTGGATAGACCTAGTTTATTGGTCATTATGGACTGGTATTCGTCCATGAATTTATCTCCATACCTGCAAAAGAAGAGCAATTATGTCAACAAGGATCAGATTCATACAGCTACTCAAAATTCAAGTTAGTCGGGACAGACAAGGCTTGATGGTGATGATGAAATAGCACATTATCACAAACATAATCTCGTAGTAAAAGAAAAACCACCTTTCCATGGCATAGTTGGCCTCCTCTTTGCTGATCAACTCCGCAGATGATAAAGTAGATGTGAATTGTGCAATGTTCCACAAGCCGATATCAGGCTGATTTGCAAAACAATACCTTCTCCCAGGAAGGTCTGTAGTATTAGGAGTATAACTTGGATCAAAAGCATCTAAGAAACCGAAAGGCCCATAATCAATTGTAAGACCCAACACACTCATGTTATCCGTGTTTAAAACACCATGAGTGAAGCCAACTCCCTGCCAACTTGCAACCAAAGAAGCAGTACGCTCAGCAACCTCAACTGACCAAGCTGATATTGAACCATTTAACACAATGCTAATGAGTCTTTAGGTACTAATAAAAGAACTAAATATCTACAATAATTTTGTATTGAAGATTAGTACCTGCATACTTGTTGGATGTCAAATCTACCACCGACGATGATCCCTCACCACCAACCTCAAAAGACAAACCATCACTTTTGTTCATTTTTTCAATGTGAGGAAAATGGTGGAGGATTGTGTAATCTGCCAAAGTGCGAACAAGTTCAAGGTCTTCTTTTCCCCTGGATGCATGAATCTGATATGAACCAAAACGCAGGAAGGACTGAGCAACACGGCAAACAACCGCACCGGGTTCATCCTTAGAATTGCCACTGCAACATCCACAACATAAGTGAATATGATATAATCACAAAAGGTTACGAATCTTTCAATAAAGTGTTGCTATTCCAATTTCCATAGCATATACATACAAAGTAATTCCAGGTCCAGGTCAAGTAGAAACACTAAGTACAATCGAGTATTTGAAGTCTTTTAGTTATCAAAATCCAATCATTTGTCATCATAGCACTCATAGATATAGAGCTATTGTATGACTAATCAATCATGTGCTATCACTCATACCTCAATTATAAAGCTGAATGGCAAAAGCACTCGATTAGCGGTATATGTCTAAAAATATATCAATGGACTCCTTAAGAAGTTGAATGTAGCAAATTCAATTAAATGGATGATTCTAATGAGATATATCAATGTTTCTGATATTTGCTACCTCAAAGTGCATTATCATAAACATATAATGTAGGTTTCTATCAACACAATCAAATCAACTATGTTAATGTCTACCTACAAAATGTATGATACTACAAATTCTTAATAATTATCAATGTCATAGCTAAGAGAAAACAAATGTAAATATTTGCAGCAGTGGCATACTCATAAAATAATTATCAATGTCAGAGCTAAGAGAAAACGGTTGAAACTACTTTGCTGGAGAGAGCTAAATGGCTGAGTGGTCGACTGTCGAGCCGAATTAACAAGCTGCCGAGCCGAGTTGACAAGCTGCCGAGTGGCTGAGCTGCTGAACTGCAAGGCAGAGTTGCAGAATGACCGAGCCGAGTTGCAGAATGGCCAAGCTGCCGAATGGCCGAGCCGAGTGGCCGAACCGCCAAGTGCTGAGCCGAGTGGCCGACCGCCGAGTGGTTAAACTGCCAAGTGGCCGAACCGTCGAATGCCGAGTCGCCGAGCCGAGTTGCAGAACCGTCGAGTAGCCAAACTGGCGAGTGACCGAGCCGAGTGGCCGAACCGTCGAGTGGTCGAACTACCGAGTGCCGAGCCGAGTGGTCGAACCACCGAGTAGCCGAATTGCCGAGTGGCCGAACTGCCGAGTACAGAGCCGAGTGGCCGAACCGCCGAGTGACCGAGCCGAGTGGATGAGTGGTCGAGGCCTGCGTTCAACGCAGTTTCTTTAAAACAGATTCGCCCCTCACGACGGACGTCTATTTCCCAGGATACAACGACAATATCGGATTGTTTCCGGCGAACTGACTACACCAAAAAAACTATAAGGGGAAAGCAGAGGAAGAAAGGAAGAGAGGGATCGAGAATGCTCTTGTATTCTCTGCTCCCATCGACGCGCGCAGTTGCTTTATCTGGTTGGGCAAATTATATCCTGACCGGTCCGACATTCGACGTGCGCAGGTCGCGCTCGCACACAAGTTACCTTGCGGGCAGTGCAATCCGGGCCCTGGATTTGCACCCTCCCTGCGCACCCACGCATGAGAGAGAGTCTTTTCCCTTGCATTTGTTCACAACATCAATGCTTATGATACAATATATACCAACCATGTTGCCCTTCAACTACCAATGTGGGACTAAAGTCCTCCATATGAGGGTCTTCTCCATCCTTCCATTTCATTGTTTTCATTCATATTTTCAACAAAAACAAATGTAAATATTTGCAGCAGTGGCATACTCATAAAACATATCTCGATTGACAAGCTTGCCAGTAGTAACAAGGCAGAGTGCACAAGTAGTAGGGATTCCAAGTCCATGCATAGCCTCACTACAAAGAAATTCACGGATGCTACTTCTAAGTACTGCCAGACCATCTGCAAAACTACTGTAAGGAGTCTTCCCTGCACCCTTGAGCTGCAGCTCCCATCTTTCACCACGAGAATTCAGGAGCTCTCCAAGAGTAATAGCACGTCCGTCCCCTAGCTGACCAGCCCACACCCCAAATTGGTGACCCCCATAGCACTGTGCATAAGGTAGCCTACAAAGATAACCTTAATATCATCTTCATTAGCTGACGCAAAGAGAGGTGCTCAATTAAAGTGTATAGTTCACAACTAACCCTCCCTTCAAAGGTGATGCTCCAGAGAATATTAATGGGACATCAGGCTGCTCCAACCTAGCAACCAGACAGAGGATGGAATCATGATAAAAAGAACAAAGCAAATGTCAAATTATACGATATCCAAACTAGAAGACAAGACCCCATCTAAATCGCTAAAAGAATAAAGACTACAGGTTTCCCATGTATCTTTCGAAGACTGAAAGAAAACAAAAGCATATGCTAGCCATAATATTCTTAGACAGGCAATTGATGCAGAAACTAAAGTGGAGCACAGGATCCATAGGTAATTATTCTTTGCGTTACATTCACAACACCGACATCTAAGGATTATCTATCTATTTACTTCATGCACAGTTAAATGAGGCTCCCTGTAATAGTTACCTTGAAATAGATACCTTGATTGAAATAGTTACCTTGATGTTTATGCTGCCTGTAATCAGCCAGTGAACTCTTGTTAATTTATTTAAAGCATTTTTTGTCATTCATATTTTTGTTTTTGTTTCTAATATTTTAAGTTTAATCAATCTTGATCCTTATTTTTTCCTACATAGTCCAAGACTTCATATTTGCTCTCCTTCAAGCTAAGCTTATAATTTTTTGGGTCTTCCAAATTGAGCTCCTTTTAATCATATTTTTTTTCCCTTTAATTGTTTTCATCCCAAGTAGATCAGCAAACACACTCTGTCCCAAAGGCCAAAACCTCAACTTGAGCCTTGTTTTGTGGCAATTTCTTTGTTTGCAAGAGGAACACAAAGTTGGTGTTTCCTGCCTAGCTCGTCTGCCAGTGAACCCATCATCTTGATTTTGCAGAAGTGGTCTGGATTACATCTTATTTTCCTTGATCAATATTATTTTATCAGGCATTCCTTGATCGAACACATCTTACTAGTGCTCCTTGACTTAATATTCATGTTAAGATTGATTAAGTGATTATCTATCATCAAAATTTACGTCTATTCTTTCCTTGATATCTAAATTCATTTCGTTGATATTAATTAATAAAGAAATGAACATTTGGATTTGTTTAAAAGTTTGAACAATGTTTATGAACAATATTTTTAAATTATATTCACTAATAAAATTCTTATAAACATATTAAATAAATAAATTAATTAAAATAAATAAATTTAAAATGTAAAAATTTAAACAATCAAAATAAATTTGAATTGAGAATTTAATAATATTTAAACGAATAAGTTCAAGTTAGATCATTCTAAAGTCAATAGAATTTGATAACATCTAAATGAGTCAAATTCAAATAAAACTAGCAGAAAAGAAAAAGAAAAGTGGATGGATCAATCGGGTTCGTCATCAGCTATGGACATTTAAATTAAATGAGGTTCCCCAGTTTAGGAACTTGCAAAGAGCACAGCACATTCTTTGCTTCGCTGGAAAGACAAATATTGTTGTACTAGAACCAATAATTCACAGGGATTGGAAGAAGAAAATTGCCTTCTGATGGAAGGAAAATGCGAGATCATATCGAAGGAAACACAAAATAAAAAAGTTGGATGAGATGGAGCATCACATAACTCCCTCTCAATTGCCTTAGGATCCTATCTGCTTAATGTGAAGTATGCTCCAGTTATTAATGGAGGCCATAGATGTTGGCGCCGGCGGCGTAGCAGCCTAAGATCCTCGCGAACTCGATGATCAAGGAGATCTCTTTGATGGCCTTGTTTGCCTTCATGTCCTCCAACGAGCCCTCAAAGTAACATAGGAGAACGGGTTGAGCGTCCCCTTCCTCGCCCTCACGTCCAAGATGAAAATTGGTGACTTGTCCGCCTTCGATGATGAGTTGATCAACTCTAGCTTTGTTAGGTTGATGTTCTTCCTTTGAAGCCTGAGAGCACCTTGAGAATCACCAGCGTAAAGCTGCCTAGGTGAGCCACCACCATCGAGGTCTTCGAAGGCACTACCTTTGGGCGCATGGAGGAGAGGGAGGTGGGCTAGGATGGGCAATTGGAGCGGAGCATCTCAACGGCGCCGGTAGTGTACTCGACGGGCTTGTGAAGGTGGAGCAGCTAAGAGAAGGCGCGGCTGCAATGGACAAGGGCGAGAGGGTGGCTGATCGCGCAACAGAGTTCACGCGGTGTCGGTGTGCTTCGAAGACCTTGATGGCAATGGTAACTCTCACAGAACAGCGCGCGTTTTTTAGGGGTTTAAGGTTAGATTGCGATTTTTGATTCATCGCGAATCACTTACTTACTTCGCTAGCGAGAAATCCCAACCACGTCAAAAGGCGCCCATCGTCGCATAAATTTAATCGTGCCGCAGGATTTATATATAAGCCTTGCCCATTTCACCATCCTGCTCAAATTAATCCATCATTTTCTGAGTAGCATCTATCAAGGACTCAACAACTAAAAGGATGAGATCTCGAATTTGTAGTAGTCGCTTGATCAACGGAAAATCCAAGTGCACTATCTCTCAAGTCCATGCCTCCACTCTCTTTAAGTAGGTACGATGCACTCCTATAATTCTCTTATTTTATTTATTTAAATTAATAATTAAATCATATTCTAAATTTTAGTTAGATGTAATTATCTTTATGATGTATAATAATTATTTTATTTAGAAAAAATTTTCTACTCAACATAATTTTTTTTTTTTGTAGTTTGCAAGAGAAAGTCAATGGAGCGTGAGATTTTTTAAAAAAAAAATAAAAATCATAAGTAAACATTTCAATTATTGACTTTATAATTTTACAAAATATAAATATTTTCTTTCACACTTTGCTCATTCATTTTTAGGGCTATTTCATATCTAAATAAGCATTAAAAAGTATTTTAATTTCATACTTATTGGATAATAACATTTGGATTATATCATACTTATTGGATAATAACATTTTCATTTCATACCTATTGGATAATAACATTTTAAATTTGAGTTGAACTATTTAATTTCATTAAAAGTCGATCTCAAATTTAAAAATTAAAATTCGAATCAAACTCGAACCGAGCTCAAGCTTAGGAAAAAAGAACCAAGCTTAAGCCTCTTATTGTTTTGGCTCAGTTTGGTTCGATTACACTCCTAGTTTGCCCTTCTCACTTGGCTAGTCTATCATAGTTAGTTTGTCTAGCTTTTACCAAAAGAACTATTGTCAATCTATGAAGCTTCTTCTCTTACTTCAAGCTAAAGGTTTGACAATTGCCATGGTTTGCGATGGATGACATTAATGACTCCCCAATTGTGGTTAGACATGGCGATCGAAATTGACACTGACATCGCCATAGATAGAAGCTACCAACATGGTTTTCTAATAAAAAGCAACCTAGAGGATATAGAGTATATAATAATTAAAAAATAATTTCAAATTGATATACAGTATATAATAATTTAAACCTATAATTATATATCTTATTTTAAATAAATAAATTTTATTTTAAAAAATTATTAGATATTAATTAATTATTTTAGAAGAAATTCTCTATTTTTTAAATCATTTTGATACAAATTTTTTATTGTGACTAAATATATATTAATTTTTATATTATGAATTTTTTAGAAATGATTTTGAAATCCAATAAAGGATATAATAATTAAAAAATAATTTAAACCAATAATTATCTTTTTTTATTTTAATTTGATCTTGATTATTTTATTTATTATGTTAATTTTTTTATAGATACGTTGAATAATTATTATTTTATTTAGAAATGATTCTCCGTACTCAACATAAATAATTTTTTATTTTATGGTGTAATAGAGAAAAGTCAATATTTTTTTTTGATAATTCAAAGCAGAACTAATTCACTTGAAGCGACATGGAATCGATGAGTGTGAAATTGATTTTTAATTTCTTAAATTTAGAAATAAAATTGCCTTTGGATCGTCGAGGATTTTCAAAGTCTAATTAATAACTATTAATAGATTTTATCGATTTGGTATTTGATGATCTTCCTTCTATCATCTGATTTAATTTAAACTCAATTAGTTCTTTTCAAACTAAGATGACCGAGGAAAGAGGATTCGAAAATTTTATTATTATTTTTAATAATTTTTATTTTTTAAAAATTTTTTAAGTTTTTTTATATTTAGAATACTTTTGATAATTTTTTCTTTTTTTCTGTTAATTTTTTTTTGCATCTTAGGGTTAAGTGTCTATTTAAGTAATTTTCTAATTGATGTTATGAGAAATTTTTTAATTTAATAATATTTTTGATGATATCACTTATTTTTCTATCTTCAAATTAACTTACAAGATATAATAATTTAAAAATAATTTATACTAAATATTTTTTATTTTATTTATTTAAATTAATAATTAAATTATATTTAAAAAAATAATTGGTTATTTGATTATTTTATTTATTTTGTAATGATTTTTATAAGATAGAATGAATAAGTAATTATTTTATTTAGAATTTTTTTTTTATTAGTACTCAACATAAATAATTTTTTATTTGATAGTTTGATAAAGAACTGTCAATGAAATATGAGACTACATTTTTTTTTAAAAAACATCATGAATAAATAATTCAATGAAACGAGACCCACATGACATGACATTTATTCATCTTAAATACATAAAACTATGAGGATAAAATAATTATATGGTATATTGTACAATTAAAGTTAGATTTTTTAAAAAAAATAAAAAAGTGAACTGAAAAATTAGAATATTTTAGGGCAAAGTAAAATCGCGTCCTGAAAAAGGATAAATTAATTATGACTTAAAATTATTATTTAACACAGAGATATTGCTGATATTATTTTTTTTACTGCAAAATGTAACAATATTAATAGTCGGAGGTAAAATAATTACAGTTTTGGAAACTTTTAGGATATCTTTATGATATTAAAATTTTATATTTTTTTTTTGAAAAAAGTAAAATAATACAATTCATGCATGCTGCTGCGTATAGTAGTGGCGATGCTGCATGTGTATTCAACGTACGATATTATTTATACAAGCCACACTTTTATTGTCTTCTTATATATATATATATATATAACTTTTGATTCATGTAGTCGTCGATCATCCATGTCGCTTGTTGATTTTCAGATCATGCACGTACGAATGCATGGTGCAGGGTTTGCGTACGTGCTTAGCAACGTACGTACGTGTGGTTTTTCTGGAGTGACTTGACTTGGGACTTGCCCTTCGGCCCTTCGCTCCTCACGAACAGACGGTACTCGTCGAAGGTCATCGGCGGGTACATCGCCGGCCTCTCCGCCGTCACCAGCTCCTCCATCGGCGCCATCACCTCGTCGCTCTTGGGGCTGTAGAACAAAGCCAACGACAAGCGCTCTTTCTCTGCGTTCGCCACCACCCGATGCTCCAAGCTCTTGTATACTGCGTTAGTCAGTATCTGCATGTGTATGGACTGCATTAGTTAACCTCAGTTTCAGTATTCTAATCTGCACCAGAAGCTTAATCCTGATTCAAATCGTTGAATCGGTCAATTCGATGAAAACAAAATCCCTCTGTTTGATGATTAATTCTACCTAATAAATTAATTTTGAAATTTCCCCTATATATATTTTGTGGTAATGATTCAGTCAACAAGTTTCTGCAGTTACTAATTATCGACCTGGATCTGATCGCCGATGATGACGATGAATGCGCCGGGCAGCGGCTGCACTGTCACCCACCGATCGCCCTTCCTAATTTGAAGGCCCTTGACGGCGTCGTCGGCGAGGAGAACGGTGATCCCTCCGGGGTCGGAGTGCGCTGACAGGCCGAGCGCCAGCTCCGGCTGCGGGCACTTAGGGTAGTAGTTGGCCCTCAGGGTTGCACCGACATCGTCACCGCCGAAGGCCGCCGGCAGCCGGTCCACGTCCAAGCCCAGGCTCAGCGACAGGAGCTTCATTAGCCTCTTGCATAGCTTCACCAACTCGTCCCCGTACTCTTGCACAGTTTCCCTATATACAACTAAACGTTATAGATTTCTCAATAATGTTAAATAAAATAGCGGTTTGAGTGATCACTTGATAAATTCTAACAAATAAATCAAGGGAAAAATATTATTAATTAATATTTGTTCTGTTCATGAATCACTTTGATTGCTGGTGATTAGTTGGCAGGACCGGCCACTTTTCCTGGTTCTTGAACTTCTCCGGCAACAAGTACAAAAAGAAGTAGTCGCCCCAGTCCAATATGGCGCCTTTGTCGACGCCGAGGCGGCTGCCGTAGCCCTCGTACGTCGCCGGCGAGTTAGCGTAGGCCTGCTTTGCCTCCAGCGGCAGGCGGAAGAACTCCCGCCACACCTCGACGGCCCTCTCCACTAGGCCTGGGTCCACGCCGTGGTTGATCACCTGGAAGAACCCCCACTCGCGGCACGCCTCCGCCACCTCGGCTACGGCCGCGCCGCCGGCTCCCAGGTCGACCACTGGGATACTGGCGGCGGCCGCGTCGACGCCGGTCGAGAGCGAGGGCAGCTCGGCTTGCGGCCTGATGTAGCTGGCGGGGACGGCGGCGAGGCCGCTCTCCGACAGGGCCTGGACGCGGACGATGGGCTCGGGCCACTCCACCAATTGGGCGCTTCCCATGGCTTCGAGCTAACTCGGGCTCGACCTAAAATAGCCTTGCTGGTTCTGCTCTCGGCTAGGTGCAAACGTGCCTATTTATAGAACAGATGGAGCGAGAGAGAAAGAGTGTGATCCACTGATATTTCAGTTTTTTTAAAAAATGCCCTTGTAATTTTAATATTTTATTTTTTTTTACTTCATATATATATTTTTAAGTGCTATTAAAATCCTCCAATAATTCACGATTACCATTCTACACCTTCACTTCTATAATTATTATTGATTTATCACTATCTATCTGAGTGTGAAAAAAACAAAGAATAATAGTGAAAACATATGCATAGTATGAGGTCGAATGGATTTTATTTGAAATGAACTCAATAGATTTCTTGCATGGGTGCGAAAGGGATAGGATGTATAATTGAACGTGTTAAATGTGTCGGCCAGTGGACTTTTCTGTTTTCTGAATCTATAAATAGAAGATAGATAGATTGCAATCCAAGTTGGACGTTAGCTATAGTTGGATTAACAAGTAGTCTCATCCATCCAACCTATTGAGTTGCATATATCTTTAATCTAATCCAACCATGTGACTATTTAGCAGTGCCGGTCCTAGTCATAGGCCTTTAATATTTTAATATTTTGATCTAATTCTTTAGGCCTATGCTTAGCCCCCCAATAAAAATTTGAGCCTCTAATTTTTAATATTTTAATTTAATATTAATTTTATTCAATTTTTTTAAGTTCACTTTTAATTTTAAATTATTTATTACAATTGCTTATTTTTAATTTTAGATCATTTTAACTTTATTTATTATAAATTTTTTAAATTATATATTTTATTTTTAAAAAATTCAATCTTTTTTTTTTTTTTGCATTGATATTTTTAAAATGTACGCTCTCATAGTCATTTGTGATCTCGTGTCTTTCCTGATTTCTTTCATCCGTGTTCTCATACCTTTTTCCTTCCTTTATAGTGATCTCATATTCTTCTTCTTCCTATCAATGATACTCTCAAATGATAATTTTTTTCCTCCTTTGTGATCTTCCTTCATCGTTTTTTCTTTCTCTTCCTTGATTCAATAAGAACAGAAAGTAGAGTTTCTCATTTATTGGATGCAAAGCCATCTATTAGTTTTTTACTTTTTTTAAGCATCATTTCTTCGCCACAAAATAAGTTTGAATAGTCTAAGATATACAAAGATAATTTTAATTTTTTATATGATAAAGAAAAGTTAAAATTATTTGATGATGATTTTTTAAAATAAAATATTTATTGAATTTTTTTTAATATGACATATTATATGTTTTAGATTTATTTTCAAAATTAAAAATTTTAAAATAAATAATAAATTTTAAAAGAAAATATATGTTTACTTAGCGAGGGAAAAGTAAAGGAAAATAAACTTGCCAATTAATGAATGAGCCATCGATGATTGGGCGAAACATGAAAACGCCTACTCCGTAAACTCGAATCATGGAAAAAGTCCCCGAACTGATCGGCCAATGAAAACTAATCCAATCACGTATGAGGTCAGGGCCGGCTCAAGGCATAGGTCACTAAGGCCTATGCCTAGGGCCCCAATTTTTAATGGGGCCCATTATTATTTTAAAAAAATATTTTAATAAAATTTTTTTTATATCAATCAAACAATGCGTTCATTTCGTGAGATCATAGTGTTTCAATTTCTGCAGGATCACATCATGTTTGTATGGCTACACATGAGAATTTGATGCCGCTTCGTGCATTTGATGCATTGCTCACGCCTACATGCATGAGAAGTTGATGCATGCATAAGAATTAAGCATGGCTAAATTGATGCATCATTCTAAAAATAACAGTAAAATTAATTAATTTTATATTAATTATAAGTATTATATTATTATAAAAATATAAAATTCTATTTATATATCAATTTCTTTTTTTTATCTTATTTTATATCTTCATTCTCTCAAGAGCTAACAGATCAATACTGTAGATCTCATTTTATATGATATAAAAAACTTAAAATTACTTAATGATAATTTTTTTAAAATAAAATATTTAAATCTTAAAAAAATTTTAACACATAACATGTTAGATTTAGATTTATTTTTAGAATTAAAAGTTTTTTTAAAAATAATAAATTCAGAATTAAAAATCATTAAAAAAATAATAAATTCTAAAAGTTTTATTTTTTAGAATTAAAAGGTTTTTTTTTTGCTGAAGCTATACTAATAAGTATAGTTAATAATATTTTATAAGTTATTCATGCAGAAAAATAATTTAATTTTTTAATACCTCAAAGAAAACCTGACGTGCTCACTGACGTTTGTTGCAAAGGTTCCTTCCAAGTAATTCAATCGCAATATCGCATGTGTTTAATATGAGAAAAAAATTTGATGAATTATATTTATATATATATATATATATATATATATATATATATATATATATATAATGATAAATCCCAGTCTAATGGACTCAATCCCTGGGAGTAGCCGGTCTGGTCCCATAAAAATTTTCCACTCATCATGGTAAATCGGAAAGCGCATACGGCGGTCAATCCAGATGCTCAACATCCTTTGATTGCGTTCCTATTTAGAAAAAAATTCTTGTAAATACATCGTGTGTATATATATATATATATATATATATATATATATATATATATATATAATGCATGTTTCGTGGTCGGATATGAGAAGATTATTATAATTATTTTGTAATATGAAGTGAAATCAAACAATCGCTTAAATAATTATATTTGTTTCCTAATTATTGTCGCTATTCGCTAATGATCGACATGTTTATATTGCTATTATTTAATTCAATCCGACAAAATTTATGTGGAAAGCCACTTGGCAGACAGCGATCGAATTACCTTGTCAAATTCAAACTATTGAGATAAAATTTAGTGTAACATAAATATTAATTGCACAAAGAATTGATGACAATAATATTTCAGTAAAAGATAGAATCCATATTTTTACGATCATATGTGAAGAAATAAATTGAGAAGTTGTAATTGACTACGACGGAGGGCACTGTTTCAGCTTCATCAAGATTCAATCCTTGCCCATTTAGTAATTCCACTCTATCGTAACTAACTCAACTATAGCCTAAGGGCGATAATAAAATCATGCAAAAAGTCATACAAGAGGTAAATTACATATGCAATTATAGACCCACAAGAGGGGATGATGTCAATAATACAATGTTGAATTGCTGGTAAATTTAAACCATTATCTAAGGAGATTTGAGAATAATTAATCTTGACTATTGATCAATTAACAGTCAAAGATTAATTTTTTACATTTTAATATATATTGTCGGCACGTTGGATCGACAATTATCCAAATTAATTAAAGGTTCAACAGGCAAACAACAAACAATATTTATCTCCAAGAAACGTGTATATATATAAAACTAAAATGTCTATTTATATCTCAACCTCATCGTTAAATAATTGGCTGTGATATTTTATAAGATATAAAAGTCTAATTTTATAATTTGACTATTTAGTAGTAGTGGTAATAATAATAATAATAATAGTCTTTATTTAACTTAATCCGAGAATATTGTGTAGCCACATACTGTTGTGTAATAGTAAGTGAACTACATGTTAAAGAGAGCAGTTTCCTTCTGTTCCAAATAAAAAATGATCTCACATCATCACTAAAGAAGAAAAAACTATTATGTGAATTAAGATGATGTGATAGAACTTTTGTACAAACATTTTAATTACTCGAAATAACCTCTTACAAAATAAAATAAGACAAATACTTTTACATCTATTGTGCTAAGTGGATGCCAATCGAAAAAATATATATATGTCGATTTAAATTTGATTTGAACAAATACATTTTGAGCAAGCCGGCCCATGGGTTTAGGGCCCTCATATAAGGCCTTTTTATTAGCTAAAATAAACTCAAGCTGCTTGGGCAGTTAAATAGCCTGAGTAATTAAAAAATGTAAAATATATTTTTAAAATACAATAAGCTGGTCATTTAATTGCATAAGTAAATCTATTTTTTTTTAAAAAATAAAATAAAAAATAATTTCAATCGATTATATAAACTGTAATTAAAAAGGTACAATGCATCATTTCTTCTCGTACAGTCAAATGCAACTTTTTTTTTCTCCTTCATCTTCAGCCACACATAATACAATGACAGTCAAATCACACTCCTCCGAGTTCATACTTGATTATGCAATTAAGCTCACAAGATTTGCTCTTGAATTATAGTAATCATGAAATCTAGATTACAACAGAATCCCATATGGCTTTCTTAACATCTATCTCATAATATATTGCAATACATGGTATCAGATAGACACGTCTTCTTTCAATGATAACGGAACTGGGACAAGTAATTACAGAGCAAGCAAATCAAGTGAGATCCCATGACCAAAGCCCACCAAAATAATCGGGATATAGAAAATATCACCCATGGAAGATTGATTCATTTGTCAACCCAAGTTTAAGGATCCATCCTTCATTAATCGGACACTCAGACTGTTGAATCTTCCTCTTGAATAGTGTCGCGAAGCCTTTCTCCAATCTGTTCCGGTCTTCATCATTGCCACAAATTCGTCATAGCTTATTCGCCCATCCTAATTTGGATTAAATTTTGTTAAGAGAGAAGGGAGTAAAGGTGTGGCATTCAGAGCACAAACACATACCTTGTCAGTATCAACTTCTTGTAAGATATCATTTGCTACATCCATGCTATCAGGAGCTCCATCTTCTGCTAGTGCCTCATGAAGCTCATTTGGCTCAATAAAGCCATTCCCATCTTTGTCAAAGTAGGAGAAGGCCCTCCTCAGATGCTCATCATTAGCCATTCTCTGTAAATGAAGAGATACAGCCAAAAATTCTCCATAATCTAGGGTCCCTTTTCCATTAGTGTCGACCTATTTGGCACATTTATACAGTTAGATCATACAATTCAATTTCTCTGCAAAGGATATCACTTAAAACATATAAATGAATGTAGTATCTACGTTAAAAGCTTTGTTCACAATTCATATATTTTGCAAAAAAGTAAACATTGCATCATACATGATTCCCTCAATACGACATCCATATAATTCTTATGCAAATACATAAATTTCTCACGTTAATATTTTGAAATTAGATGTCAATCTAATCTTTCCTAAATAAATTTGCCATGCATAGAATAGATCATAAGGTTTCACCCTCTTACTTTTATACTTAATTTTGGGCTTAATATAAGGACTGAGAAACTCATCGTGTATATATATGCTTACAGCTTCAATAAGCATCTGCACTTCAGATTCCACAAGGTGTGAACCAAACCTAGCAAGGCCAGCTTTGAGTTCCTCATGAGAAACAATGCCATCATTGTCAGTATCCATCATCCGAAACATCTCTTTAATATCTTCAACTTCTTCAGTAGACAAATGATCGGCAATAACCTAAGAAATACGTAACAGAACTAAGATGCATTCAACAATTTTGAAACAGTTAACCTAGACAAAGGCAAATAGATTGTACCCTCAAAGCTCTCCTTTTAAATCTATTCATTCTTGAGAACTGTTTGAGTCTCGACTTGACAACATCACCAAGGGGTACATTTGGTGCTTTCTTAGAATTTTGAAGCCAAGAATGTTCTGCAAGAAAAAAAATGTATATCTAAGCACCAGTCAACAAACATGCTTGGGCAAAAAAAAAAAAAAAATCTAAATTTCTTATGGCAGGTGTGTTGAAATTATTACATGAGAATAGGGCAGGATAGGATAGAGAGGATAACATTTCTAATACAGCTTAAAAGGGTAGTTTAGTGCAGAAAGCTCCCGCCAATGTGGGATTCCAAAGAAGGGTCGGATCATATTGGGTCTATTGTACGCAGTCTTATCCTACATTACAAGAAGCTATTTCCACGACTCGAACCTGTGACCTCCAAATCACACGGTAACAACTTTACCGTTACATCAAGGCTCCCCTTCTTCTAATAAATCTTATGATATCAAATTTTTTACAATGTTTCTTTTCGTATTACTAAGATTAACCAGATAGAACTAAAATCTGATGAACTACTTTTGATAAATATTCAAGCCTCATGCAACAAACTCTCTTCATATTAAAGCTTACAAAAGGATATCATATTGTCATGTACCATACCAAGCACTTGCTTTGCAGTTAACCGAAGCTTGGGTTCAGGTTCTAACATCTGCTGAACCAAATTCTTGGCACTTTCTGAAACATTGGGCCAGGGATCACGCTTGAAATCTATGGCCCCCTTAAGAATGGCTTGTGCAACTCCTTGTTCAGTTTCTGCAGCATAAACACATTGCATTAATTATATCAGAATCTTTCAGAATCGATGACAGGTGAGCATATGAAGGCAATGAATTATATCTCTGCACATATAACAGTAGTACAAGGATTTGATGTTTAAGTGTGGATGAACTAGCATATCTCTGCACATATAACAGTAGTATAAGGATTTGATGTTTAAGTGTGGATGAACTTACCAGCCCAGAATGGTGGAACTCCACAGAGAAGGATATACAGAATAACTCCAGCGCTCCATATATCAATTTCTGGTCCATAATTCCTTTTTAGAACTTCAGGTGCCATATAATATGGGCTACCAACAATCTCAGAAAATTTTTCGCCTGGAATGGAGGAACCAAAAATTACTAAGACCATGAATTTAAAATAAAAGAGTATATGTGATAGTTGATGCAATAATAAAAGACAGGGCTGCAGTTATTGGAATCTAGTAGAACTCACTTATCTGATGAAACAAAGATTGAAATTCTTACCTAGAAATACTAGCAACAATTTGGAAGATACAGTTCATGATCTCATACATTATAGGATATCAAGGACTGTTTCCTAGAAAATGGAGGCATAACATGATATTGTAAAAATTAGTCATCCTAACATTCCTACTAAACTTTATGTGAAATCCTTGGTGAACATTGTGTCTATGTTCCAGTCCTTGCACTTCTCATGGCAAAACTCATCTCTTCTGGCTCTTGTAGCTGTTGCAGTTTTTTTGTAATAATCATTCACTAACAGTTTCATTGCCTTATCCAATAATCCAAGGTACCTGAGCTAAAATAAAATATGAGACATGTAGATATCTCCTTTTGGTGGTTTTTTGTGGGTTCCTTCTTCCTTGCTCTCGCAAATAACACTCACCACCGCACTTTGGCAAATGAGGTTGACCATATACAAATATACTCCTAATAATCATGGGTAAATTTAGAGCCTTTGGGTTTTGTTTGTTACAATTTGATATTGCAAAATCAATCTTTCATTCATCAAGTACCTTTTTGCTGAGCATTTGAGATATATTGTATGCACCATAGATCAGGTAAAATAAGTTAAACTGACATTCAAATAGACAGGTAGGGATGATGTTGCAAATGTTGATATACACAATTAATCATCAGAATAGAATTGCATGGAGTGCTTTGTAAACAATCATCTTGATGGGCATTATAAACCTGGTTTTATAATGAAATTGACTACAAATGAGAATGCCATTGAATGTGAGAAAAACATCAGCAATTTAACATCAGGAACTCTGCATCAAGAACAAAGTCGACAACTGTGTTTTAGCTGCCTGGGAAACAATGTGAACAGAACCACTCTGTGTTCCTCAGCAAGTACCAAGATCCAGAGGAGAATAGACATACCAGGCTTGAAAAAAATAGAGAGCCCAAAGTCGATCGCTTTCAGCGGCGAATTCTCCTTCTTGTTGGCGAACAGAAAATTCTCTGGCTTGAGATCGCGATGGATAACCCCATGCTTATGGCACAGCTGCACGACCTCGACGATCGTCCTCATGACCACGGCCGCTGCACGCTCCGAGTACTGTCCCCGCGCCACGATGCGGTCGAACAGCTCCCCGCCCTCGCACAGCTCCATCACCAGATGCACGGCGCCGTCGTCCTCCAGCGCCTCCCTTAGGCTCACGATGCTGGGGCTCCTGGGCAGGTGCCGCATTATGGTCACCTCCCGCCGCACGTCCTCCACGTCCACCGACGTCCGCAGCTTCCGCTTCGATATCGACTTGCAAGCGAGCAACTCCCTGGTGTCGCGGTCCATGCACAGGTACGTGACCCCGAACTCCCCGCGTCCGAGCTCGCGGTCCAGCGCGTACCTCTCCTCGATAGCTCCCACCGACTTGGCGTCGCTGCAGAGCACCGTCAGGCGCTTGGACTGGGCGCCTCCGACGCCGTTCTGGTTGCGATGGTGATGCTTGCCGGATGTGGGCCCTCCGTGGTCGTGGTGGGCACCAGGGAAGTGCGTCTTGACGTCCTCGCGGGCGACGGCCGCCGGCGAGCGGCAGCAGTTACCCATTTGGGATCTCTGATCCGGGGCTTTGGGTCGGAATAGGAGAGAGCGATCGACGACCGGGGAAATGGGTAGGGTTTCACATCCGATCTAGTGGAGAAGGGCGACGAATTTGATCGGATCGGCAGAAGGTTTAGATCGGGGAAAGCTATGCATTTATTGGGTTTGGGCAGGAACAAGACGAACTGTTAAATGTTAATGCAGTAGGCAGATAGAAAGAGACAGGGGACCGTTGGGCAGTCAATATGTGTGATTGTTATTATTTTTATTTTATTTTTACAAAGTAAAATAAAATAAATATAATAAATTACAGCATAATTTTGGTAAATGAAATTAGCTAAAAAAGGAAGGAAGGAAGTAGGCGCAGTTGGCTCTGCTGCGTTTTTATTCCATTGATGTTTCCGCTGCTCTGCTGCTGCGCAGTTGGCTCTCTTCTTCTTGTATGCATTATGTTTCAACATATTCCAGATCTACTTGAATTATGATCATCCTTTTTAGAAAAAAGAAAGTCCTGGGAAAATAATACCTGAGCCTGCAGGATGCCACCTAAAATAGAGAAATATTGAAAAGACTAGTTTCTACGATATTGTTTTTGTTGTTGTCAAAATTCTAGAATTTTATTAGTAATTAATGATTCTGATCGTTGACTGTTATATGTGCCATTGTAGATAAAAATAATAAATCCAAACATTTTAGAAAGAAAGAAAGACACTCTTGGCTCCAAAGTGTTGAGGAAAACATTCTTCTCAGCAGGTTTCCAAATATTAAATCTCTGAAGAATTGCTTTCGGATATATTTTGATGCATAATTAAGACATAAATTAATGCCAAAACCAAGTACTTGCTTAGAATAATTAAATTAAGACAAAGTTTACAAGATAACTGGAAAGTACTCTAATTTTATGCACTAAGATCCGACGTGAAACCACTGTGCGTTAAAATTATTCACGGTTTGACCCAAAAAAAATAAAACTATTATATAAATATCTAAGTTATTAAAATTTAGTAAGAACAACTGTGGCTGTAGTTTAGTGGTTAGAATTCCACGTTGTGGCCGTGGAGACCTGGGCTCGAATCCCAGCAGCCACAATTTTTCTGACATTTCATTTTCATAGTTTTTTTCACGGCTTTTTCAGCGAACATGAACATGCATGGTGCGATTTCTGTTACCCACAAAGATCCGACATCTTCCTACGTTTTAATACATGGATCTTAAAGATCGATCAATTCAGCGTCAAATACAGCTCAACAAAAAAAAAAGTCCGTAATTTCCAAAGAAAAAGATGTAAAAACTTTTTTTAAAAAATAATTATTATTATCACTACATGCTCATCTGATTTATTCTCTACAGAATGCATGTCTAATGCCTCTCCTGATTCTGCAGCGCCAATCCTGCCGGCGAACAACGAGGCGTCGCCCGGCACAGCGGGCAGCTCGCGTGCACCCGTAGCCACTCGTCGACGCACTCCACGTGGAACCCATGTCCGCAGCCCGGCAACGCCTTCACCTTCTCCCCAGCCGGCACCCCGCTCAGGCAAATCGAGCACTGCGCCGCCTCCTCCCCGGCCAGCGACAACCGCACAGGGAAGCTATTAATAGTCCGTTCATCGAGTCCGGAGCCAGCCGCAGCAGTAAGTGCGTTCACCGGGTGCGTCCCGGTGCCTCCGCGGTGGCAGATCCAGCGGAGGTAGAGGCAGAGGAGGACGGAGAAGACGAGCAAGGGGAGGGAGATGCAGAGGAGGAGGCGGAGAGTGGTGCCGGGGACATGGAAGTTCCCATCATCGAGTCCGTCGTAGCGGAGTGCCGTCATCGTTTGTTTCTTTTAATCGAACTCCAGAGCAGGGATGAAGTGGTGCTGCTGCTTTTGGGGTCATGCCCCGCCACTCACTCTTCATTGATTTATGCAGAAGATGTGGACAAGACATGAATGGTAAAGTGGCCGCTTTCAATTCAAATCATTTCGCATGAGTTTGTTAAAATTGAGTCCGGTTCGATCAAATGCATGCCGGAGAGTTATGTGTCAAGAAGGTTTGCACAGAAAATGGAGAAGAGCATTTAGTGGTGATAATGACAACGATAATGATAATGAAGAAGATAAGGATGTTGATGACAGCCGAAGGGGCAACTTTTGGCTTAAATTAAGAAGGCTTTGCAAAGGAATAGATAATGCGTTCAATGATGATGCTGATGCAGAAAGCGACAAACCTCCAACCTTTGGCCCCAACTTCATCTAAATGTTCATGCAAATGACCGCGGAGAATAGATGATCGATCGATCCAACAAACAAATCTTGTATCTGTTCACCAGTAAGATACCTCTCCATGGCAGGCATGTTCGTCACTGTGGTTGGATTTGAGACAGAGAGAGAGAGAGGATGTATACCACTCAGCTCAGTCCACTTGCAGTTTTAAGTGTGGTACTTCCTGTTGCCTTTGTCTTCCTAGTAACAGACGTTCTTATCTGATTCATCGACTTCAATTAAATTCATCAAAACTACTTTAAACATTGAAAAAAGAAGAATATTCCGAACCAATTGTGTTGGAAGTGAAATCTTAAAGGAATATCAACTGATCTGATATCTTATCTCAGAAAAAGAAATATTTAAAACGTCGAATTATTACCAACACGTCGCTCAAAATCAATAGTAGACAGGACAAACATATCGATGTATATATGATGTCGACTTAAAGTTTTTGAAATTGACGAATTGTTCTAACGACGTTTCGTGCCATATTGATTAGGGTAGCTGTTTACGGTGGATCAACAAGACAACATTTTCTTTCATATATCTTAAGAATAGATTTTCAGAAGAATAATTCAGATAAGTACATACCGATATGATGGATAAACAACAAATAGGGAGGATATGGAATGCCAACTCTCTCACATGCATAATTGACTCTTAATTATTCGTACTACCAATCAAGGATATTGATTTAAATGATAGCATCATTATGAATGCGTTGCGTAAGATTTAAATGACTCTTGTTCTATTGCTTCTTGGGTTTGCTATTGACAGAGATATCCATTTCTTGATTCTTAGAACCTGAGTCATACCTTGAGACAGCTAAACCTCTGAATTGAAGCCACTTCTTCGACCGACAAAAGGGAGAAATTCTGTATGCATATATTCAACTCTCAGACGGGAGTTTCATGCTCCTCTGAATGATTGCATTAGTTTGTCTTTTTAGCTGGAGTCAACATGGATGCAAAATTGCATTTGACTTGATCCTCTGTTTGTCTGAACTATTTAGGATTCCCCATGTGAATTCTATGTCCATAAGAGATTATAATATCGTTTGTGCTGACTAATATTCAATACAAAACAACTTTTCCCCCGAGGGTTATTAGGATTTGGTCTGAACTGATTGCCCCATTTTTATGGTCCTTTCAGCTATTTGTCTTGTGTCGTGTGATTGACTGCTTAGTTCACTTTTTTTAGCGAGGGCTTGGCGATCAAAGTAAATATCGCACAAAAGCATCGGAGTTGAAGCCTATCGAACATTAATGTTGGTGATCCAATGGACATCAAGTACAGCAGCATCGCAGTGAACACGTACCTAAAAGTCCTCCTCTAAAATTTGGCCCCGTCAAAGATAAAAAAAAATGGAGCCAATCCTCCGATTTGACTACCTGGCGGCCCCACCACCACGTGAATTCTTAGTCCTCAGTCCTCACCTCTCAGTTTTAGTCACTTTTGAGTTTTACTCTCTTAATTAAGAAAAAAATCACTTTCACCCAGAGGAAGTTTACATGAGGGTGTTTGATAACTATGTGCATGGATAAGTAAAATTAGGCTGATACATCGATCAGAGTTGATGAGCTGATGTAAAATGAGATAAATTTCAAGGGGGCAAAGTAAAATTTGATGTATTGTGAATTTGTGATTGTCTCGCCACCTGCCACCACCGATTACTTTACTGCTGCTTTCATTCTCTAGCTAGTAGTAGTTAGTACTCAATATCGCTCGGTGCATGGATCCCATCTCGCCGGAGACACATCCCTCCTCCCCGACCCTGGCCACCGACCCCTACCTCCCTCCCCCCTCGCTGCCCAGCCGGTACGAGTCGCAGAAGCGCCGCGACTGGCACACCTTCCTGCAGTACCTGCGGAACAAGCGGCCGCCGCTCGCCCTCGCGGCCTGCGGCGGCGCCCACGTCATCGAGTTCATGCGCTACCTCGACCAGTTCGGGAAGACCAAAGTTCACGTGGCCGGCTGCGCCTTCTTCGGCCGCGCGGGCCCACCAGCCCCCTGCGCGTGCCCGCTCCGCCAGGCCTGGGGCTCCCTCGATGCCCTTATCGGCCGCCTCCGCGCTGCCTTCGAGGAGAGCGGCGGCCGGCCCGAGGCCAACCCCTTCGCCGCGGGAGCCGTTCGCGTATACCTGCGGGAAGTCCGCGAGAGCCAGGCCAAGGCGCGGGGGATCACCTACGAGAAGAAGAAGAGGAAGCGGACGGCTGAAGAGACCAGAGCCGAGGCTTCGGCTGCCTCTTCCTCCTCCTCACTTGTGTCCGCCATGGCCATCAGTACTGGCGCCGGGGAGAGATGCTCCGTTGATGCTCCGACCGGTGGGTCATCTTAGTTAATTGATCTACTTAAATTTATTTTCCCCAGTCCATCGTTGAAGTAGTATCAATCTGTTGTTGTTTTTTTTTTTAAATCTTTTTCAAAATTTTTGTCACTTCAATTAGTTTTAATGATTTTCAGAGATCATGAGTATGGACGATGCATAAAATAGGTATTATACTTCTGAGTTTTGTCTTTAATTTATAGTATTTTCCTTTTTCCACTTTTGTTTCTTTGTTTCTAGATGGAGCAATTAACTCCCTCTTTGAATTGCTCCCTTCTCATTTCCCCTAGATGAAGTCTGTGTTGTATGGCTTTAATTTTGATTAGATCGAGATGAAAGGGAGATAAAGTAGGTAATATATTTGATCATTCAGTGTGTTTAAAATTAAGTACACTTCAAATTCTTATTATGTCAGATTTTTTAGTTGCATATATCTATAGCAAACTAACATATCTCCCACTCTATTATAACAAAATGCTATTTATGAGAAAAGCTATATGTAAACATATATAGAGTGTTGTATATATATCTCCTACATTTGATACCTTGTGCTCTTTAGCAACTCAATCAAACACGTACTGATTAATTAATATATATGAATTTGCCCTTATTTTTGTATTGAAATATTATTCCTTAAAGTTAAATATTGAATAGATAACTAAAATTCAGATAATGATTCTTATTAGTTGAGAATAATACTAATTGTTAAATTTTTTGAGTGGGATTAAGGTTCTCACATTTATGCAGAAATTGCGAAGTTTTTTATCTTATCAGTTTTTTTCCTTTTATTTAACTATACATGTATTCTTGTGTTAGTGGTATATGGAGGTACCTAATTATCATTAACTATGTCGCATAATTATTATATTGTGCTTATTTTTTAAAGGCATTTAATTTTCAAATTAGATATTTTTTAATCTTGTATTTATACTTTTGTATTTAGTGTAATCAAACCACATTATTTATGTATAAAGGATAGTTAATTATTCGAACTAGGGCAAACTAGATATATAGTCACCTAGTAAATTAAATGTAAATTAATGAAGTTTTTATCAACATATTAACTTGATTTCAAATTTGAGGCATGTATATATCATCCTAGTCTAGTTGTTTCAGCAGGTATAAATCATATCATATAATATCATTAATTAATTGTTTATATATGAATAGTAGGTTTTGAAGGTGATCTCAGATGAATCGTCTGTTTTGTCCTTTAGACTATTAATTAATTCATTGCTCCTTATCTATCAATGATTAAATCTAAATAATGTCCACTTATATGTTATATATAGACGCACAGAGAGAGAGAGAGAGATGATGTAAATACTACAGTATGCACGTACGCGTAGGCATGCATGTAAATTTTCTCTTATTTGCTCATTGTATGTTATTTAGTAGTTTACTAGATATACGATAATCTAAATAAAACTTTTACTGTAACTACAAATTAGTGTTATTATGACTGGATTGGATCTGGAGTGGACAGGCCACAAGTGAAAGGAAGACATAGAGGCTAATAATGACGTAGGCCAGTTCCACTAGGATTTAGGAAGAGTCGAGAGAAAGATCACAAGAGAGGCAATAAAGTAAGAATAAGGATGATTGGCTTTAGTCTTCCATTAAATTTATATATATATAAATTTAATTAATTAATTACATTCCTACTCAATTATTGTACGGTTTGAAACGCCTTTATTTCCCATTCAATTTCAAATAACAAAAGCGTTTAACTCTATATATTCCGATCAGTGGGTAGTGTTAGAGTGGGCCCACGCAGTAGTGACTGATAATAAATCACATCGTGATTGCAGAAATTGTAAGATATGATCAAATGATTCCAGTTCGTGTAGTGTTGGAATGGAACCGAAGGGAAACGTCGACGTTCGCTGGAGGGGAATATTATATCTCAAATAATAATAATAATAAATCTACAGCAGGTTGGTGATCTTTAATATTTTATAGATGCGACGAGAGGGACTGGTTTTTTTGCCCCACAGTTTGTGATCTCTGCAAATGGTTTAATTAATTAGATAATCTGGATTATGATCGCATCATTCATGGCGTCGATCATGGTGGATATTTTATTTTTATTTTAGTGCATATCCTCCTGTAGCATTAAAGACGGAAAAAGAACTGCAGCGAGGCATGCAGGCATTAAAGGGCAGCGAGGCATGCAGGCAGGGCAGCACTCAGCTAGGTACAAATCCTGATGGAATTAAGCAGAGTTATCGAGCAAAGCGTGAATCATTATTAGGCTTCATCTACCTTGCTCTTTTCTTTGCTCATAGATTCTCTGCATCCATTTTCCCATTCGGTTGGATTCTAGTGAAAAGACAAACAAAGTTCACTGCATGCAAAATACTGTTCGAAACACATTGTTAATTCTATTTGTTTCTTTTATCTTTTCATTGCAAAATATCCTTCAATTCTTAATGGGCTTCGTGATATGTTACAGGGGTCTCTAGAACCTAATGTTGGAGCGGGCCCTTCTACTTTTCATATTCATAATATTTTCTTTTAATTGTAGCCCTTAAATTCAACATCTCCTTCAAAATTTCAAAGTACTTACTTCTTTGTTCATGTAATTAAACAGTAGTTCACCATCTGTGATGCATTTGCAATATTTAAAATAAATCTTTGTATTTAACTTATGGAGATATTAATTATTTGTGACATGATAAATTTAGAATCACGTCTCTTCTCCGAATTAAAGTCACATGTTCAAAGAGATGTGTCTATGTTTACAGTATAGTGCAGAGATACTTCAAATGGTCAGACAAACAATTAACGAAATATATATACACTTCACCAGCAAAATGAAGACTATAATTTGCTAGTGCAGATCATACTCATTTTCTTTAATTAGTTCTTTGTGAAGTTAAACTAGTCAAGAAAAAGTTTTACAGTAGTCACGAATTTTGTTCACTAGTGCAGATCAGGTACCCTTGTTTACTTATTTTCTACACTTGTCTGCCAATATTGCCTTCACGTACATGCAAGCAGTGCAGATGTGGAGGGAACGTACTTGTTGTGCATTTTGATACGATAGTACGTCGTCCATAAGGGTTTTTAAAATTAATAAGAATGTTCAGAACTTGCAACATGCTCACTATTAATTAATTGTCAAGCTTATTTATTCTATTACACGGCTATTTATTTGTTTATTTATATATTTGCAAGTTGTTAATTAATTACAGGATGAAATCAGACAAAAGATACAGCAGACTATATATTATACGATGGCTGGAAGTGGCACCTCTTGCTGTATTATATATATATATATATATATATATATATATAAAAGAATTATATCTATAATTTTGTATGACATGGCTTTTCTTAGTTTCTTTAGAATTTTTTTTTTTTTTAAATCGATAGATACTGCCATTAGGAGAGCGAATTAACAAGTTGACCTAAGGAAGCACCTGGCCTAACCTTCATCAGATCTACTTGCGATGACATGTCCAAATCCCTAAAAGAGCCAGCCCATCACTCAACTCAACCGGATCAATCTCAAAATTAGTGATGAAACTTACACAGATTGGTGTTTAGCTCCGAGGGATGGGGAAGGAGAACAAATGTTTTTATCAGTTTCTCCATTTTCACCCCTTTCTCTGTCTGTTTCCTTGTCCACCAAAGTAGCCATTTTACAATTTGCACAGATCAAAGCTCACTTGGAATGTGGATTTACCTCTTCTTCAGACACTTAATGTAAATCGCCTTCTCCAAATAAACACCAAAATAACAAACACAAAGAAAATGAAAAATTAATAGTCAAAAACATTATGATATTGCTCGGCCTAATTAATTAGTTAGTTAGCGAAGAAATATCTAATATAAGAGTAAAATAATAAAAGAAATCATTGATAGAACAAATAATTAAAAACTCAATCTCGCGCTCATACATCTCTCCCAAGTTCAAATCTTCCTCGTCAGTAAAAAAAAAAAACAACAACTGAGTTGCTTTTAAATCTAACTCATCATTAGCTCAAACAACAACGATTGATCACCACTTTATAAATCTTCCTCGTCCTATTATTTCTTTAGTTTTCACAAAGAATAACTACACATAGAAAAAAAAACCAAGATAAAGAAAAATGACACGAGCGAGCAAATAGTTCACTCACATTGATAAAAGTCATAAGATGAACTACGTACAAGATGAAGCACCAACAACTGAGTTGCAACAAAACACTCGTCCTAGCTAGCTAGTCAGCAAAGCAACTACAATAGTTTTTGCATCTATGTATATATATCTATCTATAACCCTTTGTTTTTTCTTCTGTGGTTCGAAGCCAGCGAGTCAAGTTAAATTATCAATGCTCTAAAGCATTTATAAGTCTTAAAAATAATGAAGGTAGACTGACATGATCAATAATTAAGGCAGAAGAGCACAGGTTCATGCACTTGCATTACACAATACCCTTCGCTAGCTTATGCATGCATCCATATAAACAGAGGCGGGCACGCATGCCTCTACTTAATCTAATTTAATATCATAACCTGGCCTGCTTCTCCCATGTGATGATGCTTCATCTTCACAACTAGGAGTTAAATGAATGATTAACATTACTTAATTCGTGAGCTTCTGCATTGCTTTTGGCAAACAAGAGATCATAGATTTATCGCTTGAAAATTACGTGAAACATGTGAGCACACATAAACAAACTAATATATTAAGCTTGTCCTAATTCACAAAGGTTTTATATATAAATAAAACTATTTGAAAGGAGAAGGAAGAAGAGAATTAACACAAACAACGAAAATGAGTTGATGAGAACGATTTAGCTTTGATTGGAATTGATGAGGAGGCCCTTTTGAATTAATTCTTCCCGCATTGTTTGAGGCTGTTCTCGGCGGTGCGGGCCAGCGACTGGAGGTTGCATCGGACGATGGTGTCGACGAAGACGCGCGTGTCGTCGGTGGTGTTCCCCGGAGGCACGTCCACCACGTACGACTCCACCACCACCGTGCCCGCCTCACCTTCCGGGTGGAGCGTGGTCACCGACCGGTAGTTGGCGAGGCGGTGCTCGCCGCCGACGATCCGGAAGCTGAGCACGTGCCGCTCGTCGTCGAGGATTTCCAGCCGCTCGCGGCTGGTGGCGGCGGGTAGCCCCGACACGAGGCGCACCTCCCGCAGCGTGCCGACGGTGCCGTCGCCGTCGATCACGTCGCAGCTCTTCACGAAGTGCTTGTAGGCCTGCGGCTGGTCGAAGCGGCGGACGACGGACCAGACGGCGGCCACCGGGGCGGCGACGCGCTGGACGAGGGCGGAGCAGCACTGGTGGGGGCTCACGGGGGCGGCGTGATCGTGGTACCGCGAGGCGAAGCCGGGGACGGCCTGCCCAGCGCAGCGGCCGGCGGCGGCGTCGGGCGAGGAGGTGGGCTTTCCTGCGCCCTCGACGCGGCGAGGGCAAGGGAAGGTCTTGGAGGAGGTGTGGGGCATGGCGGAGGCCCGGAGGTGGTGGGCTTTGGCTGGGCAGAGAGGAGGCAGGAGAGGATAGGAGAAGGGGGACGCTGATCTAGACACAGCCAGTGTGAATTAATTGGGTGCAACTTCGACAATTTGATGAATTAATATTGGGCACTACAATTTGTTTAATTCCCATTTGCTTGCGATTGTTGTGCAAATTGCGGTTTGTTTAAGCGAGGAGAGCGTACCAAATCGCCAAGGAGGTGGTTCAAGAGGCGTAAGCGGTTTTGGGGCTGCCTGAGATTCCAGTGGGCAGCAGGTTGAGAGAGGGAAGGAAAATCGCTGTGATATGGAGAAATTTTCCTTACTTTAATCTCCCAGTTGTAGAGAGGTTCATTGATCTTGACCACCATGAACAAAATCTTCACATATGGAAGTCTTTGGCAATTTTGTTAAGCAAAATTTTTGACCTGGCTGATACTTCACAATCAGGTACCAAGGATAATCCGCATGCCAAAAGCATACAAATTATCAATGACTTGCTTTTTCAGACGTGAACAGTAAATTTGTTTAGATTGTTTCTTCAGTTGAAATGACGATCTGTATGGACCTAACCCAAACTGTGTGCTGCCTCTGGCCCAACTAACACAAATGAAGCTAGTCTTGGGCTTGGGTTTTCATAGAAATTTATAGCTGCAGACATCACGACGCCAACGTTCACTGCTCTTGTACCCTTTCTCAAACAATTAAACCTCAATAAAACCATAAGAGCCAAATAGTTGATGACAGACGGCAGGTTCAGAAGTTTATCTTTAGTTAAGTGGAATCTGAAATTCTTATTAAAGTCCATTAAGTGCGAGCCGTACCTGATTCTAAAACCCTTCAAGTCTGGGAAGTCAGTCAGTATCAGTGCATCACGCCTGTAAACATCCGTCGCTCATAAATGCGTCATTGGGCCTGAGAAGACTTACCACGAAGTAAATCTAAATCAGGGAAATAAGTAGTAAGATTCGATGTTTGCTAGTCTATTACTCGCGCGCAGAGCCTGGTCACGGTGGAGGACACAGGGCCAGAGCAGGCCAGGCCAGAGAGTAAAATTTCTATTTGAGTGTAGCACACGGTTAGGTTCTTGGCTTGTTTTTGTTTAGCGTCCTCTTTTCGAATAAATGAGGAACTGACGTGCAATGTGCACAAAAGATTCGGGCCGTAAGATTTAACGTCAAAAAGGCAATCATGCAGTTAATAAAAAGAACATGGTCATTTTATAGCAGCCAAGACGATAAACTTACTGTGAATTACTTTGGGACTTTGGGGGAAAAAATGAAAAAGAAAATTGAACTTTTAATGCATCAATTACGTTGCATTTTTATCTTGATTTAATTTTTTTGCTCGACTGATGGATAGAGAACCAACTCAAAGATCATTACAGAATTCAAAGATGGCTCGCTTCCATTTACAATTTAAAAAAAGGTACAATAAGAGGAGTGGAAGGAGGAGAGAATTGGCAGTAGGCTAGGAAAGGGAAATGGGTTTTGGACTATAAGCATCAATCCATTCAGGGGGCTTTCTCGTGTAGGCAGTCCCACCGGTCCAAGTCGCAGAAGCACATGCAACAAGCTCGCCAAAAGCGAGCGTCATCACATCGATGTTATAGATATCTGCAGCTGCTACATTAACCTGACGACGAGAGTAGTGCCCCGCAATAATGAAAAAGTTCTGCCAGAATCGCTCCCGTAAATTATGGCAGGAGAAGAGAAGGAAGCACGCATTTAGTTAGGTTGGCAGTATTAGTCAGAGCAGAGGACTAGAGCAGCTGCAGCAGCAGCAGAAGAGAGAAGAAGAGAGAGATGGAGAGTGGAGGGTTAATCTGTATCAGGTTAGGGGAGTCCTAGTCCTCCTCCTTGGAGAGGGCGAAGGAAGAGTAGAAGAAAGCAGAGTCAGAGCAGGAGAGCGCCATGGGAAAAGGGAAAATAGAGCCAAAGCAAGTCCCAAGGGAAATCCTTTTCACAAGGACCAAAGCATGAATTATATAAATATATATATATCTGATCCTTCATTCGAGGACTCTTACTCGACAGATGGATAGGTGTTTTATATTTCAAAGAAATCCACTGATCAGTGACCACTCTTGGAAGCAAAGCAACTCCGTGGTCCATTACGTGAGCTGAGATTCTGGATCAATGGGGAAGAAACAAGTACACCCTCCCCTAAACTAAAATGCTTCACTTGTTCAAAATAGGAGAGCCTGGATATCCAGGAAACACAGGAATTCTCAAAGATAATGAAGGAGATAAACAGCATCCCAATGCAGACATATTAAACAAGCGCCCTCAATTATTAACCATCGGTTGGGGTTTGACCCCTACTATAAGCCAAGCTTCAAGTTTCAACGTGAGATCCGTACACTTCAGATATCTGGTCAAAATGCCTAGAGTCGATGGCCACGCATTTAGGCACCACGGCTTGTGCAGTGTTCATTCGAGATGGGAAGGGCGAAAAGAGATGGAGGGAGATTGTTGTTTTCCATCAGAGGCCTGTTTGCGACATCTGCAAATGATTTGTGGAATTTTATTTTTCTAGCATAAAGTGATAGAAAGCAAGGCACTTAGGTCATACGCTATGAATTGAAGGTCGAAAAGCCTGAGCCCTTTTTTTTTCCAGTAGCTTGTGTGGCGGTAGGGACTTGCATAGGGAAAGGAGTTAACGTAGTCAGGACGACGACTGCAGCAGTAATCACTAGTATAATTAATAGAAAAATAAAAGGAAGAAGACAAGGACCTCCTCTCCTCCTACTATCTATGCGCTTCTCCCTAATAAATCTAGCATATAGTTTTATAGGCTAAGGTCAAGGTTTACATCCACCAAAGATTGAGGGTTGAGCCTCCCTCGTCTTGGCTTGGCCCCTCGATTCCACACCCCACAGCCCAGTAGCCACTCAAGGCATCCAACTATAAATACATCGCAAAGGCCATTTGATTTCTTCACCCCCATTTCTTCCTCTCCCTTCCCATCCCTTAATTTTTCCAAACCCCCCACCCCACCAGTTTCAACTAACTGTTACCACGTGAGCAGGCAAAAGTATGCAAGAACCTCTGAAGCTCAGGAGGGATAGCGCCATGGGTGAACTTGTGAAAGTTTTTTCAGAAAGCCATGTTGTCTATTGCGCTATCTATCCTGAGTTTCATGGGTTCTTAGTACTGTAGAAGTTAAAGGTGGGTAGATATTGATTCAGTATTTGCATGATGTTATTGCTACTTTCTCGGTGCTAATATATATGATAAGTTGGCTGTTCTCACAGCATATTCTTTTCAGTATAAGGAGCTTCACTGCTTACGAACTTGGCGTTTCCCCCCCCATCTTTTGCTTCCGTTGGCGGCTTCATTTCTTCTCTGTTTTCACTTGAACTGTTTTTATTTTCTTTCTGCCGAGGGTTTGATTTTGATTATCATCTAAGTTTCTCCACTTTTCATTTAGGTTTGCGATGGGATATGATGATTTTTCATTGATAGTTGACATCAAAGCTAACTGGAACTTGACCTTCAAGGTCGCTAACTCACAGACCAAATGTGTTCAGTACGCCTTTCAAGCTTAAATTAAGTCTAGCAAACCGATATCGCCATTACTGAGCTGTGCTTGGTTTAGGTCTTCAAGGCATTGTGGCTGTGTCTGCTGGGGGGGATGGGAAGCCTAGGGAAGTCACAAAATTGTACTAACATAAATCACCAATCCACGTACATTTTCTATATATAATGTATTAGAATAAGGTTTGCTGCATAATTTTATTGTGTTTTCAGACAGTCCAAGTCACCCATGAATGTTTTAGCTTGAATCCTCTGTATACTTGAACGCTAATCACAATCTGTTGGCAAATAAGGAGAATGTAGAAAGTTTGTGACTGATAAATGTAAAATGGGCAAATTAGCATGTCGTTGTTCCATCTTAACATGAAGACACAAACATTCACCATGGAAACATTGACAATCCAAGCCGCCAAAAGAGATTCTATTGTCAACCTTGGCATTTTAATAGAGAAGAAAAATTATTGGATTTGAGGTATTCTTTGATGCCTTTTCTTCAGAACCATTAAATGCTTCACGATGAAAAGTCAGAGCTCTGACCCGATTTATCCCCACTTTTTAAGAATCATTGGAGCTGATTTCTCTGTTTGATAGAGATCAAAGAAGTAGCAGAAATCAGAAGTCATGACTAATAACAATATCTGTCAACAAGCCCAAACAACAAGGTCAAATGGGTATACTTAGACAATAAATTATATTCCATATACCTTTGCTTTTTTTGTTCTAAAACGTATATATATATATTTTTATCTAGAATATGAACGATTGAAAAAATAATAATCATTTAGATGACAGTTTCTATTTATGTCAAATTAGGTTAGATTATTCATATTACAGATTAAAATGGATTTGTTTTTCATTCTCAAAGTGAGGTTACTTGTAAGAAAGCTACAACAACAGAGTAACGAGGAACAAATGAAATTGCAATTTGGTTAGCAATAATTTCTAAGAATCATTGAATGCATTTGCAGTGGCCTTTCAAATGAATAAGAAAGTAAATTGCTTAAGCAGGAGCTTGACGCCATATCATGCTTTTGAGTTCTTTGCTGTGTCTCGGAAACAATGACAGCTGCCTGACTAAGAAGAATACATATCGACACAAGGTCGCACTAGGTTTGGATACTTGCATTCATGTTCGTCAAGTGATTCTAAAAAACTAACACCAATCTTAAAGCCATCTACAAAATGTAGTGTAAGTTCTTGTCAAATCAGCTAAATGCGAATGAGTTGCTGCAACTCAGATGCTGGATAAAAATGAAAGATGATTTTTAAATATCATAGGCAGCATGTTATAACAATCTTAATTATATTCACATATCCACCTCCCAAGAAGTGGTGGGCTCGATCTTGACTCCTGTTGTTTGGTTTATTGGATCAAGAAGATAAAAAAGCTCATCCACTAATATCAGCTAGCTCACAGATAGCATTTCAGCCTGAAGTTGCCTCTACAGTTTGAGTTCATGCAGATGCAGATAACAGTTCTTTAACAACTCTGCTGCCACTCTTGTGCAGCTTTCTTTGCCGATGCATTTTTGCTAACTCTGAAACCTTTGCTTGATGTCCCATCCAAGTGAACAAGTTTCAATTATGAGAAGAAGCTATAACAAATGCTGTCTTGTGTTTTACATATTATCGTGATTTGATTTGACATAGAATATAGACGTCTTCAGAAGAGTGAAGATTTGCGATAAAATTTGCGTGAAAAAAGATGGGTGTGGATGGAAGGTTAGGATGCAAAAGCGTAGTTGTGCATGGAGATACTGTTAAACTTAGGCTGAATGTATGAATGAGATGAACACCAATGCTGATGCCTCCAGTTTCCTCCGGTTTTATGGTTATGTTCCATCGGTCTGTATCCTCGATCTCTTAATTCGCCAATTCTAATGAAATTAGGACTCTCATATACTTTATTATGTTTGCCATCCCTTCCCTAAAGAGAGGTAGTATACTATGATCAAGTCGTACTCCTACGCAAGTAACAAAACTGCTCTTGCTATTACAAATTGAAAGTAGTAATAAAAAGCACCGGAGAAATTAATATTTTGTGTGAGGGAAGGAAAAAGTATTAAAATTATTATAAAATGTAAAATTTTAAATTATGGAGTTGAAATTAAAAAATGTACGGAAATTCGGGCTAAAATGAAAATTTAACTCAACGCAGATATCTGAGGCGAATACAAAGATGCAGTGTTGTCGATCAGATCGCCTGCGTTACATTAACCTGGATGGCGGCGATTCCTACGGCGATGCCGATTCCGGCGGCGGCGGGGTCCGTGTGCGGGCCGGTGGTGGTCGTGGGGCCCCAGTTCTGCGCTCCCTACGTGGTCGATCTCACCGTCACCAAGAAGGCGCTCAGCCTGTCGGATAGCGACTTCGCGGTGACGGACATCAACGGCAACGTGGTGCTCAAGGTGAAGGGCGTCGTCTTCAGCCTCCGCGACCGCGCCGTCCTCGTTGACGCCGCCGACAATCCCCTCCTCACCATGCAACAAAAGGCACAAATTCTTACCCTATTTTACAATTTTTTAATAAAAATTGTACATTTCTATCTATTTATCCTGCAAAAATCTATCAGATCTCGACATATATTCTAATATTTCAGATGTGTTTTGAAAACTGGTGTAAGTAATTTTAGAACTTCATAACTTTCAGTAGTTCAGCAAGAATTCTGCCTCAATCTTACCCTCGATGCACCAAATGGACCTTGCGTGGAAATCGCCTCAAGTTTCCTTTTTGCTGTAGGATCCGACTGATTTCGTCTCAATTTTCACACAAAATTTTTAAGGATTGCCTTCGGTGTCGTCCTCTCCGAATTACTACTTAGTGAATAGCTTGTGTCGTATTTTTAGATGTTCAGCATGCATAGAAGATGGCAAGTGTTCAGAGGCGAGGGCACAAATCCTGAAAATTTGTTATTTAGCGTGAAGAAGTCAAGGTTGCTTCAACTAAAAACAGAGCTGGATGTGATCATGGCAAGTAACCCCAACGAGGACGAATGCGATTTCAAGATCAAGGGGAGCTACTTTGAGAGATCATGCACTGTGTATCTTGGAAAGTCTGATAATATTCTGGCCCAAGTAAGAACAACATTCGAATTCGCTCATTCCAATTAATTTCTTTGTTTTTTCTTCATTGATGGTTCGACATACTGTGAACTGCAGATGAGACGTAAATACACAGTGAAGAATGTAATTTTGGGAAAGGATACATTTGGTGTGACGGTGTATCCAAACGTGGACTACGCCTTCATTGCCTCGCTCATTGTCGTTCTCGATGAGATCAACAAAGATAGAGCCGGAGAAGACTGAAAGACAGTGTCGCTATGCAATCTTACTTGCAATTACAGTGCTATACTTATTTTCAATCGTCTGTAACGTTGCCAACTCTCTCTGCATTCACGTACGATGTGTGAATTATTGTCGCCAATTTGTAATGTAAGTCGCGTTGCGTGTTCATGTTTTGTCTCAATCAAGCTTCAACTCGAACTGCTTCATCTGGAACTGAATAAATGTGCTCTCTCCCTGTTTACCGTACACACGACAGCTACACTCACAGCTCCCCTAGACTCTCTGCTGCTGGACCACGTACACGAATTCTATTTAATAGGCAACTTTTCTTCCTTCTTTAAAAAATGGTTTCTTCTGTAATTAAAGATATCACTTTGTTCAGCCCTTTCGATACACTTCCACTGTCGGTGGAAGGTCTTTTCTTTCATTAGATTATGGAAAGATCCGAAACCGCTCCACATGCACTATCAGTTCGGTAGACCATCTCTTGGCCTCGTCGACATCAACTGCTCCACATGAATTATGAAACTAAGGATGAAACCTGTTTAGGGTACAGAATGTTGACTGTTTGATTTATTTATTTGGACGATCATGAACAGTTTGTACGAGATGAGATTAAATCGGTCATCTCCATGATTAATTAGATCGACCAATGGGCACGGCCTTTAGACGAAGTAGTACACTCCTTAGTCCTTTCCACCTAAGCAATTGTGACATCTCATCCAGAATATATAGCACTTTATTTTCTCCGTATTATAACATATTTTTCATAGCACACTGCACAATATATGTACTAAACTTGTTCTATAATCTCTTGTCGGTAGAGAAAATTGTCGACTAGAGCCTTCAATATATTTGTCTTCCTGTAGGGTTTTAAGTACAAGAGAAAAATGAGGGGAAAAAAGTAGGTTTGATTGATCCCTTGCTCAAAGTTATCTTAATTACTTTTATTCCTGATGGTAAACCCCCCCCCCCCCCCCCCCCCCCCCCCCCCCCCCCCCCCCCCCCCCCCCCCCCCCCCCCCCCCCCCCCCCCCCCCCCTTCCTTAATTTTAATTTTGATGTTTCGCTCTAATGTACAATTAGGTCTGTACAAATTAAAGACCCAATAAAAATGAATCTCATTATTGTATTTGACAATTTCACTTGATATAGTTTTTTATTCTCAAATCACATTATGAAGTTCTCAAACTTATCGACACTTTTCATAATGTTTGCCATTCATTTTCTTTGTGCGCGTTAAAATTCTATGGCCAAAGTCAAGGAGAGATTAATTATCTAATAACTTCAACAAATACATCTAGTTGAAACTACAAGAATTACGCTCATATCAATCTCTATTACAAAATATTTTTTAGTAGAAACCATTCTCATAGCTATTTATTAATAGACTTTCTTCATCCACTCTAAACATGGACACTCCATTTCATAAATTACACAATAAATAAAAACTCATCAACTCTCATCTTTACTCCTTTGGTTGCACTTGCTTTGTCCTAGCTTTATGTTTTTAGCTAACTTTCTTGTGTGCCTTTCTCCGCTATAACATTGAATAAAAAGTTTATCATTGTTACAATCTAAAAACTAGCCGCTTACACATCTCTTGTCATGCCACTTTTGAGCACAAAATACTTTCAGGATTGTCTCGATTTACTCTAGAAAATTGTCAACACCATTAGATATTCCCTTTATAATCGCAATCTTTCTTGAAGAGAACAATCAGCCTTTACTTCAAACATTACAGGCATCTATTAATGATATCAACAATACATCAATGGATGATATATGCTCTTGCATTAACACCATCTCCAATAAGGTTATGAAATTTTATTTATTACAGCTCTTGAATTCTATCTAAACACATTCCTATTTCTTTTAAAGAGAGACTTCTAATGATCTTATTTGGTAGAAAGTAATTGATGATGAATCAGAGGCGTTGAAGAAGAATCATATGTGTTATTTAGTTGAACTACCTCTACAAAAATTAACCATTGGATACAAGTGGAAAGATTTTTTATTTCACTAATATCACATGCTATCGAGAATTTGTTATTGGATTGGTATTCCTCACAATTATTTGATCATATATTTCTCATGTTGTTCGAGCAGTGAGCCACTTCTTGTCATCATCTCATATTGCTAGCTCCTTGTGGGGTCGTACTTTGATCCATATGTTGACTTAAAGGAAATATATATAGTGGCATTCTTCTACCAAGATCATTAAAACTTTCCACAAGCATTTAATAGACTTGATGGGGTTGGTGATATAAATGATTGAAAATCTACTACATTTGAAGTTATATATCTTAGAGGTGACTTAGCTACCTACATTAGTTAGCTACTGATTAATGACATGCATGAATGAGTCAACTTCACATCCAACTCTAATTTACAGTAACAGCTAGAACATCATACAACGAGTACACAGGGATATTTTGCTTTTTATATATTAAATTTTATACACTAATAAAAAAATTGAGTTAATAGCTAGAGATATTAATTTTTAGCTTATATATTACATGTTTCAAATATAATAATAATATCTGAAAATTATTTTCTTTAAATGTAATCAATACTTAGTTAGTATCTAATACTAATTATTGTTCTAATATTTTAATAATTAAACGATAACTTCATATTTAATTATGTCATTAAAATGAAGAGAAAAAAGGGTACGAAGTAGCTAGGAAACGCAGCAGTGAATGTCGTTTTCTCATTAATTTGCATGCATGGAGAGGTGGAACGTCACTTCTCATTAAACTGCATGGAGAGGTGGGAAATTAGTTATAGATATATACACGTAGGACACAAGCAAGCATATGGGCAAATACGACAACCAACTCTGTCAATCTGTCTCTCATCTCTTCTTCGATGTCGAAATTAAAAGGGCAACTTTGTTGACCTATGGAATTGACCCCATCGATATTGCACATTGGCTAAAGCCTCGCGTTGATTTCATGCCATAGATCTCGCCATTTTGTCGTCCATTTTTATTTTTATTCTTGTTGTAAACCTTACGCAACAAAACCTTGAACACTTAAGGGCCATGGAGATATATATATATATATATATATATATCGTTGTGCTGTTTTAGCAATTTGTTGTTATGTGGAGTGCCTAAACACTGGCTTAAACTTTAATTGGATACTATTTTCATTGTGTGAAATTGACGATTAGGTTCTACTGGCTGACAAGCTTTTCGGCAAATGAGTGTTTGTTTTTTCTAGCAAGAAGGATCCGGCCATCCCTTTAATGGCTCAAACATGGCCAAAAAGTGGTGCATTATTAGATATCAATCGAGTCATGCGTCCTTTCAATTATTCACTACATTCGGTGGCATAATATATATATATATATAGAGCCTCACTGATTCACCAAATCCTTCTTTCTTTAGGTTGAAGTCACTTTAATTAAGAGATTCGCCTAATTCTTTATTCAGCACGAAGAAATTAATTAAGTGGCTACTACGCAAAACCTATATATTTTTATTCACACATGATGCCTACCATGATACGATAGTATAAAGTAATGGATTTTCATTATTTTGACTTAATCGATTAATTGAGCGTTCATGAAGTATCCGGCCAGTCGGGGACATTATTTATTTTATTGCTTATTAGTTTAAATTGGTGAAATTTACACCCCATTACGTTGCAAGAATGGTCTCACTACACGACTATTTTGATCACCAGAAGAGTACTATTGAATTATTTTATAAAATCTTCATAGTAAATTTTTATTAAAATTATTGGGATTTATACAAATTAATCTGAACTCCATTCATGCTCTACCTACTATTTGAATAATGCAAAATTATTTAATGTGTTTTTCAAAAGGAATATATATATTGATAACTACTTTTTATTGATTTTATAGATATATGTATACTATGGATGATTGATAATTGCTTACTATGTCGATTTGACCCTTAATCAAAACTATATGAATCAGAATTATGTCAACGTGCATGCAATAAAGCGTAAACTTCAAATCAAATTGAACTTTTGTGATTTATAAAACTAAAGAAAACAACGTTTTCAGAAAAAGAGAGCTCCCTTTCAAAGAAGTAATTATCATTTAGCTGTTTCGTTTTAAGTATCCTTTCGTGTTTGAAACAGTACAGCGTTCTAATTGATTATAGTCAACTAGCAGCTTTTTTTTTTTAAAAAAATCTTTTATTGAAAGATTAATAGAAAATTGATGCAGAATACAATGAATTCATACATTCTATCCCATGATTTGCGCCAGCGAGATAACAAGATTAGGTGAGAATTTCAAAGTATAAGATAAATAAACTACTTATAATATTTTTGCGTGATGGAAATATAATTAATTAGTAATCAGTTGGAGTATGGAATTATGAACATTTGTTTATCATTTAATATTTTGGATAAATAACGCTGAGCGTTTGTTATTTGCATACCCAAGTGCTAATTAATAATAAAAAAAAAATTATCACGAGTTTGCTCGAGTTGAATAGAAGTGAAAGGGCCGGGGAAAGAAGTTTTATTTATTTTTTGTTCCATTTTTTTTATTTGTTCATGAACAAAATTTTCGACCGATTTGTTAGGAAGAAAATGATGAAGTGATGGACCACCTGTAAACAAACATAATCAATATGATTTCTAAACATATTTATAATCGATATAATTGTGATGGAGAGGTCTGTGGGGTTGTCACACTATTGCAAGCATAATACCTTTGACTATGGGGGCATTTCACCATATGCAAGAAAACTAACACAGAATACGTCTCTCATTATTGCAGTTGGTAGTAGACTAAACTTCCTCACAAGTCTACAAGTCACTGCGCTACAATCTGTGCATGTTATCCAATTAATATTAGCTTTGGCCAAAACTCGGAACATGATGAATTGAAATTTAATTTACGACATCAAAAACAAACTGTTAATTGAATGTCAAACACTTCAGATAGCTGGCAATCAAAAAAACAATCATGCATTATTCACTACTTACTCTTTCCTTTTTCTCTTTCATCAGTACTCTGAATTATATATATTTATTTTCCTGTTGATTTTTCTGCTCTGAATGTAATGTAACTGCGAGAATATGACCACATACCAGATCAGATCAGAGTTCGGCCATGGCATCTCGCCCTATATATATCTCTCCCCGCACTGGCTACACGTTCCATGCACACTCCATCACTCGACTCACAAGTCCAAGTCCTACTGTGTATGCAATGGCTTCCTCTTCCGATTACTTCTCCAGCTTTTCTCGTGCTTCTCTGCCTCTTCTTTTCTTCTTCTTCTTCTTCTTCCTCCTCCACAGCGACGCCTCAGCGCAGCTCTCCACGGGCTACTACGCCGAATCGTGTCCGCGAGTATTCGACACTGTGAAATCCGTCGTCAAATCCGCCATCCAGCAAGAGAAGCGGATCGGCGCTTCCCTCCTTCGCCTCCTCTTCCATGACTGTTTCGTTATCGTAATAATTAATTATCTTAATTATGGTTCCATCATTGTAATCATTTCTTTTAAGAGTTATATGCGTTTTTCACCCCTTTTCTTATATGACAAATTTAAAGTCGTACGATAAATGGATAGTCAATCAATTTTAAGAGCACCTTCGTTTTCGTATGGTAGGGTTGCGATGCGTCGGTGTTATTAGACGACACGCCCACCTTGCTAGGAGAGAAGACCGCTAAGCCAAACAACAACTCGCTCAGGGGGTTCGAAGTCATCGATCGAATCAAGACGGCAGTGGACAAGGTGTGCCCGGGAGTGGTGTCCTGTGCCGACATCTTGGCAATCACTGCGAGGGACTCTGTCGTCTTTGTGAGTATATATTTGTATTAATTATATATATGCATGATTTCGTATACTGTTTAAGAATAAATCCGGTTAATTTAATTGAGTTTTGTGGATTAATTAAGTTGAACGGGCCGAGCTGGGAGGTGAAGCTGGGGAGGAGGGACTCGAGGAAGGCGAGCTTCAACAAAGCAAACACGGACATTCCTCCGCCAACCTCATCGCTCGCCAATCTAACTGCTGCCTACGCAAAGAAGGGTCTCTCAGTCAGAGACTTGGTCGCGCTTTCTGGTAATACTGCATTTCTATTGCTAATTAAGGGTTGATGGTGTCACTTTGCATTAAGATTTAGGTGGTTTATGTAATTAATAGTCCAAAAGTATTTATTTATCTATTTTACCTTTTTAATAGAAAAATGGAAAGTAGCTAAAAGGTGACAAGAACACGAACAGGTGGACTGGAATCACGAGATTATTGAATGCTAATTTCCATCGGAAACAGCCAAACCCAAGGCTAGCTGCTAGCTTTAATAATTAGGAAGAAAGAACCTGATAAAGGCTTGAGTTAATCTCGCAGTTCACGAACTTTCCTGTCTTTCGCTTATTTCACTGTCAAGCTAATTATTAGTCCGGTTCATGGCATTGTCGGTCGGGTGGCGGTGGCGATCATCTACAGTCTCGAGTCACTTTCAGACCTGGCCCGGCAAACCATGTGCCTCTCGGCCCATTCACCTAACTCGAAACAATTAGATCGGACGTGGAGCTCAATCAAGCCCGGATTTATTGCGAAATTGCCCCCCAAACAATTGATTTTTGTAATTCATTTTTCTCGTATTCGATCCGCCGTTGTTTTTTTTAAAAGATTAATCAGACGGTTTATCATCGTGACAATGTACAGGGGCCCACACGATAGGGCAGGCGCGGTGCGTTTCCTTCCGGGACCGCATCTACAACGACACCGATATCAAAGGTTCCTTCGCGAAGCTTAGGCAGGCCAATTGCCCCCGCACCGCCGGCTCCGGCGACGACAACCTGGCGCCGCTGGACCTGCAGACTCCGACGGTGTTCGACAAAGACTACTTCGAGAACCTCGTCGGCTCCAAGGGCCTCCTCCACTCTGATCAAGAGCTCTACAATACCCGCGGCAGCAGCAGCGCGGCCCTGGTCAAGTCCTACTCCGGCAGCACCTCCGCCTTCTTCGACGACTTCGTCGCGGCGATGATCAAGATGAGCGACATCCGGCCGCTCACCGGCAAGAGGGGCGAAATTAGGAAGAACTGCAGGAAGGTTAATTAATTAATGCATGCGTCGCTGACAAAGAGTGGATAATTAAGGAATGCACGGTCCACGTTGGAGCTAGCTGCTGCTGAAATAGCGTCGCTTAATTTATTAAAATTAAGGTCGATCGAATGATATGTTGTTCCTTAAATTTGGTTTTAGTTTCAAGTGTTTCATCTTTACTCCGCGAGTCGAGACGGAAGTATGTCTATTGTGTTAATTTTGCACTTCGTTATTGCTGTGTTGGTAATTGGTAAACCGAGATTAAGGATGTATAATCCACCAAGTGTTCCAAAAATGTTAATCTGATATTGCATATATAATTAGCTGCCAAAGTATATATGATTATGGACTCAAATTCCAGAAATGAACCATCAGTAACCTCATTGATGATGATTTGTAACAAGTAAGTCATGCATTGGGCGATCTGGTGGAAGGTTCAATCATTCAATAGAGACACTGATTTCCTTCTTGTCGAATTGAGGTGTCAAAGAAATGTAAGGGGCCATGACTTTGTCAGCGAGTGGTGACAGCAAAACACCTTTAGAAACCCAATAGAGCAACAGCTAGTGCTGTGGGATTAAGTTTTCCTCCTAAACAATGCGATGTCAGAATTTGTCCTCTACCTCTAGGTTATATGCCTATCTACTCATACAAATGAGGAATATTGATGGTGCTTGCTCTACCTGCTATACAAGTCAATCATCACAATCAACAGTCTGAAAAATATTGCCCTCCTCATAGACTTGATTGGTCAACAATTGACAGATATGCCTCATGGGAAGAAGAAATTATCAATTATCATCCTCCATCTACTACTTCTCCATACGCTCTTTCTTCTACAACAAGTAATAATTAATACTTGGTTATTAGAATTAGGAACCTGCAAACACATGCCAACTAATATTTCTTAAGTTATAAATCTTCGAAAATTGCTTCATCTCTACCAACAATGCAAGCTGCATGTGGTAATCTCCCTGTATCTCATATCCATGGCATCTTCATAGGCCCTGCAAGATTTCTTTGTTTACTAATCATTTGCAAAAATGGTCGTCGCTTAACCTTCTGCCAGCATTAAAATTTGCACACAGCAAACAATGAGTATCTTTCTATAATTGCATTTCCTTGCATAACTAAACACATCTTTCATCATGTCTCCTTGGAACAAACTAGACCTTAGATAAACCTACAACAAGATAATGAGTAATCTCCATTTCCAACATCACTAACAACTGCTGAGGAACTCAGCATTTATAATGGAAGATGATGTTCTTGTACTGCCGTATTAATTATTCCTTTATGCCACACTGTATCATTTGATCTCACACGACCATTGTTGGCTCCATATGGTTATGAAAGCTCTTTTTGTTCTACCATATCAGTGTATACCTATTCTCAAATGGCCTTTTGTAATATTGTTTGACAGAAAGCTGTCGCTGAGGAATCAGATGCCATGGAGAAACTGATCAAGCTATTCAACAAAAGACAAAAATTGGTAGTAATTGGATATTCTAAATTAAAGCGAAGAAAGATAAGTTCATTGACTATCACAAGGAAACGCCAAAGGCTACATATAGGAAAAATGTAGAGTTGGCTATGAAGAGATATACACAAACTATATGTAAATTTCTTCCTATTGCATCAACTAGATATTAAAAATATGTTCCTTAATAGGAACTTTCTTGAGAAAGTATGCATGCACCCAACTTTGGTGTTCTTATCTCCTCATCAAGCCTGTTAAGCAAGATCTTTAAACTTTGCTTGAGAAATTTAGTGAATCACGAATCTTTCTTGTTTACAAATATAGCTTTATCAGCAGCTACTTAAATTTCAACTCAGCTCGATCAAATCTCTTCTTCCAGACTGAATTTAAAGAGATGTTAACAAGAACCATTCAGTCGCCGGAAGCATTAAGGGATTTGTACACTCATCAGATAATTGATTTAACTGGTGAGAAAAACATCGATTATCCTAAATTTTTTCTATTTCATTGTTTAAATATACTGCTGAGAATTTGCGTATGTATTACATACTCAACTACGAAGAGTACGAAGTCTTTTCTTATTTTTCATAAAAAAAAAAGAATCAAAGAAATCTGCAATCTACTCTTAGATTTTGATTGATTTTCTTGATTTCACTTCCAAGAACCTTCGATTCAACTGGCAGTGCTGATATGGGCCTCAATTAGGCCTTGTAACGAGTCCCACCCAGCCCATTCACATGAGTTGTCCCTCACTGAACAGCAACGTGACAAAATCTAATTCTATGTCATTTAGTGCGACTGCTCTCGATTCTCAAATGCTGTTCTGTGCAACTACGGCAAGCCCACCTCCCTTACAGGACTAAGAAGATAAAGCTGGCTGATGAAGTCATGGCCTCTGTGCTCCGGAAGTACGTATTTGAAGCATATTTATCTCAAGTAATGCACAGTCCTGCACCTCTGGAAGATTAAAGATTCGCAATGCATCAATTTGATCATCTGATGACTTCTCAAGACCCCTTTGATTGCCTAATAGCTCCAGATTCTCAATTTGGAAGATTTTGCCAGTCTAGATATGCACTAGCTAGCAGTGCCATCCAAGATGGAGGGTTCATTCTTTATCAATCTTGATCAAATTAAGGTCATTTGTGCTAATTCCTTCCAATGTCTAGATGGGCATGGGCACTACAGTGATGGCCAATTCCTTCATTCCGAAGGCGGAGATGTTTTAAGGAGTTCATGGAACATGCCGTAGGCGATGCAGTTTCTAACGCAGGCATGAAGTGTGGAGTTGGGTCTATTGGACACTCCATTGTTCCCTGCAGGGTCTATCCGTGCAGGACCTGTATTTGCAGCAACAGGAGGTGTCAAAACCAACTTGTACAGAATTGGGTTTTCAGGTCTTTAATTTGGTCGTGGTTTCTTAATCTTTGATAGAAAATAAAGATGAATTTGCACTACGATTTGTTGTAGAATTGTTCTTGAATCATGCCTTTTAAAAATATTTTTACTTAATGTCAAATGTTATATATTCTCTCTCCTTTTTCTCTAAAGAACATACAACAACACACCAGTCTACACTCCATCTGAAAGGTCCGGATTGGACACCTCAGACAGGCTGCAAAGTCCGGATTGGACAGGTCGAGCCAAAAGTGTTGCTTAGTCTAATACACCAGGCTACACTCTAGCTTATTGCATTGTCTAATATATACGATATACTAGTTTCAACTTTTCAGAAGAAGAGAGTGTTGCTCATTGCTTAGTCTGATACACAAAATATGTTAGTTTCAACCTTTCATTACTTTTCTGTGTATTTGTGATTTTGGTTTTCAGTTTGCAGGAGGCTGTTAAACGAACCATACAGGATGTTTTTTAAAAACAGTTTTACTATTAGTTTTATAAGTTTTCCTAAAAGAAGCAATATCTAATCTAATCCCTATAAGATAGAATGAGTGAACATACATATGTGCCGATACCTATGCATCGACTCCTTCGCAGTCAAGAGTTCTCTAGCAATCGCCCACGCACTGTCACTTTTCCTTCATAGATTGTAAAATAAGATTCTCACGAAAACATACTTATGGCACTCTTTTTCCTTTTTTCTTTTCTTTTTGTTGAATCGTACTGACTTTGTATTAAAATGCTTCCTTTGTTCCTTCTCGTGTGTTTGATCTGGATTCGTTTTCATTTAACTTTTTCTTTAGGGCTGCTGTTGAGATTGTTGAGACGAAAGAAAAAGGTGATTCAGGTTTTCAATAAACCAACGTAACAGTCATTCATTATGAAAGCCTTTACCAATTCCGTGGAGCAAAACAGGACACCAAATCAGCGAAGTGCGGTGACAAAACAGCTGCTGTTGCGCCATCTTTTAGGTGGACGACCAAATCAGATACAGCGGTCTGACAATGAATCTCAGCTTCGTAGCTTCGCCAAATCTGAGCACAATCCAACGATGAGACACCTCACAAAACGACGCTGCCCAGAGCAGAGCAGAGCAGAGAGGAGCACCTCCTCCTACTGTTCTCTTCTACGGTGAATTGACCGTGCCGTCCCTTTTCATGATTCAACTCATCAAACTGATTGCCGCAGCCTCCGACAGAAAAAACAAAAGTAATAGACGATTCCTCCGGAATCAATCTGCCTACTTTCTGCCGTGGCTCTGTAGTTCCGTTCTGCGATCTCTGTAACATTTCGACTAAAAGAAATAGACTGCGTGGGAAAACATGTCAACAGGTTGCACCGAAATGAAGGAACATGAAGCAGACAGCTGAGCTGAGAATCACATGCGATGGGTACTCCAAATGAATTAAAGATTGACTGAGGATCGCTATAAGTCTAAGTGCCTCGAGCAAGAAGGAAACAAAAAAACATTGGATCTTCATGGCGAACAATTGATTTGTTAGATCATAAAGAATTGCTTAAGATTCCATTATAATGATCTGTAAAAAATCAAGCTCGTGTTCGAAGCTAAGAGCTGGACGAGTGTAGGGAATCTCCCAGGCCTCGAGCTGACAGCGCTTTTAAAACAACAACATTTGGTGTATGTTCCCAACGTCTCCAGTGTAATAAATTGCTTGCAGAAGAAAGAATTGAGCGAGTTCTTGAGTAAGGGTATTTTGATACTTTAATAACAAAACGTGAAAACTTTTGTCTCATCTGGAAGACTGGAATGAGGACCACACTGCATCAACCTTGTGTTTGCGTGTATTATCTCTTCCCTTTGTTTTTTTAGCTCTACTGCTGCATGGACCCTCTCTTCAATTGGGCAAAGACCAGCCTCGAGTCACTTTCTTCGTTCCTCCACACTTCCATCCTCCACTCCTCCCTATTTATCTCCCTCCTCAGCTCCAAATCAAAAACCAATTCATGTATTGTTAAGCTTTGAGCTCATCAACTTCACTAGATTCTGTGCGAGCACAAAAGCTACAGCATCTTCTTCTTTTACTTCTTAGTTTTGAGTCGAATTTGGCTTCTCTCTAATGGGAAACCATAGGTTTCGTCTGTCGGACATTATGCCGAACACTTGGTTCTACAAGCTCAAAGACATGAGCCACAGATCAAGGAAAAGCAACGAAGGTCAGCCGTCGAGGACGGGGGCCAGCTCACAGAAGCCCGACGCGCCACCGGCCAGCAAACTGCTTCCTAATAGAGCCTCTTGCTACTACTCCAGCAGAACAGAGGTAGAGAGGTTCTCCTTCTTCCCCACCCACTCCAAGGCCATGGACACGCACTTTCCGGGCGAGCCTCATCGGAACTCTAAGAAGCGAAGCAGGAACAAGCCCCTCCGAGCACCGCCCATCAAGCCGAGGTTGGTGACCTCCACTGTTCCGGCCGGATACCGCGCCAGAGCACTAAATACGGAAGAATTGCTGACTCCGGCGCCGTCTCCGTCGGAGATGCCGACGGTTCGACGTGACCTCTACGTGAACGGGGAGGAAATTGAGCTCGATTTCGGGTCCGACGACGTGGAATCGTGGTTGCATTCGGCAAGCTGCGGATTTACGCCCTCTACAACGGACATGGACTCGAGCAAGAACTCAAAGCTGGATGAGTTTGAGCTCGAGCTCGAGTCCATCTCCGAGCTCAAACTCCCGCCGATTTTGACGAAGCCCTCTCCGAAGAAGCCGAATATGAGGACAAAAGCTTGCACCACAATTCCTGGATCGATCAAAATGCAATCTTGGTTAGCAAGAGCAAAATCACGAGCCAGAGCCAGAGCCAGAGCCAGAGCCAAGCAAACCGAAGGTCTCTCCGGCCAGCCTCCGCCGCCTCCGAATGCGAGCCAACTCGCCGCGGCTCGCGAGCAAGATGCTAAGCAACAGGCGGCCGGCGACAACGATGCAGAAGAAAAAGGGCTCGCCGTTTCCGGCGAGCTTTGCGGTGGTGAAGTCATCATCAGACCCGCAAAGGGACTTCCGAGACTCGATGTTGGAGATGATCGTGGAGAACAACATCCGAGCGTCCAAGGACTTGGAGGAGCTTCTCGCTTGCTACCTCTCGCTCAATTCCAACGAGTACCATGATACCATCGTCGAGGTGTTCCAGCAAATTTGGTTCGATCGCACTAACTTCAAACTGGACAATTAATCTACAGTAATTTCTAAAACAAAAAGACGCGCGGGATTATATCGTATCTGTATGATTCTGCCATGTTAATTTCCTCGAAGTAATACTTCTATATATAATTATAGTGTTTGGATCAATAATGCTTGGCATTTACTCCTGCAATCAATGAAGAATTCACTGCGCATTCACAATCTTCCAGATCTCTACAGTGCTAAACTTAAATCGATGTCAGATTCTAGCCGTAAATGTGAGAAACAAAGTTGTACTGACCGCATTTATATTTTCCTTCTCTCAGCTTATAAATTGCTGCAAACAAAGCAAGTAGAAAGGTGCCGTAGAGGTAATAAGTGACCGCAGGCTTTAGAACCTTCAGATTAAAATCCATGGATCTCCAGAAAAAGGAAAGTGAAACAAAGCGTTGACATATATCTAACTGCTTTGGCACTCGGTTCTGCCCTGCGCACTGTGAATATAATAAATAAACATTTGCTGTTTGCTTCGCCTCTCCGCTGTTCATCTGCAGTTCCTTCAACAATGATATCTCTGTATCATTGTTCATCTCTGGTTCCTTGAACAATTAAGCAGCTAGCTTCCAAGTGCACCGAAGAACCTTTAATGGCTGTTTGCCCATGTTATAATTACTTCGAGTAGATTTCAATCATTTAATGATGACGACGAAGGTTTCCAGGAAGATTGTCAGTGATAAATATTTTCCGTATACATACTTGGGATACGTTTGCCATGTGGTTGGGACGACATTAACCAAGCTTGGTGCAGACCCCAATAATTACCAAGGATCTAGTGCGCATGTTTCGTGGCACTCACTCTGTCACTCGTGTGTTTTTCTGCCCTTGAACTGCATGCATGCCTCTGATTTTTGCCACCACAATCTATCAAACTTAAAATTTACAGTCAAATCTACAAGTTTAATTCGCAGCGTATATAGGGACTACAACTTCTGAAATCCACCGACTGGAATTGAAAATAGCTAGTAGAGCAAAAGACAGGTAGTTCAGGCGTCCCCATCCGATTTGCAGTCCCCAAAATATTAGAATGAGATTACAGCAATTACGTGCAACTTTCCCCTTTCCTTTTCTTGTCCATGCAATCACTGTTGTAGATGAGTCATCGCCTGAAGAGGACGCCAGGAGCACCTGCCTACGCTAACATTTATGGTGGCAGCCATGCCAACATATCTCATCAACCAGGCCGCCACAAGTCAAATCAAATCATCATCAACTTGGCCTGGCCTTCCATAAAGCAAACTAATCAACCCGCAGGCAGAATTATAATCTTCACCGTTTGAACTTTACTACTGATCGAGGTAATCTGGAAAAAGGACACTGATCTGAAAGAGACCAATCTTTAATTACTAGTGCGTTAGGCGAGTTCTTCTCTTATCATTCCTAAGCCTGATTAATTAACTGGGACTCACATAACAAAAAGCGAACTTGCCGTGCAATCATTAACGGAGAGGCCCAAAACCTCTCGATGTGACCTTGCTTTGGCCGACAAGATCGAGAAGATCACACGAGCGAGGGCGTATGAACTGGTGCATGAGTGGTATATATCAGAGAAAAGAAATACCTTGTTCATCAGATAAACGGGTAGATTCTTTTTGTTCTTGGTTTCTGATTGTGATTGAAGGTTTTTCTTTATATTCAAAAAGGAAACTCTATTCACTTGCATCGACAAAATGAACAGGGGAAATAAGTCATCTTCAGTAAGCTAATTCATGAAACTATTATAGTGATGTATATATCTAATTCGAGATCTACAAGTATATATGTAGATCTTATGAGTATTCCAATCAACTATAGAAATTATCATACTTTATAATCAAATCCAAGATCACAAGACGACAGAGTTTAATTAAAATATCCGTCCAAGATCACTAATTCAATATATATATATATATATATATATCTACAAAGTTAAATTATTTTCATAAAAATGTTAGATAAGTATAACTATTATTAATATGCTAGCTATTGCCCCCTTGACAAATGATTCTGTGTTCGCCATTATATACTTATATGATGGGACTTCAATTGTTGTCTATTTTGTAACTAGATATGCTGATGTTGATCATAGAACTGACAAATGAGTGTGGCTAGCTGATGGCACTTTGTATATATAAATTGATCAGTTTCAATAATTAATACTCTGATTCATTCAATTATTAGACTAATATCATTCAATTAGAAAAGAATAAAAAATGCACTAATAGACAAATTAAACGGGAGGTTGTCTAGAGTTTGATCAGCTCGTCTCTTTAAAGGAAAGAGAAAGAAAAGAACATTTGATAAAGAAAAGTGAGGAAGAGACACTCTTCAAAATAGCTAGAGGAAAAAAAAAGAAAATTAATTAAAATATTTTTAATTTATTTACTTTTCCCATTATTTTCATTGGTTGTATAGATCTCTCTTCTCCTTAGATATAGAAATGCCTTAAGTCTGAGAAAATTCCCATATGACCAACTTGTATCACCTGACCAAAAGGCAACATGTTCATAATAACTTTAATTTTTAATTTTAGCCACAACGTAACGTTTGAGAGGAATACAAAATAATAGGTGCTGTCTAGCAATTGTTTGATATAGGAATATGGACAAAAACTATAACAAAAAGTCGAGATCATTTACTTATTATTTTGACATCCTTTCACTTCACCTGTTTGGACGTTTGTGTTGGCAAACGAGAATAAAAAACTAATCACGTCTTGTATCAGAACAAAATGCTAAAGGCCTCTATTATTTTAAACAAATATATATCGTATGAAATCTTCTTAAGGTATTTTTTTAATCAATAACTAATCATGTGTGGTGTGAGATTAATTAGAATGCTAAAGGCCCATATTTCATTCCTTTGAAAATTTTTTCATGAAATTTTCATAGATGATAATATAATCCATATATAAGAATAAGGCTTGATTATTTTTTGTTATTGTTGTCATTGAAGTTTTCTTATGGTCTTATTTTATTGTTTATTAATAGGTGACTTTATGTCATTTTTATTTAAAGTAAAAAAAAGCAAAAAATTTTCTCTAAATAGTTGCATTATATATATATATAGACGAGATGAAATAGTGTAAGCTCGAGGGAGAGGAACACGTGGCATGAGAATGGTACATACATTTTGACACAAACGGACAAGCATTGGTGCATGCCTAATTGGTCCCTCCTTTCCTTCTTCTTGATATGGTCGCATTAATTAGTTAATCAAGTCATCCTCGTATTTCTCGGCCTCTGTCTTTGACTTTGCCCTTGCATCACGAGTTTAATTACCACCCTAATTACGCCTTAATTAGCTACCTCACCTACTTCCATTAATCCATTAATATAAGTAAGTTTTCCTCGTCCATTCATTATTCGTTTAATTACCATCTATATCTCATGCAAAAACTTTACAATCGACGATAATATATATATAGTTTTATATATATTTGGGTTGGGTTGCACCGACCCAAATAAATTAAGCGCGTGTTTATACACGTAAATGGCTGCCTACCTCCTAATACTTTGTGTCATTATCAAGAAATTAAATGCTGGTGTCAGATTCAGTGCCAATATTATTTCTATGAAATATATGTTTAAAAATAAAAAAGAAATCTATCTATATATGTGTATCATGATTAAATTTTCAATTCAAGTGTTTTTAAATCAATGCATGTGATTGTCTTTAATTTCATCCCTAGAAACAATGACGTACGCATGAGGATGACAGGACAACAATGTCACTCTCAATACCATGTGAGCAATTAATGCGAGAATATTAAAATTTCTACTACGTCCAATGAAGTTAACGCTCGAGCCCGGCTCGATCTGTGTGATGGCGAGTGATTGGCAAGAATGGGATCGATCATAATTAAGGCTCGCTGGATCATTCAAGAGGATCGATGATCAAAACTAATTACAATATAAACATGCATGAGGAACACTATTATAATTAGCCCACGTACGCCACGGGTTTATATCTATTATTGAATGATGATTTAGATATATATCCAGCTCACTTAGCGATATGATATTAATTTTTAGTACGACTTCTAATATAATCGCATCTACACATGTATGAATGAATAGCTGGCGGTCCAGGCCACGTACATTTCATGCGAAAACAACACTCAATTTGTCAAAAGAAGATTGAAAATTTGGACCACATGCATGTACATGGAGCTAGCTAGCTACGGACTTCAAACGCACTTCGACTTTGGACGTCGCACAACTCGACACAAGGCATGACACTGTGCGTTATCTTGGGCGGCACGCATGCCAAGACCGACTCACAGCTTACACCTACGCCATCAGATTGCTACAACAACTGGACCTTATCCTTTAAATTATGTTACCGGAAGAACATGTATTAATTATAAGTTAGAATTAAGAATATTGTTTATTAATTGGATCTTATATCCTTCAATCCTGCTTTAATTTGATTTAATTAATGGAGCTCGCTAGCTAGCTTATAGATCCAGCTCTCGGCTAGTAGGGATGGCAACGGGTTCGAGGATTGACGGGGAAGCCTTCTCCATCCCCGTCCCCGAAACCCAAACCCATATACCATCCCTGTTCCCATCCCCGTCGGGTATCATAATTTAAATACCATCCCCGTCCCCGTCGAGTTTCGAGTATCCAGCGGGTTTCGGAGATCCCCACAGATTTCGGAAGTGGTTTTCCTCGCGGGTATTTCCATGGGTATCCCCACACCCATACCCATCCCCATCCCCGTCATGACATATTTAAAAAGTATTTTTTAAAATTTATTAATTTTTTATTAATTAAAAAAATATTATTTGTTTTATAAATAATGAAACTATAGTATTCAAACAAGTAATTATCAATATGACTTATTTTTTCATTTGATATAAGGATATAATCAAATTAATGAATCTCAATGAATGAAATTATCAAAGTCGGGTTCGGGGATGGGGACGGGGAATTTTTGGAATACCATCCCCGACCCATCCCCGCTTTCCGAGATTCGGGGATTCCTCATCCCCATCCCCGCTTTCTCGGATTCGGGGATTCCCCGATCAAAATGGAATCGGGGAACGGATTCCCTATCGGATCCGGGTCTAATTGTCATCCCTATCGGCTAGATTATCTATTGGTTAATCTTAATATTTGATCCGGCCTTGGATCAAAGGAAGGGTTGACTGAGTCAAGTCATCTTCTTCTAGGTCGAATTCTCCGGGATGAATTTTGGCGAATCAGATTATGATGAGTTGGGTCTGATGAGTCAGTTTCTAGCAGGTTGAACTATAGAGAGTTGACTTTTAACAACTTGGCTGGACGGGTAGGATCCTAGCAAGTCGACTTCTGATGGGTCAAACTTCGACGAGATAAGAATATCATATGGGTGGGGGTGGGATGGTGAAAAAAGTCTGGCGTCGTCCCCCATTCCTATACCTTGTACACCTCTAGCATTATTAAAACATTGAGGAGGGTGACCGTCCTCTAGCTTCATCCTTGATTGCATCCTTTTAGGAAAACTGTTGATAACCTACTATAACGACTGTATCTTTTTTGAAAAGCATTTAGCAACTTACTGTAATGGTTGTGTCATTTTAAGAAGACCGACTAGCAACCTTCTGTGATGACTGCATCTTTTTAGGAAGGTGATTAACAGTATGCTATAATGATTACATCCTTTTAGGAAGATGACTAACCCGGATGTGACTCAGATTAATTCAGATTAGATTCTGTCAGAACCAGAATATTGCGCTAAATCGAGTTCAAGCACGAGTCGACTAACCTGATCCAAGTCTCATCTCGGACCGGATATATCGAGGGCTATGCTGACTAAGTCATAGAGAGAGAGTTGTGATGTGTTGACTCAGTTATTATGAACCATGTCATGTGGTACCATAATCTATTGTGAGTCTTCCGAACGAAGAAAGAAAAAGAGAATGGAAACGGAGGAATTCAGTGACTTCCTGCACATGGAAATGCTTGTCCCCAAACTATATAGAGGACCACATACATAATACAACAAAAAAATTCCCTCCTCATATATTGGGAAATAATGTGGAGTCAGTAAAGGAAGATTGGTCCTGATATTAGACAATAAAATTAATCACTACCGCGACCCAGACACGTGCACTTAAATACACTTAGCCAAACGTACGTATATATATATATGGTGCGACCCACAAATCCTATCATAATTTGGACCATCTACAATTTGATGCTTTCTTTGCGTCCAGAAGAAGAAGAGGACCATTTGCCTTTCAAATAGTGTCTTTAATTGATGCAATGTGTTGACAAAATGCACGGGCGATCTTTTACACGCATGAGCTGTGGCTAGGCTCCATCAGGTATTTGATAAGTATATACTTGTATTGTTGCAAAAAGGTGCTAACGTGCACCCCACATATTCCTCCGCATGATCCATCTCGAGAACTATGGAAGGAAGGTAAATTATTATATCGAGAAGTTTTTTAGGCGAGAGAAATTTATTCCATAAGAGAATGAACATAGTAGTGAAGGTCCCCTTTTTTAATCATTGTAAATTTTAAAGGACTCTATCTGAAAAAAATTAAATAATATTGAAATACAATCATTAGTCCCATATTAAAAATACATTAAAAAAAATTATGAGTTTATAAGATGTATGATATCACTATTGATATGAAGTCTTTTGAATTGAATCTAAAAATAAAATCATGAGAGTTTAAAGTAAATCAAAGTAGATAATATGTGAAGATATTTTGAATCGATATTATATTTTATTTATTAAATTATAGCTATACTAATATTTAAGTTGGATAAAAAAATTTAAATTTATATAAAAAAAAAACTTAGACATAGTTAAATTTTGACTCATTTCCATCCCCTCCCCCCCCCACTTTCCTTATTTTTTTTAAATACTACAAAAAAAATATTGAATAATTTTTTGGGTATTTTGTTTGACATTTAAATTCAAATGAATTTATGATTATTAGCGTAAAGTCAAGTAAGGTTGGTAATAAAAATAATAATAAATCTTAGTAAGCCTCATTGACTATCTTTGGGATGATTGGTCCGGCCCAATGGAAGTTTCCCACTTAAATCGGAAAGTGCACACATCCTTTGATTTTTTTTGAAATACTACAAAAAAACAACCTATTGAATAGTTTTTTGAGTATTTTGTTTGACATTTAAATTCAAATGAATTTATGATTATTAGCGTAAAGTCAAGTAAGGTTGGTAAATCAAAATTGCCCCGGGACAAGGTTACATGTTAGGTGGATAATTAAGTTGGATAAATTAGGGTAAATGATAGAAGGGTAGAATAAAACTAGCACCGGGCTTGACACCATTTATGATCTTAAGAAATTATTGGATAGTTTTCAGATCAAGAGGTATAATCTGACACCATTTATCTTACAAAATTATTGGATAATTTTCAGATCAAGAGGTATAATCCGTTAAACAATCTTCTTTTGTTAATAAATAGATGGTTTTTTCCTGAGTTAATCTGAGGGAAAAATATAGAACAGCTTATACACACAACTCTCTTTTCTTTGATCTCTCTACTTGACTTCTATCGCTGTAATATCACATTGGCAACCTGACATCAAAATTGAGTCTACCTCTTACACAAGGCTAGAGCTTGCCATAATTTTTTTTAAAAATCCAAATATCCAGTTCTCTTCAACCTGATCCGGATTACGTGCTTGGATATGAAAATATCTTATTAATTAATCAAAGAGATGAAATTAGATGAGCTTATATTAAGATGAGTCATATCAATTTGATCATGTTAATTAGGACTCGTGTGAGCTAGAGGAGAGTGAATAAAGCCGATCATTTTTCGTCTTGATCTCGTACTCGTCGTTTAAATATGTAATGAAAACTTAAATCAAAACAGACGTCACATGCATAATACTTTAGTTTAGTTTGGTATATGCTTCCTTGAGGTGATTAATTCAAGAGTTCACTTTTAACTATTCACTTTCATTAAACTTTCTTCTTCTCAGGAAACAATTGAAGACGGAGAAGCCTCTTACAACCTTGTTTTTATAATAACACAATAAGAAAATCAAATACAAATACAAATGAAAGTGAAAATAACTTTACAAACCTTACTTTGGTCGGTTTCTTGTTGTTTGGGATAGTCTCTTGTTGATTCAGAAATGCAATAACACTTCACCTTAAAATGTTGAAGAACTGGCGGCAAAAAAACTCCTCAAAATTCTTCCTTTAAAGCCTTAGGTAAATGAGAGGATAATGAAGATGGAAATGTTGTAACTGTTGTATCGCATAGTTTGTGAAAAGTATTACATTTAACGTAGCATCCTAGTCGTGACTTTGATAATAATTTGTTGAGAAGTAAAATTACTAATAAAATTTTATATTTAAGTTTTGAAAATAATTTTTTGAGAGAAAATTTTTATTTTGTTATAAGATTTAATATTTCAAATATTATTTTTAATTCTAAATTTATTAATTTTTAAAAATATTTAATTTTAAAAATAAATCTAAATCAATAATTTCAGATAACATGTCATCTTTTAAAAAACTTTTTTAAAGATTTAAACATGCTAATTGCAAAAAAGATTTCATTTAAAAATATAACAATAATGAAAGCCAATTATTTTTTAGTTTATGTAATAAAAAAAATTCATTTTTTAATTTATGTAATAAAAAAATCAATTTGATGTTTAAAAAATTAGCATACTATTTTATATTGAATTAACGAAGAATCCTTCCTTTTATTCTTATCGTATAAAATTAGCATACTATTTTATATTGAATTAACGAAAAATCAATTTGATGGCTCCTAGTCGAGTGGATTGGCAGTTATAAATCAAGTAGCTCTGCTTTTGCACGCATGCTGTCGTCTCGTCTTGCTTCTTCCACCTTGTCAATCTTATACCTATGACCTAATTAACAGTGTGTAATTAATGTGAAATTCTTGAGCATCCATTTGATTGAATACAATACCCAAACAAAAGGAAATAATTAATAATATATATAAAGCAAAATCATGAAATAATATGAAAAGGAAATAATTAAGGAGCGTAAATAAATAAACAAAAATAGCTAGCTAGCAAAAGAGCTTCGTTCTAAAATGTTCAATTCGCTAGCACAGGCATCATCATCAGGGCTAATCTTCAAGATGACATGTTAAGCGACGACAAGGAAGAAGGAAGTTCCCAAAAGAACAAGGACATATGCATTAAACTCATACTAGAAAGACTCGATCGATATCTCTGTTCTTCTACGATAAGTCACCTCGGAATCAATTTTTCCTTCCACGATCTGCTAGCTTCGTCTTAGCTTTCAAGAAAAAAAAATGAAAGTAAAGTCGGCAAAAGATGGCAAAGCTCAAGTCAGCTCCTCCTCATGACTCTCCTCTGGGCATATGATCAACTCCAAAATATGAACAACTTCGCTCATGGCAGGCCGGCTTGATGGGACTTGCGAAGTACACACCAGTCCCAATTTCACCACTGGCACAACCTCCTCCATCGGAAACTTTCCACCCAGCCTCCCATCCACTAGTTCATCCGCTCTTCCTGCTTCTAGTGCAACTCTCACAGCATCACTAAGCACCACCACATCATCCTCCATGTACTCAACCGGCCGCCTTCCCGTGATGATCTCTAAGACCAACACCCCGAATCCATAGACATCACATTTTTCAGTTATCTTCACTGTCCGGCATGCAAACTCCGGTGCCATATACCCGAGAGCGCTCTGAATCTTGCTGCTAAGCACGTATCTATCAAGCATTGGTAACAATTTGGCCAATCCATAGTCTCCGACCTTGGCCTCGCCTGAGCCATCATCAATGAGGACGTTGCTCGACTTCAGGTTGTAGTGGATAATATTCAGCCGATGGAGGTAATCTAAACTTCTTGCAATCCCAAGAATGACATGGAAGCGTTCTTGCCACGAGAGGGGGCTTGAGTTGGAAGATTCATGGAGGTGTTCGTACAGATTCCCACCTGAGACATACTCGTATATGAGGAGCTGCAAGGATTGAGTCCAATAGTACCCTTCCAGAGCCACTAGATTAGAATGCCTCAGTTTTCCTAGCTTTTTAACATCCCTTTCAAAATCTACTTGCGACTTCACTAGGCTTGAAACCGTAAGCTTCTTGATAGCCACGGGCCTTCCATCCTGGAGATTTGTCTTGTAAACGGTACCAAAGCCGCCGCGGCCCAGTTCGCAGTCCTTGTTTAGAATCGCATGAGCTCCAGCACAAAAGCCTGCAGTGTCGTCCCCTGAGAACATAACAAGCTTGTTAGAGGAGGTCACATCGCTTGCAGGAGAGTTGCTGTAGTAGCCATCAGAGAGGGCAGAGGCAGCAGGCAAATGGGAACCAGGGGAGGCGGCTCGCACACGCATGTTGAGGATGGTGATGGTGATCACACCGAGAGCAATCACAGTAGCAGCTCCAATCGCAATGAGGGCGGATATGCTGAGTATGATTTTCTTGTGGCGAATGCTGTCAGATGAGAGTGTAGCGTTCGGAGACGAACTGGATGAGTTGGGATTGAGGACTATCGGCTTCGGGAGAACAGTGCGGCAGGAGCGATTGACTGCTGAGCCGCAGAGTCCGGGGTTGTCCGAGATGGAGGAAAGCGAGATGGTATTGAAGAATTTTCCGGCAGGAAGATCGCCGGAGAAGAGATTGTGGGATATGTTGAACCAGTTGAGATGGGCAAGATTGGAAAGCTGCTTTGGAAGGTTGCCACTCAATCTATTGAACGAAAGATCCACGATCTCAAGGTCGGCGAGATTGGATACCGTTGAAGGTATAGCGCCTGTGAGATTATTCTGCGACAATAATCTGAAAGAAGAAATTCAAACATATAAATATGAATCATGAGAGAGAAGAAGGACCAGTAATATGACTTACAGAATTCTGAGGGAAGAGCAATTCCCTATCTGCGCTGGGATTCCTCCAGTCAGAGAATTCTTCTCAAGATTGAGCGCCTTCAAGGACACTGCTTTCCCAATCTCCGGCGGAATGCTTCCATCGATCATGTTCGTACTAAGATCAAGAACCTCCACTTTCTCCAGCGCCAACACAGCAGCAGGTATAGAACCTGAAAATGAATTCCTAGAAAGGTTCAAAAATCTCAGACCTTGAAAAGTACCAATAGCCGAAGGAACTCCGCCGGAGAAACCATTCCCTGACAAATCCAGATGACTCAGAGACCGACCACTGGCCGCAGTAGCAGCTCCTGAGATGAATCCACTCATTCTATTTCCTGAAACCGAAAGCTCATTCAACTCCAATTCGAACATCCATGGCGGAAGATTTCCGGTCAGCGAGTTGCCACTCAAATCCAAGTTTTTCAAGCTTCTGCAAGCACGGATCGACTCGGGGATTCTGCCAGAAAACCAATTGGCAGACAAATCAAGGAACTCCAAGTTCTTCATTTCCCCAATCCATGTTGGGACTGGCCCTGCGAATAAATTGGAGCTCAGAGTCAGACGGCGGCATAATGTGAGTTTCCGAATGGATTCAGGAAGGTCGCCGGTGAGTAAATTTGCACTGACATCGAGATGTCTCAGCTGCAAACATTCGCCTAGGTCATCCGGCAATCGGCCGGCGAAGCGATTTCCTCTCAATCTGATCGACCTTAAGTTGTATAGTCGACTAACTCCCTTTGGTATCTCTCCAACCAGAGCATTGTAGGAAAGGTCTAGGGTTCGAAGAGCAAATAGGGACCAGAGGCCGCTTGGCAAAGAACCCGAGAGCCGGTTCGATGACAGATTCAAGGCCGCCAAGGTGGAGCAAGAGCCGATGCTCCGAGGGATCTCTCCGGAAAGGGCATTATTCGCCAACGAGAGCGACCTCAATGACCGACATTGCTCGAAGAACTCATCAGCAATCATCCCCGAGAGATTGTTGCCGCTGAGGTCGACGGCCCGGAGGGAAGCGAGCTGGAGGAGGCCGGGGTAGAGGCTCCCGGAGAGGTTGTTGCGTGAAAGGTCAAGGCTTTGAAGCGCCGCGAGCTGGAGGAGTCCGCGTCCGATCCTGCCGGAGAGGGAGAAGCCAGGCAACGATAGCTCGATCACGCGGTTGCCCCGCGGACTGCACTTGACGCCCGTCCATGCGCACGGGTCGTCCTCGTCCTCATTCCAAGACGCCAACTTGGAGAGCGGATCCACAATGTCAGCCTTGAAGACGATCAAGCCGAGCACGTCGTCGTTCAGGGCGGCGGATTCAGCCAGCAGAGGCCAAAGGAAGAGGAATGCCCCCAGGAAGCAGAGAAGGTTCCACATCCTCTGCCACAAACAGCAACAACAATGGCGCAACGCCGTCCTCAAAATGCCTTGCTAACTAAGTAGCCATTCTCAAGATGCAATTTTCGCTAGACATACTCAAGCGAAAAAGCTCGGTGAAAGGGGCGCAATGCATGCATGAATCATGATGGTGTCCCTCCTCGCCCTCGATAAAGTGGAACATGTTCTTATAGGAACAGAACAGAGTGGGAGAGGCGAAGAGAGCGGGGTTGTTCACTCGTTCCTTTTTCTTTCTTTCTTTCTTTTTTTTTTCTTTCTCTTTAATGATGCTGTGCAGTGCTGTGCTATGCTCTGCTTTGAGCTTTTGATCGATTGAACATGTTGCTCTGGCAATTATTCCAAGCATAGGCACTCCAGTCATCCTCCTGCTTTTCTTGCATGAACAGTCTGTTGTTGAATTTAATCTTATCACTCTTATTTTAAATTATGAACAATCAAAATAATTCTACTCTAGTTGATGCTCAAAACCACCCCTACTGAATCTAACCTAACCAACTTAATATTGATCGGCTGCCTTGACAAATTCGCCATGGTTGGTAAGTGATTGACGTTGTGTGTAACTACTCTATGATTGGAATTGATTCCGTATGTTCAAGCCAAAGCCATAGTATCGAACATCATCACTCCAGCAATTGGCATTGAAAGAAATTGAGAGCGAGAGAGGATGGATCATTCTTCCTTGTTAGTTTCTTTTTCAAAGAGAAGTCAGTAAGAGCCGGGGGGCAATGCATTGAATCGCCCAACAACTCAGCGAGGCCTACCGCCCGTCTACTTGCAATAAAAACACCACACCACTTGCCTCGTCGAACACGTTTTCTCATGCGCGCTTTCACCGAATGGTGATTCGGGTCCGACGTGTGCGACGTCTCGGTTCGTTTCTAACAAATAAAAACCGATTCGGGTCCGACGTGTGAACACGATGTGGCTCGGTTCGTTTCTAGGTTCGCAATAAATGTGGGTCGTTGACAGGCACCCACCTCGGAGCCACCAGAACGGCATCGCATTAAACGCGGCGCTGTCGGTTTGCGACTCGTAGTAAAAGCCCCGCATGCATCTGTACGGCCCCCGAAAGCAGCTCTGGGTTGTGGCTCGAATTCCCAAATCGTCCGGCAGCATTCAATGCCACGGATCTCTAGATCTTCTACCAAATCGGCGTAATCTTTAGTCGACAGAGTTCGCGGGAGCTTAATTTGGGATGGCAAGGTGGTCGCCTCGGGTTTGCATCGGTTGTTGTGCAAAGAGAACTTTTAATTAATGAAGGTCATAAATTAGCAACCACCACCTCGCCCGTGAAAATGAACTGCTCGTGGGGAGTAAAGATGGGATGGTTTGCTGCTGTCTCCTCCTCGCGTTATGATGTTCAGTGGCAGCAGCGCTAGCTAGCTCTCACTGCGCGTGGTGGAAATGGAATTTGATTGTGATGCGTATGATGGTGGTGTTTTGGCATTCAGAATTGTCGAATTCAAATGTATTTTATCTGGGCATGGTAGGTTTTAATGTTTCTTGGCGCGTATTGCCGAATCATGCCAGTCACATTAACTCCGCCTTTTTTTTAATAAATAAATAAATCAATTAATCAAGTAAGTATACAATTTTCTTTCAAGATTTTAATCTTAATATCAAGTTTCCTCTTAAATTTAAATCCAAACTGTTAAAACGGTTAGGATCCGCACAAACTAGAGGGGATGAATAGTTCCATCACTTTTCGTTTTAATCTTGTGCTCGTCGTTTGAATGCGTAGCGGAAATCTTGATTCAAACGTGACTCCACATGCACAATTCCTGAATTTTACTTTGTATCTGTCTCCTTGAGACGACTAATCCAAAGGTTCGCTCCAAACTATCTACCTCCACTATGAATTCCTCATTTTCAAATACCTTTTGGAGCGGAGAAGTCTTTCATAAGTTTGTTCTTACAAAAACACAATAATACAATAAAAAATAGGAATACAAATATAAATAAAAAGCAAAAACGTCTTTACAAATATGATCTTGTTTTGAATAATTTTTTGTTGCTTAAAATAGTCTCTTGTTGGTATAGAAATGCAGTAACACTTCGTCCTCAAACTTCTAAGAATTTACTTATTCTCCTTCAAGCGATATTCTACTTATACAGTTGATGTTAAGATTGATTTCTGCCTATCAGTTGACTAATATCTTCTACCAGTCGACTGATTTGGTCAACAATCAAATAGCAACTTCTGAACCTTCTGAAATCTGTCTGATTTTATCGATTTTCAAATATCAATCAACTGGTTTGCCAATCAATCGAATCAATTCATTTTTGTACACTTCTAAAACAACACTAATCAACTGATTAACTTGATCAATTAAATTTTTATTTTTATTTAGTTCTGATCCAAATCCATTGACTAATACACATAATCAGTCGAATCGATTTGAGTAAAAAGATACATCTCTGAACAAGTTTGTTTCACACTAAAGATCGTCTCCGTTCTGATATCCGAGTCAAAAGTTATGACCTTTAGAAGTTTACTATATCATTTCCGACTTCCTTTGCATTACATCTAATTATCGTTGACCTGTCAAGATGTTCCATTGCTTAGCATATGATTAACCTTGACTTGCCAAGACTTCATCGTTGTCTAGCATTCGATCAACCTTGACTTGCCGAGACTTGCTTGTTGTTTAGTATCTGGTTGACCTCAACTTACCAGGACTTTAAATCACCAAGTATCTAGTTAACTTTAATCCACTTGGATTTTCCTCTTGCTAATTTCTCTGTTGGACTTTCGTTCACCAAGTGTCTAGTCAACCTTAACTCACTTGAACTTTCCATCTTGTGTCAAGTGTTTGGTCTTTCATGATCCACTTAGAATTTTTCGTCTTGTGTCAAGTGGCTGATCCACATGATCCACTTGGACTTTACACTATCAAGTCTTCGATCAACTTAGACCTACTTGATATCAAATTAACATATTAATCAAATATCAAAATCCAACTCAAATCAAACTAAACTTGATCAAGTTGATTACACCAACACAAACTAACTTAATTATTGAGTTTTTATTCTGAATTGTGTTGCGATATATTGTGCGTGGTTCTTTACTATGTAGATCGAGTTGTATGCAAACCAAGTAAATCAATTTGTACAATTAATGTTTAATTTTTTGTAAAATTCAAGTGAGAAAGGTCTCCCTTCTTTCTGATGCCATCTCTAATGATTAGAGTTCTAAATGTAATTTTTATTTAGCTCTTAATATACCACATCAAATATATAAAAGTTATTATTTTCTTCACAAGCTCTTAAATTAAAAATCTCAATTCTCATCTTATAATGGTTAGAGTTTTTTTATTCAACTTTTTTGATTTGACAAACTTCTCGAAAACCTTAAATAAAATTAAATTACGTGCTCACTCAGAAATCAACTTACTCAATATTCCACCATTACTGTAACTCAATTAGTGAAGTCAAAGTTTAAGTTTATATAAAATTAAAGAGGGAAGGCCTCTTAATAACCACATTAATTAGTCGAAATTTTTTTTAAACATCTATTGTTGTTTATATAATTCACAGAATAGTTTCTAACGGTTAGTTTAACTTATTCGTGTTGCATGCCGTGTAATTAATGCCAAGAGATGTTGAGAGAAGTGGTAAATTAAGAGCATCTCCCATGGTCAAAATTTTAAATGATTTTTTAAAATAATTTTTAATATATCATATCAAATACATAAAAATTTATTATCCTCTCCACAATTAAAAAATCTATCTCTAAATCTCAAATTTTATTGTTAATTAATTATTAGCCCCACTTACATTATTATTTTTGAAAGAAAAAAATTAATTTGAAATTTCACTACTGGTCTTAAATTTAAAACTTCAAATATCATCTCCACAATGATTAAAAAAAAAATTTGTTCAATTTTTTTGTTTCATAAAACTCTTTAAAAATCTGGCATAGGAGATGCCACGATTTAATTTTCAGATAAAGTAGTGAGTGCATTGTGCAATGGTCCATGTATGGAAAGCATAAATAAATTCCAACGTACAGTCGTTGTGATTCCTCTAATTAATTCTTAATTTTAGTTATCAAATGTTTTAGACTCGATCGATCTTCACGTGGAGCTTATACATGACGATTTTGCGTAGAAAAATAAAGTTTCTCCTGCACGTATTAATTCTCTCTAACCATGCAGGACGAATACCTTGTCCACTTTGACCTTTTTTCTACGTGGACGAATTGAACTTGCTGGGCGACAAGGATCTTATCTAATCCTCGAACCTTTATTCCCTGATTGGGCCAACATTATTATATACTCGATCGCCTCTTCATTGTCTCAAGAGTCAACTGTTATTCTCGGGGCAATGGTGCAACGGTAAGATGTACATTCGGGTTGTAACTCAGGGATCCGCGGTTCGATCCCCAACTACGGCGTATTTGTAAGAATTTTTCTTCAAATGGGGAACGCAATCAAAGGATACTGGACATCTGGATTGACCGTCGTATGCGCTTCCCTATTTACCCTGGTGGTCGGTGGGAAACTTCCATGGGACCGGACCGACCACCCCCAGAGATGTGGCTACTGGGATTATCATTTTTTCAAGAGTCAACTGTTCAAAACACCACTTCAATATCTGCACGAGCCACCGGCGGCTATCCAAGTTGACTCGAGAGGTCATATATATATATATACATATATATGTAAAATTTAGGGGCAGCATAATAAACATGAGTGGGACGACGATGAGAGGATCTGATTCGCTAGCTAGTGCATGATTAATGGCAGCCACTGTTTTCTCAATTAATTCATATATACGGAGATCTATAAATATATAGACAGAGTAAGCTGTTTAAGTTCAAGAGATCCAATTTAATGAAGGTGCGAGAAAGAGCTAGTGCAATTATATTAGGGAGATCAGGTTGGATCAATTAAACTTCAGGATCATTTACCTTTCGCTCTCCCTCAAGGGCTTCTGCATGCCATGGCTGACATGCAAGTTATGAATCCAAATTCCGAGGCCCTTGAGGTTGAGCGGAGGGGAGATGACTCGAACTGGACCCTTTCCATGCCCCAAGCAGTTCTCTTTTCCACATATATAAATTTAGTTATCAGCTTTCGTTCAACTAATACTTCTCGCTGCATGCCTTTTAATGGAGGAATAAGTACGTACTGAAGAAGGTGCATGGCGCCCTTCCTAGCTAGCTACTTAGGTGAGAGTCACTACGGATTAGTGCTTTAATCAAGGAACGGTACTCTCTACATAGAATGGTTACAGTCATTTGTCGTTAATTATCCACATAATGTAGTTTGACAATATATATATATAGCTAGCTAGTGCACTGATATGCACTAGTTAATTTATTGTTGATGATCTCGTACGTGTATAGCTCTTCCTATTACACCCAAATGTATGGTAACACTAACACGTACCTTCGATATTCTACTTCTGAAGTCAAAATGTCCACACAGCTACACAAATATTAACATATTTCAGGCCAATAACGACTTCTACCTGTGAAATTTCAAGTCTTGACACTTAGAAATGTTACAGGATTTCAAATCAACACTAGTTTCTTCTTCGGCCTCAAATAGAGTGGTATCACATTAAACGTACGTAACGTGGAGTGGAGACACCTCCAAGTTAATACTAAAATATAGTTCTCTCAACGTCGTCGTCTTTCTTCACTCGTATGTTCATGTTTTTATAGTGATAAGATGAGATTAATAAACATTTGGAGCAAGTTTATATATGTTCCCTTAATTTGCTCATGGTCATTTTCATGTTTTGATATCACTTTTATATAAAAAGTTATGAAATTAAATTGATATGGGACATGATTAATGAACTGAAGGATCTACAATCACGGATGTGTAATTTAATTCTATCTCCTAATGGTGATTACATGTTAGCAAGTATATGGAAAGAAAAATTTGATTTGAGTTGATTTTACATGTTAGCAACGATAAGGATAGTTAGTTATTTGGGATTAACATATAATTATTTGTCTAACTAAATTTGTCACTTATATATTATTGTTTTTATGGAATTCAAGTCCACCATGCAGCTCAACTAGAGATCATTAATATAGTTTAAATTTAATAAAATAAAGTACTTAAGTTATTTAGAGATTTAATTTACATTTTAAAATAAAGTACTTAAGTTATTTATTTAATTTACATTTTAACTTAGATTGATTAATTATAAATAAAATCTTAAATGAAATATCAAAGTGTGTTCATTAATATCTTTTTTTACGTCCTATTTAATACACAAAATATTTTAATTTAAAATTGACAATATATATAGTTGAGTTTATTTATAATTTTTATTCTAAAAAATTATGTTGGCCAATTCTGAAAAAATAGACATTTTAATGCATGTAAAATTCAATCACATATTTATTATTAATTTGAATTTTTACTGCTATATGGCTACTGATTATAATGGATCTATTTATAAAGCTACCTCGCATCTCCAAATTCTATCCAAAATCTAAAATGTTTAAATTTTCGAATAAATTCGACTTAATTTTTTAAATTCTGATCCGTAGCGCTGTCATTAGTGTATTGAGAGAAGTAAACAATATCAACTCCTGGATCTTTGCGGGATACATGTAATTAATTATGTCCTGAGTGTTTATTTGAATATGGAAATCAAGTCCATCCTCTACTCTCGTCAAAAACCACTTTTCTTTGTGTTTTGAGCTTTGTTGTTTGGTAAATTTGTCGTAAATTATTCTCAAAAATGAATTGAAATGGCGAGGAAATAGGTGTAATATCAAGGCAGCTAAATATAAAATAGAGAGATGTCATAGGTGACCTCAAAGAGTGATGCTCAAATTGAGACGCTACGAGTTGCAAAGAAATCTTTACTACTAGTAATTCAAATGTCCGGACTTAATCCAATTAATTTGGAAGGTAGGTCTTCCTCTCTGATTTGTCTATCGATGAATCTAGAGCATACACAACTTAGAGGCCGACAACGAAATCTTTATTAGAATGCATGCGACTGCTCCATCTAAGAGTCAGAGATTTGTCTAGCTAGGCACTAAAACTGTACAGGAACAGACAAGAACAATATCATAGCACTTTATAAAGAGTACAGGAACAGGTAAAAACTCTAAAGCCGATAGATCAGCGAAAGCAGCATTATGAATTAGAAGAAAAAATATTCATTTTTGTTATCCACCAAGTGATCTCAAGCCTTTATCCTAAGTGATAAGAATGATGCAGTTGTTACCTAATAATTATAAAACACTGTAGTACATTAAAAATTTTAAAATAATAAAATACAAAACAAAGAACAGTACATAATAAAGAAACTATAATAACAAAGTAAAAAAAACATAATAATAAAAGACGGTTCTTACAGGGTCTTCTGCCAAGCAGAAGGTTTTCTTATTTTCAATAATTACAGCATAGGAGTCAACTTGCAATCCAGAAAGAGTGTAAAGCAACTCAATGGGGGGTAAAAAAAAAAATACAGAAAAAGGAAAAAAATACCCTGGAACCTAACGAAAACAAGATGGACACTTCGATGTTACACTTCTCATAAAGAATAAGGATGACATGATAGCTTGTGCCGGATTATGACTGGGGCAAACGGAAATTAAATTGTCAACTAAGTCAAATACAGAGAAATTGATGTTGAATGATTCTCTTACGTACGTACTTAAGATAGGATGGACATTACTAGAGTTTATCTCATTCCGCCTATCAATCCACACGATGAACCTATCTATTTCCTCCTATAAGTGTCTTTATTACCATTTGACGACACACAATAAGAAAGCACTTTGTTTATGTCAAGGATTACAATTCCCACTTAGAAAAAGATTTCAAACCTTGATGTTTTCTGAGGGAAATCATGTAAACATTTGTGATACATCCTTATTAGCAAAAAAGGAAACAAAATCTATGCTGCGATAAATATTGCAATATGCAAAGCACGTGTCCCGTAAAAACTTGTTATTGTATATCCAAATAATAACTGGATTTCCTAAGTAACAGATTCTGGTTCACCTAGTATATATAATTATCACAAGAGATTCGAACTACAAATAAAATGGCTTGTGACAGACAAAGCAGCCTGACAAAGTGGTTCCAGAACAAGAATATTTGATTTTGTATGGATTTAACATATCACAAACTACAGGTAATAGTCCTATAAAATGGAAAGAAGAATATCACTAATGTGACTTATTTAAAGAAGACTTATTAAAGGTAACAAATAAAATTTGCTGAGAGAGACGTACTTCGGACATCTTAACCGCCACGAACAACCTAAAATAATTCCACAGGTGCAATTTCATAAGCAGAAAAAGCTTATTATTATCAAAGTCGACAAACTAATGCATCATATATGCCAACTTCCATCACTGGTCCAGGAATATATCCCTTGCAATGCTCCTAAGCAAAAACTTTCAAGAGCAATTGTGATCGCCTTCTCTTTTCATGACATCAATTTTATCTATGTTTTTCAGACGAGCACAAATATCCAACGTGTGTGGATCTTTTATAGTCGACAAAGCTATTTGTAAAAATTTTTAGATGAGAAATAATATCATTCCATTTCTACTGTAGTGTCCAAGTGTCCATATCTAATATGGGTAGGGAAAGAATAGACAAAAAGTTCAAATACCAAAAAACATTTAATTCTACACATAGAGAAATAAAATAATACAGCATATAAAATTTTTGCCGATCCATAGAAGTTATTGAGTCCGGCATAGGTAGTATCGTTTGGTCAAGTGACATCCATTTCCATTTCTTTGGTTGGTGTTCTACCATGTTCTAACTAATTCATAAAAAATATAGTCTTTCTAATTTATCCTCAACATGAAATGTAGATATTATCTATGTTGGCAATTACGTATATGAAAAGACACTCAATGATGATAAAAAAAACAGTACTTGTATAGTGGTTGAAAAACTTGACGACACAATAAGATGGACTGTTCTCAAAAGAGTTAAAGACTGGACTGCAGTTGAGGATTTTCAAAAAAACATATCATAAAAAAACATGATATGTTCTTCAATCCCCTTCAATTTGAAGATACTAGAGGATCTAAATTTTGGGGATACAGAAAGACAGATTGCTAAACGTTGGAAAGTAATTATATGGATCAGAATTTCAGTATCTACTTGAATCAGAAGTTAATATCTTCACAGATTAGGTCCAATATTGCTCATAGAGACAACAAAGATAGGAAGTAAAGAGGAGACATTTTTGGCATTTACTCGAGAGAAAGAAGAGACTAAAAAGAGATAAGCATGTCTTTCCATGCTTAGAACCAACAAAAACTAATAGCAGTGTTGCAATAAGTGAGTTTATCATTCGATGTGTACTCTTGATGCAGGAGAAATGACATTAGCGAACTCATATTCTAGTCATTTCACCCCAAAAAGAGGAAGAAAGTCAGGAGAGGTTGACTTTGATAATAAAGAAATGTGAGTAGAGAAAGACAACAGTTAATATCTTGCTCAATCATGCACATGGAAAATGAATAAAAATTTGAACTGACATAATTCAGCTTAAAGGCAAAAGGAGAAAAGAAAATGCTACTGCATCAAAATTTAGATTGCAAGTGCTCGGCCCCCATCCATTCAAATCAGAAGCTAAAGGAGAGAATGATTCTGGGCAATTTGATCATTTCTCTCATTGTTTCCATCTTCACCTACCCTTTCCCAAGTAAATAACTGTCTCCCTTCCTATTCTCCTCTCCTACCCCTTTCCTTGCATGGCAGTAGGATAGTGGCATGAAGATGAATGAAGGAAAAAATAACAAAAGAGAGAGAGAGAGAGAGATAGAGATTGAGTTTAACATGCTGGAGGGAGGAGAGGCCACACTATCATAAATTAAATTTGCGATCTCCCCTAAAGTGATAGTAGCAGAAGAGAATTAGCTTGTACACCAAATCGAGAGAGAAAACCCGAATGTATTGCAGTTATTATGGTCATAGATATAACTCCTGTGTATATTTTCTATACGACTAACTAATTAATTGAAAATATAGTCAATTAGTTTTAACCATACCACTAACTAATTAACCCGAAAATAGGCAATTATCTCCCTGACTCTCACCCCCACCCCATGGGTCTTCATCTCTAGTCTATCAAACTTTTTTTTTTCCAAAAAAAAAAAGAGAAGTTGCCTTTCCTCTATGATACTCTACAGACTACACTTTCTTATTTAAAGTAACTTAGATGTAAGCTAGCACTTTGTAATTGATCTAAAGTGGCCTTGAACAACATCTTCAAAGTGAACGGTGAAATTCAAGATGGTTTGTTAAAATTAGCAGTAGCAGCCGTCAAGTAGTATTGATGCATCTAAGAGCAAGATAGGCATAGAAAAGAATAATAATACTAATAATAATAAAACTCAACAAATTGACCAAGAAACGAGTAACTGCCATAGCATGCATGATATACCTAAGAGAAATAATGTACATACAATCTTCTTCCTTTAGGTACATGACAATTCTTCTCTTTAGGCATGCAACTAACATTAGAAAATCATATTTCTGGAAATCTTTTAGCATCTGTATCGCATCAAGATAGAAGATCGCAGCAACTCTCAACAGTACAAGGTAATACCACGAATAGTAAAGATGTTAAACAAGGTTAGTATTCACACACCTACTCAGAGATTAACCACGCACTTCTTTGGTGCTGAGCCAAGCAGATTACCCGTGGTAGCCGCATTCGTACCATTCCCGAACCCAATCGGAACGTCATCGCAGAAAACCCTCAAGGTATGCCACCTGGTCCTCCATGCCCCGGATCGAAACCTAACCCAGGAGAAAACTCTAACATTGAATCCTACAGCGCCATCACCTCGCCCACGGTCCGACTCGATCCCCCTCACCACATCGGAATTGACGTACCCCCCGAGCGCCGCCAATTGAGCTCTGAGAACGGTGGTGTCGCCCGTCCCTTGATAGAACGGTGCGAGAGAGTTTTCGGACAAGATGTCGGAGGCATATAGCACGCTGGCGGTGACGCGCTCGTAGTAGATACGCATCTTACGGTTGGGGTTGTGGACGGTGAGGTTGAAGTCGAAGGAAGCGGACAACTGCTGCTGTTGCGAGGAGAGGTTGAAGCCAGTGACGGCAGCGGAGGAGACGGCGAACTCGGGGAGGCGGGGGCGGAGGACGAGCCAGATGATGAGCGCGAGGAGGCCGAGGAGGATGAAGACCGCAACAGCGACGGAGAGGAGGCGGCGAAGGATGGTGGTGTTGTAGCGGGGAGGAGGAGCGTACGCCGGAGGAGGAGGGTAGAAGGGCGGCGGAGGAGGGGCGCCGTTCGGATAGTAGGAGGTGGGCGGAGGCGCAGGGTAGGAGTAGCCGGATCCGGAGGCGGAGGCGGGGGCGGGGTAGCCGGTGACGACGGTGGGCTTGGGATCGCCGGCGGAGGAACTCATGGCAAAGCGAGTGACTCAAGAAATCGGGGAGACGGCGGGGCGGTGAAGAGTGGGGCGGAGATGGATGGAATCACGCAAGCGCGTGAAGCGGTTCGGCCAAGCGATGCTTCTACCCCTAGGCCCTAGCCACCGAAGGAAAGTCGGTTACACAAAACTCCTAATTAATACAAGAATAAATATATATAAATATCTTCCAATTTCGAATTAAATAAGAGGACAAATTTATGCCCAAATGTGCTAGTGGAGTAGTGGAGGAGGGTAATCAATTGAACCAAAATCAATCCGGTTCAATCAAACCGGTTTTTTCCTTAATTTTAAATTAAAAATACTCATAAAAGATTTAAAGTTTATGGCGGCTGAAGTTATATTGTTAAGAAATATTAAATATAAAAAGTTAAAATTTAAATCTAAATCTATGCTACCCTTGAAAACATTTTACTGATAATAAAATTGATTTGGGTTTAAGTTTCAATCTAAATTTAAAAAAATAAAATTTATAGCAAGTAGTGGCTGGTGGACTGGAGGCGGTGAACGGTGAAAAGGAAGTTTATCGTTTAATAAAGGACGAACATGATATAGCTCTTACGTCAATTTAGTAATTATCCATAAGGGCGGACCAAATGAAAAACGCAGATTTTCATGTATAATTCATTTAATCATTTAATAATATGATTAATTAAGACGTCATCATCCTTCCTTTTCATTCCTCCGTTATCAGCCTCCGTATAAACACCGGGCCTATTCTAATAATTTTTGGACCCCATCGAACTTTTAAAAAAACTCCAAAATCATAACTTGCGTTCGTATTTTTTTATTTCATAACAACTTTTTTTAATTAAATTAATATATTAAAGATAATATAAAAAAATTAAACAATACATAATAGTCAAAATATTTCTACTACAATCAAATAATAAATCTAAAATAATCACTAAAAAAGGTAATCTGTCTTACAATTTTAAACTAAAAATACTAATAAATTTGTATAATAAGTTGTTCAGTAATTTTTTTTAACATAGTTAATTTACTTAATCTTTCTTTAACATAGTTGATTAAAGAAAAATTTTCATGAATTTTAACTTTGAGAAATTTCATTCTGCATTGCTACTGTAATATAAGATTTTATAAATAATGTGAGCATTTTAAAAACATTCATCTATTTTTTTTAAAGTAATTACTACAATCAATTGTCGATTTTACTTCTTTTGATAAATGAGCTCTTCAACAATTTGAAAAATAAATCATCCTCATTTTCAAAATTCTTGTAAAAATCCTCACCAAGGATTTATCATCTGCACGTTGTAATCTCTCCAAATAAAATTAAAAAAAAATCAAATGTTTGTCATATTTTTTAAACGGTTCCAATCGAATTTTCATATAAGAATGAACTTGATCGATTATAAAGAGAAATTAATTGATTCGAAAAGATTATGAAAATGACTGTAAAACTTAATTATTCATTGGTACTTTCATCAAATTTCTTCTTTCTCTGAACAACATGTCAATTTCAAATATAGTTTCAACTTTCAATGTCCATCTCATCTCATGTATCATTTCTGTAAGCTTCAATCATGATTTTATGATAATCATTTTCTCTAGATTTTTTTAAAAATAAAATAGATTTTTATAAAAATTTGATAGCAATATCAATATCCATATCTTTAAATTATTGAAATTTATTCACGTCGATAACATGCAATAACTTATATCAAATTACTAGAATTCAAAATTTTCAGGCTCATACATCGCTAAGATTGGATTAAGACTGGGCTTTCACTGTTCATTTTGATTTTGGAATTTTCATTATCATTTTCGTTTATAGGTTTAACTCTCAACCTCACTTTCCCAGCGTATCTGTGAGTAGGCGAGTAGCCACCGCTTCCTGAAGGCAATCGCCGACATTGTTGTTGATTCCGGTGCTCTGGATTTGCAAGTCGAGATGCACGCCCTCGACCCAGTTTTGCTCGTCGCCGATGGGAGGGGAGACGACGTGGACCGGCGGCCACACGTGACACGTCAGAAAAACTCCAATCGACGACCAGAGACTACGGAAGCATATGCGGCGGCGCGGCAAGGGGGGGGGGGGGGGGGGGGGGGGGGGGGGGGGGGGGGGGGGGGAGGGGGAGGTAAGAGGTGAGCGAAGGCCACGCTGCTGAAAACTCTAGCCGGCGACAAACATCTCGTCACCAGCTGAGGGAGCCGAGCGAAGAGAGAAGAGAAGCACGTGTGATTTGGTCCTCTTTCTTTAATTGAACATTGTCTGAACTGGTTTGGTTTGTTTGAGAAGGGAGATGAGATGGCGCCTCACGATCTCCTTCTTCTCCTCTTCCTGCTCTCCTCCGCCGTCATCATGAACGCCGACGAACCAGCCTCTGAGGGGAGAGCACCGGCGCCGTGAAGGTCGAGTCGACCCCACCTTCTAGCTCGCCAACCCTCGTCTCTGATACGCCTACATTTGCACCAGGCCATCAGGGTCAGGTCAAGCCAAGCTACGGGGGCGTTTTTCTGGTTGGTGCTAGGTTTATTTTTTCTTAAATTTGACCACCTAATAACTGTTATCTATATAAGAAAAAATTTAACAAATACTATAATATCGAATAACAAAATTTTAATAATACAAATTATCAATAAAATATAATAATATAAAATGCTATGATATCTTTGGGCAAATAACTCCAAAAGGGCTTCTCCTGTTGAAATCGAAAACCAACCTAGCAAGAGCTCTACTTAAATCTCACTATCGGAGTTCACACGTATGAATAATCTATAACTATAAAATATATATAGAATATTAATATCATATTTTTCATTATCTTTAATAAAAAAAATAAAATCTGTCACCCTAACAATCCCATATAATTAATTCCACCATATATAAAGAAGTAAATCGAGAAACTATAATTGATCATGACGAAAAAAAATATTATCTCAATTTCATCGAGATTCAAATTCTTACCCTTCTTCTATAACTCTATTCCATCATAACTAACTTACTAACTTAGTTATGTCCCAAAGGTATATTTCTCATTATCAGTATTATACATGTAAACACTAATATGATAAATAAATGCTTGTCACAGCACAAATTTATGACACACCGTTCGATTTTAAAATTAAGATTAAATCCAGATCGTAAATTGAATGAGTGATTTACTTTAAGGTTTAGAGTTGTACTCTGTTAAATTAATGAAATTTATACAAAGTGAGGGAAAAAGAGAGCCTTTGTATACCGTAACCTTAAAACAATTCCAACTATCATGTTGATATTGTTTACATAAAAAAAAAGAGAGTAAAAACTGGTCAAAGATACTATCCTGTTGATCAACAAGTTGCAAATTGGAAACCTTGGTTTGTTTTGTGTGCAAAAAACTGATCCTGCCATACCACATTCTCAAAGAAAAGGTTAGAATAATCAAGTGAGGGAGGTTATCAGATGTTAAACAAAATTGTGAGTAGGGTACTCTTTCTCGTATCCATTGTAATCATAATATAGCCGTTCTCCACGATATATATCACGACAAGTAACTAGCAAGACCCTGCACTCACCGTCTACGTTATACCTTGCACACTTAACGTTCTGTTTCTTCCGGCCATCCCTGCAGAAAATCAAATGTTGTAGATGCCAATCTAGGATCTGAAAAGTAGTAATGAGGATTGGACTCGAAAGGCAAAATGGAACAAAGGCGTGAACTCACCGAGAGTGGTTGTTAATACCACTAATGAAACGAGAAATATTTCCGCGGTTATCAGGACAGATCACTAAACTATGTGAAGGGTCTCTAGCTAGAAGAAGGGTCATGATACTATCGCAGTCATCGTGTTCCCGGTTTTTCAAATAGTCCACATCACCTGTATACTCAGCTATAAGTGTCATGTCCTTTATAAAGCCATCAGCCTGAACAGTAAACCTGCATTAATCAGAACTATTTTATTTCAGTTTCCAACTTTCGGACAGCGATTAAACTGAAACTAAGATTGTGCCATTTTATCAAGAAAATTACCCTTCAATTGGATCAAAAACTACCAAGAGAGGAGGGCATTCCCCTCTTTTATACATTGCTTTGCAAAGCTCCAGTGCCTCTTTATCTCTCCTTGGAAGGATCTTTAAAAGAATAAATACTGTCTGAAATATATCTAGGGCAAAAGACCTTTTTTCGGCAAGAGGAAAAGGGTTTCATACCTGCATGCCACCAATTTCTAAATTTGCTTGGTTGCAAGATCTATCAGCCATTGTAGGTAAATAATTCAAGTCATTGCTGAATTCCATGTTCATTGCTGTTAATGCAGTGGCAAGAGAACCCATTTGTTGAAGTTGCCGAGCATGATCTTCTGTAGGATTAAATGGTAATAATCTTCTTCTCTTCTTGGACATTACTATGGAACGTCTCTTGCGCTTCTTCCTATCTTCAAAAGATCAGTTTCACAACATCATTGTGGTAGACGATATAAAAGACGCAACAAATTTTTGATACACAGGTTCAAGCTTGATCGCTACTGAACAGGAATTTACGAACTCAAGCAAGTATACTTTGCAAACACTTGATATAGCTGAGATAGCAATAAGGACAATTACTTAAAATACAAAGATAGAATCATATCCCTTATCAGCTGTCAGCAAAATAAGTCAAGTATCTCATCCTAAAGTTTAAATTGCTTGAATGTGCTCATATATCTAACATCTAATGCTGGGATTTTAACAGACTGAAGAGTCTTAACAAGTGAATTCTCTAGGTTCTCTTGCTAAAGATGACTCACACTCAGATCTTTCAAATATTTTATGAAGAAAGATATCATGACATAGGATGCTTTGGCGTGCATGAGTAGATGGGAAAGAGTATCTCTTTGGATTCCCAGTTATCTCAGAATGAGTAGATGGGAAAGAGTATATCTTTGGATTCCCTGTTATCTCTCATTGAGGTGAAATTTTGTCCATTAGAGACTAATCCCATATTTAACAGAGAAAAGATACACTATGCTAAGTTTAGTCCTCACTTCACACTTGCACCAATGCGAATTGTACACAGACCCTTGTTCAAGATGTGGTCCCAATATCATCCTTACACCCCTAGATTTCCATTTCTAGTTTTCATGACTTGTCAACATGTAAAAACAAGTTTTATATGTGCACTGATACATTTGACTTACATAATTCTACCAATCTGTATTTTTTTCTATTGTAAACGTAGGAATGGGTATAGATAGAATCTAAACACTAACCTAAGCATATTCAATAACAAATGCAGTTTGTCTAAGATCAAATACACGTAATTTAATATTCATACACAGCAGTTAGCTATTACAAATATTAGTAGTTCACCACAACCAGTAACACTATATTTGAACAAGCACCCTATAGCCACCCTATTTTCATGGAAGAATGTGTTCCCATTGAATTATAGCAGTTTTTCTTGACTTGAAAAACTTGGTTCCGAAAATTTTGGTAGAAAACCAACCTGATTTGACTTGAGTTCATCCCAAGTATTCACATATCTTTGCACTAACTTCAAACAAAATATTTAATACCAAGTTAAGGAAATAGAATTAATACATCTCCAATTCATTTTAACTTTTTACATGGAACCAAAGTCAACGTTACTCATATGCTCTTCTTTTTACCACAATATGGATAATACACCGCCTCCCCTTCGTTAATCTAATTCTTGTCCTACAAAATCACCATCAATAAAAGCTGTGTTTAATCATTATCATCATATATTACTAGCTCACCTTGGCCCTATGTTCACCTTCTTACTTGCATAATTTTTGGAATTCATCCAAGAATCAATCACCTTACATCAACATAAATAGCATATTAAAATGAACAATGACTCCTCTACTTTTAGTTCTCTTCTACTTTTGCTTATACTTCTCTATTAGTTTGTCTCCACTATGTAACTATTCGCATGCCTTTGCAAAATGTCTCTATGATGTTTGGCACACACAACAGAGCTAGAGCTATTGTGGCTCCTTTGTAATCCCTTTGGTAACACTCCATCCACGTACTCCTCTGACCCATGCCAATCATTCTCCCACCCACCTCAACTATATCTAAACCCTAAAATTGATTGTGATTGACTCAATGTCACACACAACTATTACTCATCCCCGTGAAGTGCTCATAATCACCACTCTAATAGAAAGTTGTGGCATCTCCTTCCTTAGCACTTACCAATCTTGCCCCTCGTTTGCTGTAACCTATTCAACAGCAAAGGAAACCATTATCTTCCAATGCAATAGTCAATCCCAAATTTACCTCTTAACCATCTAGGTCACAAAGATACCCACTTACCTTCCTCTTTCTGAATCTTTGGCTACAATATTGTCTCAACTAGTCCATGTTGCCTTAATGGCCTCATATTTACTACAATCGCCTATGTTTCCCTTTCTTGTAACTAATTAGTTCGTTACACTCCATAAGTAATTACTTTGTTACAGTTTCATATGAATCTTCATGTTACCTGTCCCCTCTAATCAGGCAGTGAAACTTCAAATCTATGTTTCCTCTTCCCAAAATCCATTTCTCTCTTACAATTTATTTTACTCTTTATCCCATCTAGCACCTCTTTATTATGCATTTCCCAACGAGCAATCTTGATATCCCTAACCATCCATTTGGTATATGCACTTCTCAGTTGTGGCCACCACTACTCCTTGTCCTTAAATACAATACAAGTAGCTCATTGAGCATGCCAATGACATTCCAACAATACAATCATTACCACTGACTCCACACAACTAGCAGACACTCTTTCTACATAGCTCATCCATCACATTGTGAAACGTCTTTAGCAAATTCCACCGCAGCAAATCCAGAGCAACTCCAGCATAAATGCATCTAGTTGAAATTGGCATCAACTTGAACAATCAGAAAATTATCAATAAAGGGAAGCATGATATTTATTGTGCTACTAGTCAACATGACCTTCTTTATTAAGCATTTCTTACCGGCACACCACTACAATTTGCAGCCATCATAGTTGTCAGTCACAACTCTCCTCATCTGTACATGATGTTGCTAGCAAACAACCATATTGCTGTCCCATTAACATATATTAATACAACACACCTCTACCTCCATTGTGCCAACATCCACCCATGGACAGTCTATGCTCTCCAACAATGAGTTTGAAGGGGATTATTAACAATATTGACCCTTTAGCATGACTAGCACTATATGGGAACTGACAATAATATATTTTGAGTTGCAGATAATCAGATACAATCATCAATTACATTGTAACTATCATTATAGATGTATTAATATACTTTTATGCTACTTCCAACAGCATCTAATAGAAATCGAGGAAATACAATCAATATTTCTCCAATGCCTTTAAAACTTAAATTGATTTAGGTATTGATTCTCAATTTGTTTGCGTTGACGCTATACTATCCTGGTAAACCATCATTGCAGGGACTCTCTGACGTCCATAAATTAAGAGCCACTCCACCGGAACTCCAATAAATTAAGTGCAAACATCCACGGAAATTAAATATAGATAGATAGAGGAAGGCGCACACAAGGAAGTTTATCATACAATCATTCTCATGATTACACGGTGAAAACAATAGATAAGAAAAATAACAGTGACACGTCCTCATTGAGAATGAAACAATCAGCTTGATAAATAAGATAATCACCTGGGGAGGGGCAACCTTTCTCGTCCGTCGCCATTTGAATCCTAAAGAAATCAATAATCTTTGTCTGCATCATCGGAAACCCTGACATCGAAAAATAGAAAACGAATCAATATCCTCATTCCGTTCATCCTCGAATCCGTAACAGATACGTCGATATACTTTCAAACGATCTTTCTCCTACGCAGCTAGGGCAGAACCAAGGCCCGGACGGAACTCTAACGACGATCGGCCGGAGGCAGTAGAGGTGGTACCCGCGGTCGCAGCGATCGCACAGGAGCATTTCCTCCTCTCGGTCACCGGACCGGCACTCCTGGCAACGGAGGTCCACGTAGTACTCGCCGGTGATGGGGGTGGCGGGCAAGGCCACCCGCATTATCTCCTCCATCGAACGGAACTTCCTCGGTGGGGACGGGGAAAGCGCCGCCGTGACGCAGCAGTCGGACGGCGTGTTTTCAGCCGCGGAGCAGGATGAGGGCGGGGCCATGGAGGGAGGACGCGGCGGCGGACGATGGACCCGTTGGAATCAGGCGGAGCACCGAATGGAAAGGAGCGTGGAAGGGCATCCGTTGGATTCGAAGGCGGACGAAAAAGGAAGGAGGAATATGGAGAGAAGGGAGATGTGAGGGAATGGTGGCGAGTGCTACGCCATTGCTATTGCTAGCGGGAGTTTGGGAGGCGGCGCACGATAAGGTCGCATGGGTACGCGTTGTCTTATTATAGTCTAACGTGCGCCTCGTTGGCTCCGCTTGTATCCCGAGCCATCACTCCCTATTTTGATTATTTCAATTTGAAATACGAAACGTTGTGATTGTAATGACTCTTCTTCGAAAGTAAATAATTAAGTTGGATAAAGATTTTACTGGAATTATTCATTTTTATTATTTTGAATATTTTTTAAGTGCGAAGTATAAATTAAATTGTTTTTATTCGAATGTACATAAATCAGCTGTGTAAACGAAGGTTTAATTGTATTTATTTTTTTTACCCGTCCGACGCTCTTCCAGAAGGTTCTAAAATTGTAGTATTTACCAGTTTAGCAATTCAATTAATAAAAAAATCTTAATTTATTACTCATACAAAATATTAATGTAATTAAATCCATATGATTAATAAAAATAAAATACTAATTCCATTGATGGTAAATTAAATAAAATTATATATATATATATATATATATATATATATATATATATATATATATAATGATAAAACATGCATGCATTCATGTTTGAAATGTATTCAACTATTTACAACTTTGTAAGAATTATCCTTCAAAGTACATTATGGAAATAATATAAATTTTAGTTTGAAAATGTGCTTGAGTACTTAGACACTGTACAGTGTGGCCTTTGAATAATGTTTGATCCATAATTAGGAATAAACAAATTCAAACAATATTGAAACTTAGATATTGCTCTAATGTAATGTGCTATGTACCAAATCAAATATAAATACTTAGATATTGTGACCTTTGATTTGTATCATATCAATCCAGCTACAAGCGATAAAAAGACACTATTGATCGAGGAACTACGTTTATCCCCCGTGATATTGGAAATTATAACTTGGTCAAGCATTATAATTTTCTTAAAATAATAATAATAATAATAATAATAATAATAATAATTGATCCCGTTAAATTGTCAAATGTAAATGTTCGTAGTAGGCTTAAAATAAATTGTTTAGCAAGTAGGAATGCAGTGTTTAAATCACTAATTTGATGGAAAACACAAGACACTATAAAGAATGATATTAAATCAATAAAGTTAAATATTTATTTATTTTCTTTACTTAAATCTATGTCTACTGCGGAATGCACAAAAGCTAGCTAGGACTTAACTTTTCAATATGATCAACAAATTCATCAGGGCCAGTGTTGCAGTTATAGCTACAAAATATTTATCATATATAGAACTGATGTGTTAGTTACAACAGATAAAACTATTGTTCAGTCCTTCAACTTTCAAGTTTATTTATGCAATTGTAGTTACTGTTGAACAAAAACGTTTCTTCACATTATATCCATTCAGATATTCTCGACAAACACTACTTCTGCCTTAACTTTCCCCCCGTTAATTAGATAGAAAATTCTCGCTCATTGTCGTAACTGTAATGCTCTGCCTCTGCTCCATTTTTTAATTCACCTTCAGTTCCAAGCTAATCAGTTCAGTTAGGATCAAATAGCTGTCGTAAACGAGACAGAAGGTTCTCAGGTTCTCTCCAAAGCTGCTGAAGACAAAGCTGGTCAAGAGGCACTGGCAAATGTCATTGTCGAGCTACACACTAATTAATTCCCTAACAGAGACTCAAATCAATAGGGAGCCAGTGTCTGTCACATGACTGGGCGATGGATAACATTTTGGAAAGATTAAAAAGGTGCTTTAGTCTCTTCTGCAAAGAAAGAAGGTAATTAAAACACGAATTTAATTTACTATTCATGCAAATACATAGACGATGCTGGTCTTCTCCGGGGAACGTGAAAGAGATGGAGCAGGTGTCCAGGAACCTCGATTTGCCCGACACCGAGCCGGGTTCATACACGCAACCGCCGAACCGGAGCCGCCTTGCTTGCTACGGTCGGCTTTCCAGATAAACGGCCTCCGTTCCATAACGATATGTGTCTCGATTAGAGAATTATTAAAATTTTATAATAATAATAATAACTATGTCGTTAATCACTCCACCAATTTGGTAGTGGGCAAGATTGACCAAAAGTTGGTGGCTGTGTAAAATAAAGGCAGACGATCAAATAAAAATCTATCCCTGCCGACACGAGTCAATGACTCCACATGTACCCCGCGATCTATGGCTGGACTTGATGACTCTCACATATTCTTTCTCCTTTCCTGGTTATATAAATGTAAGCGATGGTAGCGTGTCCTCCAGCCAATTACCAATGCGTTTGGTTGGTAATAGTACGATGGCGACCATTCTCCCTGATTCCGTCGCGGTTTTGAGCATGCTCATGGTGTTGCTCACCGCTCACTGCGTTGCTTCCTCCCTTACTAATTACTACACGCCGACGCCAGTTGCTAAGCCGCCTTCTCCACCTCCTCTCCGCCACCTCGTGCCCCCGCCGGAGCACCCCTACCGCAAAACACCACCCCCGCCAGCTCATGCATCGCAACCTCCACTCTACCCTCGCCCCCCTCCAACGACCGGCGCGCCTCCTCCGCACCACCACCGCCGCCACCACCACCACTACCATCACCACCAGGCGCCTAAGCCGACCCCACCGGTTGGCGCGGGGCACCACCCGCCCCACTACCATTCCTCTCCGGCACCGCCGCCGAGCCACGCTCATCAGCCCCCTTACGGACAACTCCCTCCTCTACCACCGTTGCACAAGTCCCCGCCGACTGCTCCGACTCTGCCGCCGCAGCCGGTGCACGGAGTGCCTTTGCCGCCGCCAGTTAACTACAACAAGCCTCCTCCTCCGCCAGCTCATAACAGATACCCGCCGTTGCGGCCACCGAGTCACCAACCGACTCCGCTGCCGCCGCCGCCATACAAGTCCATCCCTGAGCACGGTACTCCGCCGCCGCTCCGTTACCATCAATCTTCACCACCACCACCACCACCGTACTAGAACTATCTGGTCTTCGTAATGCTAGTGCACTTGTTTGATGTTGGGTCAGCAAGTAGTGTTCGATCTAATCTAGCTAGTTACGAATAAGTGAGGATCGTGTTTGAAACCTTTAAATTTCTAAGGAATGTGACTGGTTAATGCTTGTACCGAGTTATGTTTGCTTGGCTACTTTTTAAATCTTCCAAGTTCAATCTTCGGTCTTTGACGTCTTCAGATTTACTTACGAAAACAAGCCTTTTTCTTCAGGAGATTAAGATTATACATTGATTTAGCAACGAGTTTTCTTTTTTAAAAAAAGGTACCACTCTTCACTACCCGCTTTACTAATGTATATTATACAATGGCAATAGAATCCAGAGTATCGGAATGAGATGATGTTTCGGGGGGGAAATTACAAAAAAAAATAAAGAACGGGAAGAATGCTTTCTCAAAAGGGTGATATACGAACTCCCAAAAGGAAGACAAGTTAGACCAATTCAAATGCATCAGATGAGGTTCAGGATTGGCAAAACAAGTTAGTTTGAAATGAAAAATTCTTCATCAATTTCCACAAGTCTCACTCACATCCTATAGTTTTTTGAAAAATACTCCAAATGAAGAGCCAGAAACCGGAAAAATGTGCAATTTCTATCATACCTTTCTTCACCAAATTTGAACCATACTGAATTGGGTTGCATCAGCGAACAAATCTATTATCTGCAGGGTCAAATGATGGGCATGCGTGAGTCATTGAAACATCTCCTAGTATAGTTAATAGTTAAAACGAAAGAATAAAGTTCAAAAATCGAACGGGAGAAGGAATCTGGGAGTCACAGCTAATTATTGATGCAGCATGAAGGGCATTATTATTTAGCATACCATCCAGAGTAGTTGATACCCGCCTCCACAAAGCTCATATAACAGACCTGCTGAATTGGTAGTAGATTGTCATATAAGAACAGAGATCGAATCCTTAAAAGAATAATTCTTTGGAGAATTAAATCCCTTCCACCTGAAGAGGTCATTTGATCATCGTGATTTACTCTCTTTAAATCGGTGTGGGACTGATATTGAAAGGCGTCTGAAGTGAACGTCTTCACCTTTTGCCACACAAGAGTAGTTGATACCACCACTTTTATGAATGTTTGCTCAACAACTGCAAGAGAACGAAGTTAACAGAAAAGCAGAATCCACACAGGCCAAAATGAAATTAGATATACCAAGTCAACAACATGACAACCAAAAACAGAACACAGTAACCGATCAAGTTATATCTTGGACTGTTTCTCTTCAATAAAACTAAACCAAATAAACTACCTTGGATGGACGGGCTGTGTCAGTGGTTGGTACAAATCTATTCTAAGTGCAAAGGATGGGTAATGGAGGACGGACTAACAGGAACCTTGCACAAACCCAGTCCGACTCGCATCAAAATCTCCATGAAATAGCTCCAATTTGCTAAACTTACGAACACACTGCTAAGATTTTAAATTCTAATCCATATATATCCAAACAATAGCATGTCTGTCAACAAGTAACATTGTTTGCACATTTAGAACTTAAAACTTTGCTTTTCTGCATACATTGCTGAAATCCAGAAAGATGAATAACTAAAAACTAAAACTATAGGATGCTATCTATTTTGTCAAATACAAGTAATGCGGACACAGAAATACATAATGGCACAGACATTTCTTTGGTGCATCTTATTTCTGTTTATATTTAAGCCTCAACTACTTCGTCAAATGCTAACCTCAACCCGAATAATACCATTACAAGGAACTTTGTGGATTAGTCGGCAAAAGAATCGTCTTCTAGAGTTCTTCTTTCAAACGGTCTGAAATAAGAGTCTCCAATGTACAAAACCTGAAAACAAAAATGATTTCTTAATAGCAAATTTGCAATGCAATTGTAGCTGGAATCTCACGGAGGATGTCTGTAAGGGAAAATTTAGTTGGGATATGATGCTAGCATGCCAAACCATACCTCCACCTGAGTCTTCAATTTGGAGGTTACATATATGGTGTAATTCACCAAATAATGAGTCTGCAGTTGCTGCTTCTGCCTAAAATATCTCCCATAGCCTTGAGTTTAAAAAACCATGTCTTCTCTCTATTAAGGTATCTCCAGCATTGTCGTATGCTTGTATGTCAATCAACGTGAAGTGATCTAAGTTGTTGAATGGTCTCCTTCTCAATCAATACCTTTGGCATTTTGAATGTCTCAAACACTTCACTCTTTTATATGATGAAGTATGCATATGCCTTCTAAGAATAGCATCTATCAACATGAGCGTGCACATTGCTTCACCATTTTATGGAACTTGAGAAACCTCAAATAATCTAAGTAATATAAAATTTCCTTGATGTGATGTTTTATTTTCCTAAAATTGATATTTTTCTGCTATCAAAACACACAATGTACACAAAATTTCAACTCTAGTATGTTGCGTTCATAACAAAGCCTTTTTAGCTCAATTCAGTTCATGAAAACTTTTCACTTGCCTTACCAAGTTGCATATGCCATAACTGGGTTACATCTGTGTTAGACAAGGACGAGGTTGATATTGCAACATAACTACTAACTGTAGTATGATAGTACTATCTAGAAAACATTGCTTGTCAACATTCCTTCTTTCCTTCATGAATACACAAACCTAGAGAACTCTATCTGGATCAGTATACATAAGTCCTCTTGCATCTACTACATTTAAAGAGAGCAAATTTCTCTTCAAGTAGGAAACATGCTGCATCCAAGGTCATCTATACACAACATCTTAGCAAATTTGATTAAAAAGATGTAATTTGATCTGCAAGCACTCTTAATTCTGGTCGTTTGCTTCTTCATTTATGTTTATGCATCAAAACCAAGGCTTCATCCAAATTCATCTTACCATAAGGCAAATTTGATGTTGTGGTTGAGAAGTGAAACATCATTTCAGCAATTATGTGACTCTGATGCCAACTCAATTGATCCAATTATCCAAACTACACATACTCAAATACTACTACAGTAAAACAGATCATGAACACAAAGAATGAAGATAACAAAAATACAAAGATTTACATGGAAACCAACCCCAAGTAAAGAAAACCACTTGAGTGAGAATTTAATATGAATGTGAATGAAACAACAAAAAGGGACACAATACTTGCACTTAAAGATGACGATGATGATTCCTCTACAAAGAGGAAGACACACAACAATGTCCTTAGAATCTTACTATCCCTTCATTCTAATAATCTCAATAGGATTTCTATGTTATTATCTGACATTAACTATGATTGGCCAACCAACTTGTAGTCAAAAAAACCTTTTTGACTGCTGTAGTCTAACGAACTCTCATTATTCTAAATCGCAACCTACTTTGGTCTAATCTGATTGACCATTCAGGGGCTAGTAGAAAGGTCTCAAATGCCTTGACTACACCAATAGGGAGTTGAAGTGCCAAACATGAAGATGAACAAGATTAACAATAAAGTAGTTCACTTCTCAAAACACCTTGACCACATGCACTTTTGTATGCCATAAATTTGTGCGATCTAGACGGTCATTGTACACTTACCAAAAACCAGCTGATTAGAGTCAATATTTGAGTAGGTCAGACATGTTTGTACTTACCATTAGTCAACATGCATATCAAAGAATCCAAAGCATGAATGCATGATAGTTGATGATCAAATGGTCTTATATTTTACAAGCTCAATGATGCATCCTAAGTACTTAGCGATTTTCAACTTTTTCTAGTGCTAGCTAATTTATGCTAAACCTATCACTTCATGAAATTAATGGCATTCCAAGGACATTGATCCTTTTTTCATTACTATGGCATTTTAATTATCACCGGAGGAATCTCACATGTTCTATCTTTTGGATGATTACTTCCATCATGAATGATTTTTACAATTCTTTCTCCAATACTAGAGAGTACAAAATATTCCACAAAAATAATGTTATCATTGTAAAGAAGATAGGTGACGGGAACAAGTTTATAAGATCCAAATGCAAGCTTCTAGAATTGAGCAATTATTCAATGTAGCTTACCTTTGACAATTGTTTTCATGAACAATGTCTAAGAAAGTTGCAGAATAAGATAAACAGCCAATGAGTTGGGTAAGGAAAATCAATTTGCATAACATTAGAAATTAGAGCGGCTCAGTCACTAGCCAAAAGACTAGCTGGTTATCCTTTGATCTGCCAAACCTTTTCATCTCAACCTCCTCCTAGAATACTTTTTGAGATACTTATCTGGTATTGATATATCATCCTTTTGTAGCAGCTCAGTTTTTTCCAGGACACCTCTCCGGCAAATTGATGGATACAATACAGAGAGACATTCTTTCTTCCTCTCGCAATTGGAAGCAATGCAATCCATATCATGGTCTTCACCGTGGATCTTAACAACTTTACTAGAACTGCTTCCTTGATCCTCTATCAAAGAAATATCAGCCTGACCATCTATAAGATCATCATCCATCAACTTCTTGTCCTTGGAACATGAATTGTCATTTGATCCCTGACAAAACTCAGTTGTGGCTGTCACGACCTCGGAGAACTTATCCTCCGAGCATTTATCAACTGTTTTGCAAAATTTTTGACCGCCTAAATTTCCAGCCCTGCCAATTCGATCACCATGATTCGCACACAATTGCAGACCTAGAGATGCACCACCTGAGCTCCTGGAGAACCTCCTTGAACCATTGATGGCCAGATGAAGCTGGAGAGCTATTTCTTCATCGGTACACGAAGCCGCATCTGTATTCCGCTCAGGAGTTTCCTGCTTGGTCACGGAAACAACATCAGATGCATAACTCGCCCTCTCGGTGGCACCTTTATCTGCAGCTATCTTCTCGATACCATCCTCCCTAAACCTAGCGGTTGTAGCGACGTTTTCCGCCACAAAGCTTGATTCCGTCGCCACCGTCCCCTGACAGATCCTGCTCTCCAGGACAAAGCTCCTTCCGAAACGTTTAGGAATCGCGCAGCAATCGATGCAGGTGAACGATCCTGGCTTGAGGCGCCAAGGATCGACGGATCGGTGCTCAAGATCGCCGCATCGGCGATGAACTTTGCAGGAACAGCGGGGGCAGGAAAGGCAGCGTTCAGCCTCGGCGACGGGGGAGAAGCAGTAGGAGCAGACGGCAGCAGATTTGACGCTGGCGAGACAGACACCGCAAAGGAGGAGGACTCGCCACTGGGATCGGAGATGTACGAGGCGATCTCCTCCCTCCTCGTCGGAGGGGAAGCGACGGCCACAGCTATGGCAGAAAAAGAAGTCCGGAGCTTGCTGAGTCTTGTTCGGGGGACGGAGGGAGCAGGAGATTGCGGAGGAGGCAGCGACGCCGTTTTGGGGGAACAAACGAGGGGAATTAGAACAAGGACGGTCGAGGCCGTGAGCTCTCTTCTCGCCTCTTCCTCTTCCTCTTCCTCTTCCTCTTCCTTCAACCATGACTGGTATCTTCTTCTTCCCTGCTTCTGGGACGAACAACGCTGCAGGAATAAAACGTAGGCATTTCTCTTCTCTCGGTCTTCTTTGTCTTCAGCCGTTTCCCTGTTCGTCGTTAAGAATTAGGGTAAAATATTCCAGTACAGTTGCAAAAATAATACATGTGATAATTGAGATTTGGCAACAAAGGTTCTTGATGAATCAAAATATCGATTTTGTTGGGCCTATGAAAGTTGGATTGATGGGCCGTCAATTATGAGCATTTTCGAATATAAATTTTTATGAAGTCACAGGATTAATCAATTTTAATAACTGAATATCTGGTACTATATATATATATATATCGATTTTGTTAATATTAAAGAAGCATAAAATAATTGTGTTATTAATCATATTTATTTTTGAAAATAATATTTTTACATTAATTATAATTCTTTCTTCCACTATATTAATTGGGCAGTTATGGCTAATAAAAATTGTGTATAAGGTTAACTAATAAAAATCATAAATAAATTATTAAACTAAATTAACTCACTAAGGTTTTTATTCATAAATAATAAATATAAATAAAGCTGGTTAACTTATCTTCTTCGTCAATAAATTTTTTATCGAATTTAAAAATAAATAAAGAATTTTATAATAATCTTGAATTTAATGACCTCTAAATAAATTAAAAAATGAAGCTCCGACTCAAAATAAATAAATAAACTTGAATAAATAATTCCAGCTTAATCGATTTTAAACGTAACTTAATTATCTTATTTATATTTATCTTGGCTTATGTATAGTTCTAGCTGCTACCAATTTAAGAGAATTAAAGGTTAAGTCATACTTTTAAAGGTCATTTCTTTAATTTTGGACATTTCTTTTATTGAAATTTCACCTTTCGTTTATTCCAATGATATAAACACCTATAACTCGAAAGATTGGGCAGAGAAATGAAATGACAGTGACATTAGGTAGTTAATAATTTTGCAAATGAGTTATATTTAGGTGATATTACTTACTTTTAAGATAATCTATTGTTAAATTGAATTCATAATTTGATGATATTTCTTCTCGTGTGCTGTTTTTAAGTACCAATTTATGGGAATTATCTTATTGATATAGTGTGAAAATATTTTAGAATAAATATACAGAAAAGCTATAGGGCAAAAAAACATTTAAGTTTACTATTCAATGATGTACAATCATCTAAATATTTTTTTAATACTTTTGTGTACTATTAAATATTATTATTATTTTCCGTCTAATTTCTTAATCGATCAAACGTATTATAACATCTACGAAACTGTAACTGCTATAATACATATTTAATATGTTAAAAAATAAATTACGTTATAATAAGTACGATTTCGTAGTTAGTACAATATATACTTAATATATTTAAAATATATATTCTAGTAATTATGATTTTGTAGTTGCTACAACATGGATTCAATTTTGTTCATCTACTATTCACATGATAATAGTTACGAAATCATAACTATTTTAATGTAGATTTAACATACTCATCTAATATTTATTTATAGCAATTACGAAATTATAACTATTATAATATGAATATTTTTGAATAAGTTAAATATACATTATAATAATTACAATATAAATATTTTTAACATGTGCTCATTTAACATTCACGTTGTAGTAGTTACAAAAATGTAGCTGCTATAATATGTGCAATAATTACGATTTTATAACTGTTATAATATATGGAAATGCTTAATTTTGTAACTGTATAATGTATTTGATGATTTAAAAATTAAGATTTAAAGGTGAAGAATATTGGAATAATTGTACATAATTGAATTCTAAAATAAAAAGCTCTTTAATAAAAAAAATCAAAGTAGAACGTTGTTTGATGATTTTAAAATAAAGGAATACTCTCTAACTTTTGACAAAAATATAAATGTTGTTGCAATCATAAATATTGATATTTGAATAGATGAATTTTTAAAATAACTAAACGAAAAGACATAAATAAATAAATTAAATAATTAGTTTTTGTTAAAATATACAACTTTAAATTCACTTTTTGCCCTGAATTAATTAAGAAGCAAATTGCTAAATTACAGTTTGTTTCATAATTAAAATAATATTAAATGCTAAGTGCATCTGAAAAATTAAAGATATAATTAAACACTTCATTTTGTCTTTTTAAGATTAATTTTATTTTAGGACAGGATCCAAATCCAATAAAAAAAAATACATCAACCATTTCCTGTGAAAGGGGGACAAATAACAAATAGCAGAATTTCATTCCCCTTCTTTCTTTTTTTTTTCGTTTTTCATTTGTCACAAAAAAACACTGGCTTTCTTTACGGTAAATAACTTAATTGCCATGTTTTCTTTTTTTTTCTCTCTCTATTTTTTGTTTACTTTCTCAATTAATTAAGAGTTAAATTGTTTTAATTTATTTCAAATTTCATGTCAACACTTATCCATCCTTTCAAATAAATAATTTTTAAAAAAATTTCTCCTGTATCAATTCGTCTCTTCGTATCAAACAAACTTATGTATTCACTCCGGCCTACTAATTAGTTTATAAAGGCCTAATGCAACTACTTATATCTAGGGCATCTTCAAAAATAATCCTTCATAATTTGGTTGCGTGGAGCTAGCGACTTTTGATAAAGGACCAAATCCGCTACTTAAAAATAGATGGTCGGTGCGACTTATATATGACCACCATGTGGAACTCATGTCCATTTATTTTTCACCTATGACTACAGCTGTAGAATGAGCATGTGATAGTTGGGAATCATAAAGAGTATGATTACACTCACAAGTATTTGCAAGGTGAATACACAAATAAATACGTGAACCTTTTGGGCGAACTCAGGCTTGAAGGATAGACTTCGCATGCAACCTTCAACCTTCAAAGATCATCATATACCGTCGAAGCAGGTGGTTTATAAAATTAAGACAATGATTTTTAAAATTTTATTTCCATTGTATCCAAATATTATATGAACATTAGGTATAAAATTTTTATGAAATTTGATGGACACTTGTAATTGTAATACTATGATTTTAGAATAGTATATATATTAAAAATAATTTTACCTCAATTTAAACTATTAACAACATTACAAATTAAATGATATATTTTAAAAATAATTTATTTGATAAATAAGTCAAATTATTAATATTATTACATATTTTAATTATATTCTATGATTTTTAAATTTTATCAATTATATTTTAATTAAGTATAAGTGTGCCCGTATTGTATGTATATTTTTTTACACAATCATCAAAACGAATGCTTCCCTTTTCATGTTTCATCAAAAAAGTATCTAAAAAATGTCTCATTTAATGTTTTCTTATAAAATATACCTGTTTAAAAACACTATAATTTTACATATCATTCAACTATGAGTTATAAACTAAAAAATATATAATAAAAATCTGTATATAAACAAAATAATATAATTTTTATAAAAAATCAAGTATACATTAAAAAGTATACACTAAAAAAATATAAAAAAAGACGTTAAATTTTGATGTATAATCATTCTTTATTCAAAATTTAAAATTCAATATACAATATGCACTCTAACACGTCGTATCATTAGAATTTATTCACGTTTCCATCAAATAACTAACAAACAACTATTTATAATTTTGGTAAAAAAACATTTTTTTATTTAAAATTTACATATAATATATGTGCGTATTCTAGAAGGTTATTAAATTTTATATATGATTTTTAAGTCTTCAAATCAGATCGGTCAGAAATAATAATATAATAATCTGAGTCCAAAATTATCATATAATTATTATTATTTTTGAATATTGTAACATTGAAGACCATTACAGTCCATTATTTTTTTTAATGACTGACAATGATTATATAATATATTTTTCTTCAACAAGTATATTATTTTTTAATTTACAATTTAAATAGCATATGTCTCCGGTGGGATGGGAAAGTGCGGTGGTGTAGTTTGATAGAGTTATTTGTCCTGTTTTATATATTAATTAAAATAAAAATAAAAAGGATACTATTAGAATGATCCGTTCCCTTTTTAAAATTATATAGTTAATTTATTCCCTTTTAATTTTTTGATAATCAAAATCCTAATTACTATCACGTAAATAATATTGAATCGAACAAATTCATATTATAGTAATTATGATTTCATATCTGGTATAATATTATAATATAAATATTAAATAAATAAATTAAATTTATATTTAATAATTATAAAATCATAATTATTATAATTAAATATTATTGAACCGGTTAGGTGATTTTATAATTATTATAACATAAATATTATTAAACATATTAAGTTCACCCGATCTGATCCATCAAAAACTAAAATTGATGAAATGAAACACTCAAGGGTAGCTGTATAAGTTTAAGGGGAACCTATGAAATGCTCTTTTCATGATTTCAAAGGGCGCCCTTTGATGATTCCAAGGGCGCCCTTTGATAATTCCAAGGGCGTCCTTCCATTTTTGTCATTTTAATTATTGTTAGAATTAAAATGCATTTAAAATATTCCATGCAATATCATATATTGATGAAATAATACACTCAAAGGTAGCTATATAAGTTTAAGGGGAACCAATGGAATGCTCTTTCCATGATTTCAAAGGACGCCCTTTGATGATTGGCGTCCTTCTATTTTTGTCATTTTAATTATTATTAAAATTAAAACGCATTTAAAATATTCCATGCAATATCATATATTGATGAAATAATACACTCGAGGGTAGCTATATAAAGTTTTAAAGAAAAGGAGACCAATTTTAAAGGGCTAAGGCGTCCTTCCATTTTATTTTAATGCATTTGCAAAATATTCCATACAATATCATATATTTTAAAGAAATTATTATCGGGCAACGTGTACTCCGGCCGGTGGAGACAGCATGGAAAACATGCGGAATCCCGACATTTTAACTCCAATGGACCCATCGAATCTTATCCATAATCTCTTCAACTACCATGTCAACGTGGCCTCCCGACGGAACAGGTTCCATACTCCATTCATTAATGGCGCTGTCGGTAATTTACCTCTATTTGTAAGTAAAATCTAATTTAGGCACTGAAATTTAATATGGTAATTTTAAAGGTAATCAATATATAGTTTTCAGCTTTATTTTATTTATTTTCAAAATAAAATTAAAAAGTTAAAAAGAAAAATAAAACAAATATTTTAAAAATTAACTTTTTCACGTATTTAAATTTATTAGTAAATTTATAAATTTTAAGATACAGAACATTGTGGGGGCGCCGTATATTCATTCGTTAGGATATCACATGGGTTGTGAAGAGTTGGCATTTATACAAAATCGAATTTATAATGTTTTTTTTTTGTTTTTGCAAACTCGAATACTGTTTTGCAATGTTCACTTTTCTATTTTTAGAAATCTTCACATCGTGTTCTAATTTATAGCCACAAAATGTTGAAAATATCCAACAAAATATTGAAAATTCCAGAGCGGCGTCCTCGTGTTCTGACTATTCTTTATCCAGTTTCAACTTCTCTCTCCTCTCCCAGTCACCCGCCTCGCCTTTTCAATATAAACCCTACCATTCCGCCTCTTCCTGCGCCTTCCCCTTCTCACGCGCAGCGATCGACTAAGAGCGAACGGAGGAAATCTCGTAGTAATGTTTCTCACTCTCCTTTTATTTTCATGTTTTTTGTTTATCTTGGCCGATTATAGCTGAATCTGCTAACCCAGGTTCTGATTTGTAGCCTGAGACGCTTTCGGAGGACTAGGGCGAAGCGATTGAAGTGAAGATGGTGGGAAGCGTGGGAAATGGATTGATGGATCTGGGGGGCAGGGAGAAGGCGGAGCCGCTGCCTAAGGAGTTCGATCCCAAGGAGACCGTCGATTCCTTGCCGCATTCGGAGTCCAACATAGTAGTTGGAAAAGAGGAGAACGGGACGAGCAGAGAAATAGTGTTGGGGAGGAATGTGCGCACAATGTGTTTCGAAGTTAAAGAACCAGAGGCCGACGATGAGATAACTGGCGAGAGGGAAGCTTATATGGCCGGTGTTCTAGCAAGGTACAGAAGATCCCTCGTTGACAGGACCAAACACCATCTAGGTACAATCACAGTTATTAATTCTATAAATATTAGCCTTCTCCACGGACAACTCTACAACAACTGTTTCTGAATTCGTCAGTGTTTCTTTTTCTGTCTCAAAGATAAGTAAATGAATCTAATTTTAAGCAATTAACCAACTATCGTTTTGCGGTTTTAATAATATTTTATTATTGAGTGTTGGGTATGATTGGCTATGTTGCTACATTTGCTGGTATTGACTTGACACTACTGAGAAATTACTAGTAGGATATCAACTCCAATAAAAGTAGATGTTTCATGTGTTAGAATTTTTTAAGAACAATATTTGTTTGCCCATATGTTTCCAAAACACAGAGAAGGAAGAGGAAGAAAGACATAGCTTTTAGAACTCATGGGGGATCTTTAGTCCAACATCTACATTTTCGATTGAGATTTAGACAATTAAATGCAAATGTTTTCATAAAATTATGTCTTTTGTAAATGGCGGGCTTAATGGAGACACCATGTGCTTTGGTAAAGTCATATGCATGTGCACACATATGATGGCCCTACCATATGCACCGCACATGAGCCATGAAATAATTGGGGTTATTCTGGATGGTAGGCTGGCATTGTTTCTCTATTCCAACATCTCCACGTTGGTGCTCGACACATTTTTTAATGAGATTGGCTCCACCCTTAACACCCAGGGTTCAATGGAAAAAATAATGTCGTTGCATCTTGTTAGGCTGCTCAACCACTCAAACAAACCTTGCAACGTGTATGATTTGTTGCTTGAAGAACCTACACTATTTTGTTATTCTTTCAAAAATAGAGACAGCTTATATCACTATTCAAGTTTTGTTGTATCATTATTTCCTTTTTCAATTTTTGCAAGTATACATTCTCTCATGGAAGTGTCCTAGTAAAAAAGACATTTTATATGATAGTATGGTGTGTGTTATTTTCCGTGTGTGATGTTTTCTTCCCTGTGAGTCTTTGAAGTCTGTGAATTGTATATATTTTTTCATCACTGGCATCTATTGTGCTCAATTATAAAGTGATTTTTTTCCTTTTCTTGAGATGATCTAATTTGATTTTTGTCGAATTCTTACTATATTTTAGATTGACAGTGAGCTTCAATGCTTATTTGTTTTTGCTTAATTCTTATCTTGCTCTAATTGTAGTTTGTGTATTAAACTACTGTTTGATCGACATCCACATTGTTCAACTTTTTTATGTCATTTCTACTTATGATTCTTTTACAGGTTATCCGTACAATTTGGACTTTGATTATGGTGCTCTTATCCATCTGCAACACTTTTCCATCAACAACCTAGGCGACCCATTTATTGAGAGCAACTATGGTGTGCATTCTAGGCAATTTGAAGTTGGAGTGTTGGACTGGTTTGCTCGGCTGTGGGGATTGGAAAAGAATGAATACTGGGGTTATATTACAAACTGCGGCACTGAAGGAAATTTGCATGGTATCCTTGTTGGGTTAGTACCTTTTCTTTAAATGCTTTAAGAAAACTTTGCTAGCTAATGAAAGTTTTTCAGAACATGGGTGCAAAATCTGGATGCCTTTTCAAGAGTAATTTTACTTGAAATTGCTTGTATTATGTTTGCCAGGAGAGAAGTCTTTCCCAATGGTATTTTGTATGCCTCAAAAGAATCTCATTACTCGGTTTTCAAAGCTGCAAGGATGTATAGAATGGAGTGTGTGAAGGTTGCCACTCTGGTGTCTGGTGAAATTGATTGCACAGATTTTAAAGCTAAATTAGTTCAGAACAAGGAGAAGCCAGCCATTATCAACATCAACATTGGTAAATCTTCTTATTTTTATATTTGTTGTTGTTTTTACTTAACAGAAGTGAATTACTTATTATTATCTTACATAGGAACCACTGTCAAGGGGGCTGTTGATGATCTCGATCTGGTCATACAAACTCTTGAAGAAAATGGATTTAAAGATCGGTTCTACATCCATTGTGATGGTGCTCTCTTTGGGCTCATGATGCCATTTGTCAAACGTGTATGTGCTACTCTTATTACGAATTCTACTTCCTGTTTCCACTATAAACAAGCATTAAGTCACAACCATACTAGTGCTTCTCTGAAACAGTTTATTATTCAATTAGAAATTTGTTCGTCTAGGATTTTACAGATCATTCTTAAATATATAATTGGCTTTTTTCTGTCTGAACTAAAGTTAGCAATGGGGCTTTGGGCAGGCACCAAAAGTGACGTTCAAGAAGCCTATCGGAAGTGTGAGTGTGTCAGGTCACAAGTTTGTGGGATGCCCGGTCCCTTGTGGAGTTCTAATTACGAGATTGACACACATCAACGCCCTCTCCAGTAATGTCGAGTATCTTGCTTCCAGAGATGCCACCATCATGGGAAGTAGAAATGGCCATGCCCCAATCTTCCTCTGGTACACCCTCAACAGGAAAGGTTATCAAGGTTTCCAGAAGGAAGTTCAGAAATGCTTAAGGAATGCTCATTATCTGAAAGACCGTTTGAAAGAGGCAGGGATTGGTTCGATGCTCAATGAGCTCAGTAGCACCGTTGTGTTTGAGAGGCCAAAAGACGAGGACTTTGTTAGGCAGTGGCAACTTGCTTGTGAGGGAAACATTGCACATGTCGTGGTAATGCCGAATGTCACTGTTGAGAAGCTCGACTATTTCTTGCGTGAACTACTTGAGAAACGTTCACACTGGTATCAGGAAGGAAAAATCTCACCTCCTTGTCTTGCTGCGGAGATAGGCGAGGACAATTGTTTGTGTTTCTTGCATTCGAAATAATGCCCTCTATTGCTAGTCCTTTTGCATGCTTTTCTCGCTGTTAGCTATTGGTGTGATGGGCTCGACGTTAGAAGATTGTCTTGTCCTAGGAAAAAGAACGAATAATGCTGTCCAAGAAAGTGTCCCTAATATGCCTGAATCACATTTGGTTTGTTAGTGTGGCGGCAGAATGACATTTGACAGCATCATCACCGTTGTATTTGGCACTCCTCTCTTTCTCTCTCTTTTTTAAATTTTAGTGAAGGTTTTTAGTGTGCCAATTGTTTCTGACTATTTTATCATGATTTATGTCACTCCCTATCTCGATTCACCATAGTAGATCGAATCAAGTCAACTAATCTACCGACTTGACTCTGATCAAATCCAACTAGTAGATGGATCATCCGACGATAACAATACTTTAGTAGATAGGTTGATAGAGCGGAAGAAGAATCGATGACTGGTCTGAAAAAACAATCCGAAAATACTCAACTATTCATGGCAATTTTACTAATAGACTATGCTAATCTACGCTCTCCAACGTCATACAGTCACTGTTGGAGTTTCCTGCCTGCCTGCCGTGATGATAGATCAGAACAACGCCAGGTGAAATTAAGCTAATCGACACCGCACTCACTTCTATCACAGGGTGGGTGAAGACCGCTCAGCCAATAGGCTCGTCTGCACACGCTTTGCTGACCGCGGAGCAAAGTGCGAGCGACAAAAGGGCGGAGTCTCCGACCTCCTCGTTCTTCCTTTCTTCTCCCCTCCCATTCCAAATCCATAACCAGATCTGAACACGAAGGAAGCAGGACAGGAGGAGAATCGAAGCGAGCCGAAGAAGATAGCGAATGGCGAGCGACAGCGATCTCGACGAGGATGAGCTCCTCCAGATGGCGCTCAAGGAGCAGGCCGAGAGGGACGTCAACTACAAGAGGCCGTCGGCTAAGAATTCTAAGCCCGTCGTCAACCTCATCCGGCCTCCGCCTCCGCCGCCTTTCATGGATCAGAGCCAGCCCCAGCAGAACCCTAACTCGAATTCCAATACCCGAGGCAAGCAGCCCCCGCCGCAACAGCAGCAGCAAAGGCGGAATCCCAGTCGTGGAGGGGACGACGACGACGGATCGGAGGTCGAGATGCTGAGCATCTCCTCTGGAGATGAGGACTCGTCTAAAGATCGTGTTCCACAGCAGAGGGGGCGTGGCGGCAGCGATCGCCGAGCTCTCAGGGATGATGGGGATACCGGGCAGGACGACGATGAGCCCAGAAGCTGGAAAAGGGTAGATGAGGCTGAGGTATTCTTGATGGGATGATAGTCCTTTTCCCCCTTTACAGTTGATCTCAAAATTCTTAACTCGTGAAACTGAATGGGTAAAATTGAGATAATATTTATGTTCACCTCTAGCGAATTTTTTATTTATAAATATTTAAAACATTTGATTTTGCAGCAATGTTAGTTTAATAAAGCTTCCAGTTATTTTAGAGCTCGTTTTGCTTAAATTTAAAACGCAAACTGTATCTGCCATTCTTTCTAGTATCCGTAGGTTTTTCTTTAGTCTAACCAATTTTGTCTGCTTCACATGATCGTGTGACATTGACTTGCTGGATATATCGGTGACATGGTCCCTGAAGATATTTCTGATTGATATAACCCTAAAATATGCTGTAACTTTTTTCCCCCAAAAAAATGTGATTTGTGTTTGGAGGATATTCAATTTTGATTCAATTCTTGGTTTGAAGTTTATCAATTAGACTTTACTTTCAAGCTTTTAGGAGTCTACAAATGTTATAGTTGATTGAAAATCAAATTAATAAAAATGTCATTTCAACTATCAAAACCTTCAAGATGGGCATTCAAAATGTTTGTTTTTTGTTAAAAAAAACAAACTGTGCCTATGTCTGAAAATATGGAATCAATTGGAAGTTTGCTACGCTTTATACAAAGTTTTGGCTTGTGATATACTTTTGGTGTTGGCACTGAGCATGCTAATTTATCAAGGCATCATAAGAATGCAAATATTTGTTAAACAAGATTAGTCTCTTTTTGTTGAGAAGGTTTAGCTCATGTTAATGCACTAAATTTAGTCTTTTATATGTTTAAAAAATGAACTCTGAATACACCAGAAGGGCATAGGTTACTAGACTGATCCTGTGAAAAAAGAGAATTTTAAAGTCTAGGAATGGAGTAAATAGCAGTAACTTTGAAAGATGAATTATGTATGGGTCTGATATATGCCTTTTTTTTTTTGTGATAAGAGAAGTTGTTTTTGATAAGTGATATATGCCTATTTGATTTTGTTTTATATAGTTATTGTGGCATGTTTTGGGTTGGCTGGTATGATCATAATATTTGGTTGTGTATGCCATGATTTCTTGAATATCCTGCAACTTCCCAGAAAATTCAAATATGCTCCAGTATGTAAGAGACATGGAATCAGGTTACAATGGTCTGGGTTGATGAAGTGCCCATGAGGTTGTCAAATACACTAAAAGGGAAGCCCAGTGCACAAAGCTCTTGCCAATGCGTGATCTCAGAAAATAGTCTATTGTATGCAGTCTTACCTTGCTTTGCAAGAGGCTGTTTCCGAGACTCAAACCCACGACTTCTAGGTCATATGGTAGTAATTTTATCGTTGCGCTAAGACTCCCCTTCTAAGTTGTCAAATACACTTATCATTGAAATTACTTATGTGATTCTAACTGGTTCTTTTCTCAAATTTGATCACTTATTTCTCATCTTCAATATAATTGAAATTGTTATGTTGGCAACTAGTTTAATAGGCTTCTGCATACATTCAGCATGGCGTCTTGTTTCTCTGAAAATCAAATGTTTAACTGAGATAGAAGTAAACTAACAACCAGTTTCTTTTTCTTTAGCTTTCGCGTAGAGTTCGAGAGATGCGTGAAACAAGGGCTGCACCAAGTGCAAGAGCAAAAAACAAATGCAATTGCTCGCAAGGGGCTTACACACTTGCAATCTTTACCTCGGGGTGTGGAAGTTTTGGATCCACTTGGGCTTGGGTAACTACATTGTTTTACACAGTTAACTTTTATATTCATCATATATCTTGGAGTTTGTGCTGCTGCATTTTTAAAAACTCATATATATATATATATATATATATATATATATATATATATATATATATATATATATATATATATATATATATATATATATATATATATATGCTGTGCACCTTCCCGTGCGTGATACTTGTCCGCGACTAAGTGGGCGGGGCACCCGGATCACTTCCGGGCGCCCGACTTGTCTCGACGGCACTCAGTCACGGATGCTGCGTGCACGGGAAGATGCACAACATATCAATTCTATATATATATATATATATATTGTCAAATCATTCCTAGTAGCAATAAGTTGTTCAATTTTAAAATATTAAGCATTTCCATGCAGATATAAGATAGAGAGGGAGGCAAAGAGTTAGATTGGTTAGAATTAAGAACTCATTCCTTTTGCACAAAAAATATATCAAAGATCAACATCAAGTACGGGAGATTTTCAAAAGTATAGAAGTGAGGAGTCATGGTCTAGAGTCGTATATTGGATACCAGATAGTTAAAAACAATGACTAGATCATTGTTTTAGATCATACTTTCATGCTAAGGTGTTTCTTTGTGCCAACTCACTTTTACAATCTTTGGCAAAGTGTTATGTATTCTAATCTCGTGAATTTTAACTCCTAGTTATTCTTTTTTAATGTTGGGAATGTTCAAGATTGTGTTAACCATAATACATTTCAAAATTCGGAACCCAACTATTTGTTATCCGGTAGGCTTGTGACCATAATATTGTAATATGCAACAAAGTTATATCAACTTGAGTAGGCGAGACATGTTTTGGGCATGCTAGGTGCTGATGTTAGTGGGTGTGCTGAATGTTAGAAAAGGAAAAGAGGAAAGAATTGAGGAGAAAGGGGAAATTGAAGATTTGTGGTGTCGAATGTAGAAGCTTTGCTTCATAGACAAACCATGTGTCAATGTCGACTTGCAGGTAGATGAAGCACCTTCAATAGGTGGTTCACCTTGCTGGTGATGTTCCAAAATACCTCATGACTTCCATGGAAGCTTTGCCGACCTATGAAACACCTTGCGACCTTATTTGAACCTTTGCATGCCTCTGAAACACCTCTCGATCTCTCAAAATACCTTGTGAGCGGTGCTAAAGTTTTGTCGCATTATGTGTGATGCTTTGATCTTGGAACACCTCACATTGTCATCGACTCTCTTTCCAAACACCTCACCTTGATTGACCATCTCATCTCACCTCACCTCACTTCACCTCACCTCATGGAAGTTCTGTTGACCTCGTGGACATTTCATCGACCTCCGACGAAGACTTTAGTTGCATAAGATGCCATATTCCGATTGTCTTGGCTAGCCAAAACAAAAAGTTACTTCACTGTCATTCTTGATTTTGTATAGTTTTCCCATTGGGCTCTCATATCATTGTAGTATTTTCTTCTTTGCCTCAACATCTTAATATTCTGTTCTATTAGGGTAATTGACAACAAATCATAGAGGAATCCCAATTGTTTTTTATGTGATAGGTTTGTGGCCCTAATGTTGTATAGACACGAGGGCAATACACACACTAACGAATCCACACAAAAACAAACAGAATAATTCTAACTACAACACTATTGTTTTTGCTTTTGTACTGTGTTTCAACTGGGCTTTTGTTTAGCAGTATATTTCTTCTTTGCCTTACCGGCTTAATATTCGGTTCTATCAGGGTAATTGACAATAAGTCATTGAGGCTCATTACTGATGCTTCAGTAAGCTCTCCACTTTCAAGAGAAAAGTCTGAATCCCTGGATCCTAGTATACGAGGTATGCCCTTGTTTTGAGTAATCTTATAAAAAGAGATGATCTACATGTGGTCTTATTTTGAACCTTTTGAATAACTGGAATTCTGCTTAGTTTGTTGTGTGTTTCTTTTAAATATCTTGTAATGCCTTGTGATGCCTCTTAACAAATTTCTTTTCTTTTTTGTGCTTTTATAATTCTTGTTTTTTTCAACGAGAATAATAACTTCTTCGGCCATTAATATGTTAAGAATCCGTCATCATTACTTAATCACTACTTAGGTTCCATTTGATTGTTCCATGTAATAACTTCACACTTAGTAAGGTATCTTTAACTGAAAAATTGTCTAATTTATTTCTGAATATCCAATCTTGTATGGACCAAGATATAGAAAATTCAAGTTTGTTATAAAGGCAATAATTCTCTTAGCATTTCCCGTTTTTCAAGGATTTTACTTTTACAGTAGGATTAAGGTGCAATTTGCTAAGTTCTGTCAGCAGTGAAGGAAATGTTTATATGAATAATTTGACAACTTTTTATATAGTACTCGTTGATTTATAGTGTTTTTTTCTAAACCTTGAACAAAATTTGTGTATGAGTAGCTACTATTGACCAACTGGCTTGAATCTTTGCATACCACTCCATTAACAGTTTTCCTCCAGCTCAAATCATTAAATAGTAAACAAACCGAGGCAATGATTCTTTTAGTTTTCCACATTTTTTGTGAGTCATACTTTTGCAGCTGGAAGGCATTGCGAATCTGCCATGATCAGGAAGTAATGAAGGAATATTTATCTAAATAAATATATAACATCTTCTCCATGAAGTATAATGCATCTTCCATTTTTGCAAATCTTCTCTGACTCTATACAAGGTTTTGTTAGGTATTTTTCCTATAAAATCAATATCAAGAGTCATGATCGTCACTTTACCAAAATACTAATTCTTCCTCACTTTCACATCTGTACTTGGCGCATCCTTGGTGACTGTAATTTCATCAGGGCCGATAATCAACCTCCTCAGCACCAGTTAAAGCAATGGTGATAAATCCACATCTCTGTCTCCTGGTTCAGTTACTAGTTCTGTTAGAGATGGCTACAACACATCCAGCATTATGATACTCTTCCTCCTGTAACTGAATCCCTGCCACGAACCATTTGACAAAGTTATAAATTGGGCCTTGACTAACAGTTTAAGATTTTGGGATAAGCAATCACTGAATCAAACAGAAAACCAGACTCGAAATACTTAAAAAATTGTATCATTTAGTTACATGCTTTGGGGCTAGTCCACCCATGAAAGCGTCAAGAATAAAAATGCTAATGTTCATTAGTTTAGTTACTCCAAATGATAGGCTAGGGTGGGGCTAGTCCACTATGTTTTTCTACATACAAGGGGCTGTTTTAAGAATATTAAGTATATAATTGAATTTTTCCTAACCACTTAAGCTTTTGGGATTAGTAGCCATTCAATCAAATTGAAACCAAGTAACAATGCTAGGACTGCCCTGGTGAGCTGATCTAAAAATTGATTTGATCTTTGGCAAGAGGGTATAAAGATAGTAAGTGGTAAATTTCAGATTGGTTAACCATTTATGTCACAGGACTGTGCTAAACAGGGGGTTTATCCACTTTCAGCCCATTGCTCCTTCTATACTGTTTGCTTCTTTCTGTGACTCAAATGTAGCTATGACGATAAGATTGATGATGTATCTTCCTTTGATCAATTTTTTTTTTTATGATCATGCTCCAAAAGTTTGCTTATTCTTGAGGAATATCTATTGTCAGATGTACTGCACTGGGCAACATCTGTCCTCTTTGAGTTCTGTTTTGAGATTTGTTCAGTCATTTAATAAATTATTTGGACCCTCACTTATAGCTTGATTGAAGTTGCAACTAGGAGCTTGGCCTTTATGAAATGTATGGTTTAGTTAAAAACCATGAAATAAGTTAAAAAAATTCTTACTTGGGACAATTCTTCAAGCACAAAACAATGCAATTTTCTATTTGATACTCTAATATGCTTATTGGAGAATGCTAATCATTATTTTTGGGGGAAAAAATGTAAATTCATGTTTCACATTGATAAGAAAGTTACCTTACAATTTATCTGAAATGAACAACTAGATATTTTTCCACCAGCTTCTTCTAAAGCCGACTTTGATGTGGCAAGACACCATGCACTTCTTCCTCACAACTTACTATGGTTGTATGAGTCTGAACGTGATAATAATTATTTGTCTTTGATTGTCTTTTTAGTTACCGTAGAGCATTATTAACTCCAAGGGTTAAAATACCAAGCCGTTCTGTTCAATACTCATGGTTTTTACTGTTCCGACATGAGATTGGCACCAGCACTCGGCGATAGCGCTGGAAGGGTTGCGAACCCCAACGACCGCACTACCCCAATAGCCGTGTCGGAAGGGTCACCCGACCATGGCGACAACTTCGGAGGGCTTGCGCGACCTCGGCGGTCGTGCTGGAGGGGTCGCACGCTGCTGGGTCGTGGGTCGCGGGGTTGACGTACGCTTGTTTAATTAAAACTTTGATTAATAATTTCCATTAACTCTCGGCTATAATTGAGATAATTTAAATAGAGACTATTAAATCCTAATCTAAATATCATATTAATTTAATATATATTATTTATTTTAATTCTAAAAATATATAATAAATTTTATTTATTTTATATTTTTTAATTTTTCAGATTTTTTTGTTTTTTTAAATATTTAAGTTAATTTTTTTATTTTTAATAATATATTTTATATTAAAAAATATTGAAATCATATCGGCACGACATGATACGATACTAAAATGGTATCGTTTCAATCTGAAATCGAAACCTTGGCATGGGTCGAGATTTTAAACCTTGATTGACTCCACTCTTCTTGTTGCCTCCAAGTCTCCTTGTGGTTCTCCTATGCCACCATTGACTCTAACTCTCTTCTTTACATTCTCACTTTTGTCTTGGAATCAAAGATTCATCTTTTACCATCTCTGTTCTTAATGATGACTTGATTTTTATTTCCGATGGTTTGGGTTGGGCTTAATTTCTGATGAATTTTCTTTTTTTTCCCTTAGAATCATCTAGCATGAATTCATATCAAATTGTTGTAAATCTTAATCAATTGTTATAATTCTTTAATTTTTTTGGTTCTTATATATCCTATCAATCTTGTATATCCAAAACATTGCATGTGGGTGATAGGAATGATGATTCTAGGTTCTGATAACTTTGAGCCTAATTGAATCACTAGTGATAGATGAACTCTAATTTGATTTTGCACACTTGATTACTATAATTTGACATGATTCCTTTAGTTTTTTCTTTTTGCAGATAAAGTAACGTACTCTTCTCCAGACTTTGACCCCAAGATCTTTTTGTCACGGGTTCACCAAGATACAAGTGCAGCTGATTTAGAAGCTGGGGCCCTTACATTAAAAGCTGATCTCAAAGGCAGAACTCAAGAAAAGAAACAATTGGTGAAAGAAAACTTCGATTGCTTTGTCTCTTGCAAGACTACAATTGATGGTATTTTACAATACCATTCATTCATCACAATTTTGATGCAGTTAGTTTCTCATGCATAAAATTTTCATAAGAAAAAGTTCTTTCCTATCATTGGATAGTTAAGATTATCTCAAGAAGTTAACTGTGCCAAGCAGATATACAGTCTAAGCTGAGTCAGATAGAGGAGGATCCAGACGGTGCAGGTACTGCTCGATTGTATGAATCCACTCAAAATATCAGTCAAGTTGCAAACCGTGCATTTCAACCTTTATTTGAGAGGCAGGTAAATAACTGAGATTCAGGAATGGAAAGGTTTTTTTTGTTTTTGTTTTCTGCTTTGAGAAGGACTCCTTACTTAATGTGATTATAAATAGGTGCAAGCAGAGAAAATTAGATCAGTTCAAGGAATGCTTCAGAGGTTTCGGACTCTTTTTAATCTACCAAGTGCAATTCGTGGGAGCATTGCCAAGGGCGAATATGATTTAGCAGTTAGAGAGTATAGGAAAGCAAAGTCAATCGTCCTTCCTTCTCATGTATGTTGTTATTTTCTTTCTTGGATTTCGTGAAATAGCTTTCTAAATGAACCACACATCTTCAGGAGATGTTTGGTATGTTTCTCATTAGTATCTCATACCCATTCATTATGGATTTAGTAACTAACTCGAGGAATGGATCTTCAATTTGTTGGGCATCTGCCTTCTTCACAACTGGAAAAATTACATCATCTTACATGGTTGAATATACTCTGATCTTTCCACGAGGAATACCATAATTCATTCTCATCTCTATTGCCATTATGTTCTACTTTGGAGATTACTGGAGTAACAATTTTCATTTAGCTATATATACAGGCAATTTAGATGGTGCGATTCATAAGCAATGTCATATAGAACTATAAAAGTTTATGGATTTGTTCTGCTGCTTTATTGAAAACGGTAAAACTACTGTCGATAGGATCCCTTCACTTATGCTTGGAAACTCTCTACTATTTCATGGTTGGCAATAGTCTCAGGCACAAACCTCCACTCATGTTAAGTTGTTTCTTCTTGTGGTGCCTCAGAAATACTAACCTACTCATTGCTAACATTTCAAATACCTTGTAAAATGATTTCTTATTATTTTTATGTTGATATATTGAAAAGGCAGATTAACATCATATTAATGAAAAGATAAATGTCGTCCTCCATGTTTGGAATTTTGGAATTGTGAGCTTTATGGGCATTTGTGGGAAATCTTATAGTTTTCACCATATTGTTCTGGAGGAACATAGTTCATCATTCTTAACTGAAATGGATAGTGAAATTGTCATTTTGTAGTTCTCAATTGGTTTGTGGCCTCATTTGTAGGTTGGTATACTGAAACGTGTACTTGAGGAAGTAGAAAAGGTAATGCAAGAATTTAGAATGCTGCTTTACAAATCAATGGAAGATCCAGAGCTTGACTTAGCTGATGTAAGTTTGCTCCTTCAACCCTTTTACTTTTAGAAGACATGAAATAAATTTTTAGGAGGAAAAAGCAAATTCAGTTCCTGACTGTTGTATTGTATCTTGTATACATTTAATGGTTGTGGAGTAATATAATGTTGCTTTTGAAAAGAAGTAATCTAATCATGGTTCCTAATGTGGAAGCAAAGTACCTCAAATTGAAACAAATACATTTCTTACATGTGTGTTCCCATCTTGTCTTCCTACTAAACTTAGTTGTAGTATTAGCTTATGAACTGTTTTCTTTTTTGATCTCTGTACAAGAGCTTGCTAGCATATGGCACTATTTTAGGTGTTAGAAAAAGATTCTGCTAATGTTATACACACACACACACACAATTATGTTCCACTTTGTCTGCCATTCAGCACTGTGGTTCTAATATTTGAGAATGAGACATCTGGTTACATGTATTTAGTACCTTTGCTACTTTAATTAACCGTTTTCCGTTACATCTTACCTTTGGTTACTTGATGTGCTTCTTCTAGCTTGAGAACATTGTTAGGCTGCTTTTGGAGTTGGAGCCCAGTTCAGATCCTGTCTGGCGATATCTTAGCATTCAGGTCTGTGACTCTTATGCAAGGACACTAACCTGAAAATGATTCGGCGCCATTTTCTTTCTTTGTTAATTGTTGGTTTAAATTATGACAAGGTTTGTGATTGTGATTTTTCCCCATTTTTCTAGAATCGGAGGATTAAAAATTTGCTTGAAAAGTGCACTTCAAATCATGAGGTTCAAATGGAAATCTTGGATAAGAAGATTCGAGAGAGATTCAAGTCTGATGCAAGATGGAGGCAACTTCAAGAAGACTCGAGTAAATTGGTATGCATAGGATTAGCATCCCCAAATCAGAAGGATATTTTTCTACTTTTAGGATGGGTGCTAGGAAAATAAATACTTTGATGGCATGCTTGTTAACTTCCTAAATGTTTAATTGTTTTCTACTTATAATCCAAATTAATGGTCGTTTGACAACTTTGATTGATAATAGGATGGTCATAATACAAAAATTCTTTGTTCTCTGATGTGAGCACATAATCTTTGTATCATCTCAAACTCAATTTTATGACGTGCACACTCTCTATTTATCTGTTTTTCTCTTTAGTTGTGGCTTAGAGTTTGACTTATTTTACTGGCATGATTTATTTTTTGTAGCTAGACTCAGAGGTGTCCTTGGATGACTCTTCTGAACTAGAGTCACATCTACTCGGGGAAGAAATGGATACTTTGAGAGGAAGATACATCCATATGTTAAACACTGTTCTAATCCATCATATACCACCATTTTGGAGATTATCCATATCTGTTTTCAGTGGAAAATTTGCTAAGGTATTTTAGTATATCATTCATTGTAAATTATGCAAAATCATATTTTTGTGCCTTGAATGCCTAGTAGTGCTTTAACCTTTGAAATATGAAATGCGAGGTTATTCCTCCCTTGCAAGCTAAGGTATTTCTGTGGTTGCTATTCATATATCCTTCAATGTGTTTCAAGAATCAGATGATAAGATGCTTACTTTTTAACTCTTTTCTGAGTACATTTCGTTGTCATTTTTTTGTAGAGTATCTGAGATTTTTCTTTCCAAAAGTCTTCTTTTACTTCTACTGTACTCTTTTTTTTTAAAAAAAATAATAAAAGAAGAAAAAGTCTGCCTCTTTCACAAAAGCTGCTGATTCCAAATAGATGGGACAAAAATGACTGCTGCTGCTGATAATTTCACACAACAAAAATACAAAACTCTCTGAACTCGTTAATCCTTATGCCATAATCGACGAGGCAATTTATGTTAGAACAATATATGAGAAGACATTTTATTGAATTTTAGACAGCATGAAGATTATCTAATTTCAAGAAATACTTTGTTTCATGGATGATTTAGAGCTATTGGTTACTTTTCCAGGTGACAACTGGTGGCGGGGTTCTTGATACAGATACAACCTCTAAACCTCCCTCTAGTAAGAATGAGGAGAAAGCTGGTGATATTAAGTATTCAACTCATGCTCTTGAGGAGGTTTCAGTAATGATTCATTGCACTATAGCTGCATTTGAGGCAAAGGTATGATTAAAGACTTTCACATCCTTATTTGCATCCCTAACATCTCATTAATGATTAATGATGCCTCTTCCTTCCCTTAATAGAGTCTCAGGCCAAGGCTAATAGAGTGATTGTGTGATGCTCATGTTATGCTCCTTGGCATATGGATGGAGTATTATCCTCTTCCATAATTGACTTTTTTCATGGGCGAAATGTACACCTTAATGTTGTTTTTTGAGCATTAGATTATGATTTCTAGTCTGATACAACACTAGAACTAGTGTTGGAATTTTGATTAACCAGCACCATAAGAATGAGTAAAACTAGAGATAGGAAACAAACTTTTACTGTTTGATATTACATTAGGAATAGTGGTGTTTGAACTACTACGAAAACAAGCTTTTACTGTTTGACATGTATTCTGGGAAAGGAAGTCTAAGAGTATCCATTGTTTGGTGATACAATGGAAATTTAGGAACATGAACAACATGATCTCATAATAGAGTGTGATTTGGATGTGTTCCATGTGCAGGAATATTGCACCCCAGATTTTCTGTACAGGATGCTATTTGACTTATGGTATTCCACATATACTAAGCCTAGGGATATTGAGGCTTTTAGTTGAATTCTCATGTCAACCGTGGAATTCTAGTTGAGTATTTAAGGATGCAATAGAGTTAATATTCTTGAGTTTTGCTATAGGACTGTAATTGTGCTAGAGTATTTAGGGGATTCCTTATGTGAACCAAAGATATGCAATGCCGGTGCACGAATTTGATTTCTGTTCCAAGATATTTATTGATGCCACATCTGACCTAATATCATTTAATCTGCTCAATATATGATCTATGTTTAAGATGATTCATGTTAGGATTTATATTGAAGGTCCAAAGCACATTCCGAGATTTTGATGAATCAAACATTTTGCGGCCTTTCATGAGTGATGCTATAAAGGAGATTGCTAAAACATGTCAGGCATTAGAAGGAAAAGAATCTGCCCCACCAGCTGCTGGTATTCAATTATTTTTTTATTTAAATTACTGTGTTAGCTTAAAAGATGGGTAATATTACATTCTCCTGTCCTTTACAGTTAAAGCATTGCATGGCCTCCACTTTGACATTACAAAGATTTACATCTTGAGGCTCTGCACCTGGACGAGGGCAACAACCAAGGAGATTTCTCCAGATGAAATGTGGAATCCTTTGACTACTCTAGAGCGTAATAAATCTCCTTATGCAATTTCTTGCTTGCCTCTTGCGTTTCGAGCAACGATCATATCAGCTATGGACCGTATCAACAAGTAAGTTGTTTATCTTGAGTGAGAGGAAGTCTCATCATTTTCCTTTTGTTAAATGATGCTTCATTGATAACTGATTACTATTGGCATCTCAACTCATCTTCATAATTGATTGTTGCTTGTCTATGATATCTGTATATCTGTGGTATTACATGTCTAATCAAGATGGTTGATGTAGTAAATTTTGATATTTATATAGCAATGGTTAATCAAAATAAAGTGAATGCGGTAAAGTTGATCTTGTGTATTTTGGGTAGTATTGGAACTAAAACATGAAATGATCATGAAACAATTGAAATTACTGATTAGGGCAAATTTTTTAGCTGGAATGATTGCTGGGATCATGGAAAAATGCAACAAGACAGCTTGTCACTTACCTGACCACGGTTCAAGACATTGTAATTCCCTCCGACTATATACCTTGCATTTGCGGTAGCCTCGTACACTGAGACTGGTCATTTTCTGTCTTTGATCATCAAAGTAAAGAGCTAAATATGTTTGTGCAGAAATAAATAATCTGAAATACAACTTGTTTCTTATGATTTTTCCTTAGAAGTTTTTATTTTATTTTTCTGTTAGTTTGATTGAGAGCCTGAGAAATGAAACAATTAAGTACCAGCACGTCTCTGAACATATTCAAGAAATTCAAGAATCAGTAAGGCTTGCATTTCTGAACTCTTTCTTGGATTTTGCAGGTATGTCCCATCATTATTGTAACATAAATGTGATAGTTTGTTTTCTATTTATGATAATAATTTTTTTTGCCCCCATGCAAGTGGTTCAGGTTATCTCGAGCGAATTGGTAGTGAACTTTCTCAACGGAGATCAAACAAAGAGAATAGCCATCTTCAAAATGGGTATCTGCACAATATTGAGAAACAATTGTCTACTTCATATGGTGGTTGTCCTGCTGCTGCTTCTGATTTCCACCAGAAGCTACTTATAGTTTTAAGTAACATTGGACACTGCAAAGATGAGCTTTCCCATATTCTGTACAATAGGTACAAGCATGTGTGGCTACAGCACAGGTATGGTAGCAACTCACTAAGTATTCTTCAAAATTTAATTTACTTTGTCTTTGGAAGTTATTTTGTCACCATTTTTATGGGGAAAAGTTCTTTAGTTGCTTTAGCTTTGACATTGTTCTTAGATGGAAGTGAGTCATGCCTTGATTGGGTATTTCAAATGATGGGAGGAGAACACTTTTTTTTTTCCATCCCTTGTTTGTGGAACCGGTCTGGCAGAGGGAGGGCACAGACAAACAAGATCTGTAGAGGGCTCCTTTGTTGAGTGGGAAAAAGGTATACATAGGAGAGTAATTTCAACAAACCAAGGGCGCTAATGTCTTTCACTCTCTGCTTCCACTGCTTGAATTTTGATTCCACCCAATTTTGGGTGGAAGTTTTGTGCCAATTCTGTGCAATTTTGTGTGGAAGCTTTTTGCCCAATTTTGGATTCTGTAATAAAGCCCTTCTGTTCCTGCCACATTTTCGACCTTGGTAAAAAATGGAAACAAAAGCAGATCCTGTCTCGTTTCTGGGCATAGGAAATCTATCACCCTAAGCAAATAGACATGTAGTTTGGATGATGATGCATGTTCACACCAGAGGTTGAAATGTGTGTGTACGTGCGTGTTTAATCTCAAGTTAATGGATAAGTTTTTAAATCTATCCTGTAAATTCATGTTCAATAAATAAAGCCAGAACTTGCAAGATTAACTGAGCCAGTCAGAATTTTTAATTTACTAATGAACATTCCTCCAATTAAACATTTCTTATCCATGATTATGTCTGCTTGGTTAGCATATGCTAGATATTCAATTTTGCTTGTCCACTGCCAATCTTCCTGCTGTATCAGTGTCTTGTGTGTAGTCAGCTAACTCAATAGCAAATACGCACATTAAGTGCTCCATCTCTCCTGCCAAGTTCTGGCTTCTCCCTCCTGTTCAAAGATCGCCTCAATTTGGAAAGGCTTCCAGCAAGATGTATTTTAGAAATGAGAAACAAAAAATAGTAATCTACATTATGTCTTTGGATGTGAAAAGTGAGCTATTGGGAAAAAGTATTTGTTTATTGATGAGCTTATCGGACCAAATTAGGTGTAGTTTCATTAGATGATTAAATGAGAAATAATAAGTTAAACTGGTTATCAGGAATTCAGGATGTTCAGAGATGACTATCAAATTCTTAACTAAGACAAGTCGAATCGGTTATAAATGGTACTAGTGATAGAGGAAGTAATGAAAGCTTTAGTTAAAGTCATTATAAGTAATTTGAGAGATTTAAATATTTTTAATGATGTAGACTTGCTTCAAATGGCACCATTGAGTTCATATAGTCGATACTAGATAGTTAGAACTAGCAAAACTACTTGATATTAATGTGCTTCCTATAGCTTAATTTCATTTTCTGTCTGATTCTCTGATAATTCCAGGGATGATGATGAACAAAATGCTGACATGCGAGACCTAGTGACATCATTTTCTGCACTCGAGGAGAAAGTACTTGGACAATATACATGTGCTAAGGTGCTGAATTTTCTTTCTTTTTTCAAAGGAAAATAAAGATCTTGTTAGCAATCTGTTTTCTCTCATTATTTTTATTTCCTGTGAAATGGTAATAGACTTGATTTGCTGATTGGTCATGCACAATTATTTAACAAGGAAATATTACCGTTTGAAAACGATCAAATAAAAATGCAGCTGTAAGTTAATTTAATATTTGTTGCCATCAAACAGTCAGATTTAATCAGGGATGCTGCTCAGATCTATCTTTTTGGTTCTGGCATTCAGTGGGGAGGTGCACCTACTGTCAAGGTAAAAAGTTAGATTGAACTACTCATTAACCGGACATTCCAACTGGTGATTCACTTTCACCCTCAAGGAAAATATCTTAATGGCTGCATTCTGTGGCAGGGTATCCGAGATGCAACAATTGATCTGCTGCACATCCTTGTGGGAGTACATGCAGAGGTTCAACAATGTTCTAGTGTTACACTAGTTACACTTGTTTAAAAACTCCTCTGCTTATTCTTTCTTTATGTCTTCGTGAAACTTGTTAGAAATTTTGTATAATATTCATTACATCATCCTTTGGTCAATAATAACGGTACAATTCAAGAATAAAATGACAAGGAAACAAGAGGCAAGATGCACACAATTCAAGAACACTGGAAGAGTTTTTTTAATTTATTTTTCTCGTATCCTTCATGTCTGTATGTCAACATTTGAATCTCATGATGTCTTTTTTTGTTTGTGTTGTGAAAACACACTTCCTGATTTGGTTTCCTTTATTTTTTCTGGAGCCAAATACTATCAGAGTTGGATGTTTATTTGATTTTTTTCTTTTTTTTCAGCTTTAATTCCATCTTACTACTACTGAAACAGTAATAGGAAATATTGAATTATTTTCAACATGTTATTCAAGTCATTTCTGATGACACTATATTTTAGATACTGCAAATAGCAACTTTTCAACTGCGTTCAATACTAAGTATAATTAATAAAATTCATGTTAAAGGTTTCACAAAACTCCATTGCTGAATGATTTTTGAAGAGAATATCTTAATCTTGTCATTTGACTGTGGTCTTGTTTATCTTGTGTACAGTCGGAGTAGCTATACCTTCAAATCCTGGGGTATCTGGAATAATACTTAGTCTAGTTTCTTTAAACATGCATAAGCTAAATGGAAGTTTTGTGTGTATGCAGGTCTCCCATGGTGCAAAACCTTTGTTGGAGAAGATACTAGGCATATTAGTGGAAGGTTTGATTGACACTTTTATTAGCCTTTTCAATGAAAATAAAAATAAAGATTTGAAAGTGTTGGATACAAATGGTTTCTGTCAGCTAATGATTGAGGTACTCATAACTGAATTCATTTTGAATTAAATATTCTTTTGAAAATTTATAGTTGAATTATGAAATTTCTCTCTAAAAAGTTATCTTAAATCTCTTGCAGCTTGAGTATTTTGAAACTGTTTTGAGTGCTTATTTCTCTCCCCAAGCGCATGAAGCTTTGAAGAACTTGCAAGGATTGCTTTTAGATAAAGCTTGTGAGAGTGTGTCTGAGCCTTCTGAAAATCCAGGGCACCAGCGTAGATCAACTCGCGGGAGTGAAGATGCCATGGCTGACGACAGACAGTCCAATATTTCTCCAGATGACTTACTTGTATGTTCTTTTTTCACTTCTCAATTTGAATAATGGCCACAATTTTCATTGTGCACAATTCTTAGACAACAAATTTTGGCACTATAATCTTTCTGCAGAAAGTCATTGTAAGGCTTCGTGTCACTTGCTGCTGCTTTTGCTTATATTGTGGCATCTTTAATTGAAGTTCACAATGAATCTGTGGCTGGACTTGATTGAGATAACTAGAAAATCTGATCCTCACTTGCTTTTCTATGGAACTTTCAATCTTCATAAAGTATGGCATATTGTGAAAACATTAATCTATACCTTTAGAAAAATACAATCTCTTATGGGCAGAAGACATGACAGTTGAAGCCGGAGTTCATAGGAGCTATGTTTTTGCTGAATTTTAGGTTATGCATTTGCACAACGTATTCATTATAAATTTGCCTTGATTAAATTGTCTATAGTTGACTGATTTCATGGAGATCGAAGCTATTGATTTTTTATGCACATGTTTATTCTAATATATACTCCTTTGACCAGTATTTTACTTGGCAAATTTCCTCATCAGTCTTCTATAGTAAATGCTCATTTGTCTTTCCTTTTCTTTTCTAATTAGTAGAATGCCAACAAGTTTTTTAGTGTTTTTAAACTTGTCTTAAATATTTGTCGTTTCAAACTCAGCCGTGTATATAATTTTTATTGCTCTTTGATGAGTGAGATATTTTATTTACTTTCAATTGATAATTTCTTCTTCTTCATTGTTAATATGTAATTTTATTGATTGCACCAAATGGAATCTAAGTGATTAAAGGTTTTGATGTCGTTTTTTCCCAGGCATTGGCACAGCAATTTAGTTCGGAGTTACTAGAGGGGGAACTGGAAAGGACTCGTTTGAATATAGTATGCTTTATGGAGTCCTCTCTTCATCCAACAAGTCACCCAGGGCTCCAAAAGTCTGCTTTTTCTTCACTCCCAGGACCTGCTGGTTCTCCAAGTTACAGGGGGCAGCAGACTGTAGGCTCTCCAGCATACTATCGGCAAAGACGCAAATAAGTGTTGGTAGGAAAGCCAGCTTTCGTTAGTGCTTCCCATTTTTGTTTTCTCCCCTTTTCTTCTTCCCCCTTGTATGGTTGAATTTGTAGGTTATGTTATTTTGTATAGTGAGTGGATACTAGGGCTATTCTTTGGGTGTTTGTATTCTTGAGTTGGAAACAACCATAGCGTTTTTTTACTTGTAAAATGGTGGAATATTAATGCATTATGTCATTCGCTTTCTGTTGGGACTAGATTTCCTCCATTGATTTATAATAATAATCACGCAGAGTAACTTAGATGAGTGATAGCATAGCAGGATGTAATATTGTGGAATCACCAAGGCTGCGTTTCATGAGCAATGGAAATATGTGCACGTGCGCGCGCGCATACATATTCTGGTGTTGAAATATTTTACTCCAGCGGTTTTATAATTGAGTCTATGAGACTAATTGAGATTTAATTTTTTTAAATGAGTGATAGCATAGCAGGATATAATATTGGGAATCTTGTGTTTCATGAGCAGTGAAAATATGTGCGTTACGACTTTAATTAAATTTATGTGTCAGATTCGAACTCTTATCTTTTTCTGTAATTCTACTTTGTCGTAATCAACTTTTCTGGGGTAACATTCTAAAAGTCCATGTGCTCAATTGTGATAAAAAAAATTTCATCCTAAAAATTAAATTTCTTTGCAATAGTTTGTTAGATTTTTATTTTCATTTTTAAAAATAAATGTTTAGCAATTTTCGTAATCAATGAGTAGGGTTAATTCAAAATTGTGCTTGTCTAGTAAGCAGTGGGTGTGTATCTTTGAGTTGTTTTGGTCAAGATGCAAATAAATGTATTGATCTCATTAACAAAATGCATAGGGTGAGAAAGAGAAATTAATTGTTCCTTCTTCCCCAAAATCACTATACATCGTCGTTCCTTTAATTGAATGTACGAAAGAGAAATTAATTTTTAAAAAATCTCAAAAAAAAGTGGTAGCCAAATATAATGTGCTTCTTTTACTCTTAAAAATAAAAAATTAGGTCGCTTTTATCACACAACAGTTGAGTGCGAAAAGAAAATATAAAAATCTACTAATAACTATTGTAGCTAAATAATTTTACCGTATATAGACGACCTTTTAGACTACTGTGTTGTTTGGAATAGAAGAACAAAACTGTCTTTCGTGGAATAGATTGGAAGCTGAGATTCCAATGATGTTTTTTTTTTCTTTCTCTTTCTTTTATGAGATTCTAAACTGAGAGATGGTTCACCGAGGATAAAGCAAAAGACTCTCCAATAAAAAATAATAATAACAGAAAAAAAAACCGTGTTTATAAACTTGTAAAGATTTGATAAATCGTTTCTATTCGCGCTGTATTTAATTTTTTTTTTGGTCGTGAGTCACCATTTTCTATTTTATCGAATTTATTTTTGTTTCACTAATATTTGATCTCGGTGATATTGTTATCATACTCCTTTTCTCTCTCCACCGGATTTTAATTAGTTTTTGCCACTTAACCACTTTTTTTTTTTTCACAGAAAAAGATAAAGAAACAAGTCCGAAGCCGGCGATAGAGTGCTTTCTGGATCCAGGAGCGAAGGAGACTGCGGTCGAAAGAGAGGGCTTCTTTACTCGGATGTGTTTGGATCATGGGAGGGTTGCTATCGATTTGTTTGCATTTGAGTTTTTCTCAGACAGTTTACTTTTGGCCCATAATTCTCGGTAGATCTGTTGTTTGTTTCTGGGAATGTGCGGTTTTGGAACGGATTGGGATTGCGCTAGGTTTACTACTCTTGAGTTGGTAGGAGGAAAGAACAATACGCTTTGATGGTGCTTAATATGCATGTTCTTCTGTTGATCTAGTGCGGAAGTCCTCTCTTCTTTGTGTGATCTAGGCTTTCCATTTACTGAAGAAAATTCTGATGTCTTCACCTTATCTTGTTAGTGGAATGTCCTCCTCGACCGCTTATGCTAATGGACTTGACGATGGATTGCCAAGAAAAAGATCCTTTTTGTCATTAATTTTAGTGTTTCTACTCCTCCCACAAGATAGATCTGAACTTTTGGAGCGGGTTCAGGTTTCATGCGGTAGATTTGGCCCTATGTTGCCAAAGATTAGTTCGTGTAAAAATAGTTAAATAGACAAGACTTTCTGCTTCTCATTGTGCCGCCCTCTACTCTTTTATCAGCTTTAGCAGCCTTGAAGTTAATTTTGAAAAATTGTCTTGAAAGAATAATTGATGGCTTATAGCTGATGTGAATCAAAGCCAAAGTTTAGTCTGCAACTATGGAGTATTTTAACATGTTGATTATATCTTTTTGTTGCATTAGTGATAGTTTACAAATTGATGGTATACTGGTCCTTAGTTGGCTGATTTGAAGTAGCTATCTGACTGGCATGTGGGAGTTTTGTCCCCTCCTCAATGAAATTCTTTGCTAGTGACATGCATTACTTCATTTTATATTTTCTTCATGTTAAATCATACTTTTTTTTTTATCCTCTTGCAGTAACTTTTCAACCTAGATGATTTGGTACCTATTCCTTTTCTGCTGGATTGAAGCCTTGAAGATTAATATTGACGTGGTAATGAACTACCAGAAGGTTGGCTTGTATGAGGTCAAAGTTCATTTCAAAATTTAATGTTTTGGTAATCGGATTTTCATATCTTCTGCAGCTTATTTAATCTGTTTGCTTTTTGGGAGGATCTGTATTTGCCTTGTTGCATAAATGCCATTTCATAGTATTATTCGTGATGTAAGAGAGAGTTTTGGGAGCTTATCTCAACGTGGTTTTGAGGCACGCTTCTCAGGTCATCACAGAGGAAAATCACAGGCTTCTGTACATGAGGTTCACGACCACCATATTGTAGCTCAGGAAAGTTGTTGGGTCAGCCTCCCTCCGGAGCTTCTCCATGACGTGATTAAAAGGTTGGACGACAGTGAAAGCACCTGGCCTTCTCGTAAGAACGTAGTGGCTTGTGCGGCTGTTTGCAAGTCATGGAGGGAAATGTGTAGAGAAATTGTTAAGAGGCCTGAGTTTTCTGGAAAGCTTACCTTTCCAGTGTCTTTGAAGCAGGTTATTTTCTTAATACTTCCCTTCCTATTTGGGAATGGCTGGTTTTCATTTGAGCATGATAAGATATTAGTTTCAATTTTTCTCATGTGAGATAGACAAAAAGTGGATTGTTGCTACAGACCACAAAACCAAATTCTAAATTGAAATGCTACATAAAAGATACATTATATATTTGCTTGTAATTTGAAACTGATGTATCTGAATTTGCAGGCTGGCCCACGAGATGGTATCATCCAGTGCTTTATAAAAAGAGATAAATCTACTCTAACTTACCATCTTTACCTTTGTCTTAGCCCTGGTAAGCTAGCATTCCCCTCAATTTCATCCTGACACCTAGTATATCTAGATTTTTCTTCTTCTTCAAATACACATTTTCTTGTTTTTTTTTTTTAAACTCCTATATGAAATCAAATTGTAGTTGGAATGAGGTTATTGCAAGCTAGATAAGGAAACCTATTCAAAGATTATGATATGTTTAACATATTTGGAAACTATTGTCGTATTGGCAGAATACTGTTGCATGATATTAGAGGACAAATTCCTTAATATAAATTGTGTGCTTATTGATCTAGAAGATCAATATTATTGCAAGTTGCAACTACAGAATTATGGCCTACTTATATGATATTGTGCTTAACAGGCAATAGTTTTGCATCTAGCAGATGGTGAAGGTTAAGAACATAGTTCTTCCCCTTCCACCATCCTTAAGTGGTTAATAAAATCATTGCCATATTGGATATTCACACAACACTGTCTACCAATCATTTATCCTTCCGTACTTAAAAGTAATCCCAATTTCTGTTTGAGCCTCACTAAAGGTTGCACAAATCAAGTTTGCATCTCTCTCAATTCGTTGTCACTGAAATTTACATTTTACAGATGGAAAGCATGATATACTGGCTACAATAAGTTTGTACACTGAACTTACTTGGATACCAGTTTTACAATTCTGTTCCTCATATCAGTAAGATTTTCTTATTTAAGAGAAATGTAAGTTAACCTATTGAATAAATCAATCTTTTGTTGCTAGTTTTATGCTGTCCGCTCGATGATTTAAGATATTTTATTCGCAGCAGAAAGGGAGAATATATGCATTAATGTTGACCATAAAATGTTGTATTAGTAAACCTTTCATTCTGAGGCATATATGAATTTCTTCTGTGCTTCCAATTTTGTATATCCTTGTGGATATTTCTTTGTGACCATTGGTACCTACCTGCTCATTACACAGTTAGAGCATCAACTGTAAATTTATCTTTGAAAAGGTAAGGGATTGAGTAGTTGGATCAATTTTTTCTTTTTTTAGAATATAAGAAAAGGATTTAACTGATATGTAGTGGGGTTTTCCAGTGGATTGGATATTTACATTCTGAGGTACCAATTTATCCTTCTCATAATCTCCAAGGTTTTGTTGAAACAGTGGTTGAATGAGATTTACACATCACATCTTTGATTCCATGTTGCATCAGTTCTTGCATGTGTGCCTTTTATTTCAATAACCGGTCTGTGATTCTTCTCCTTTATTATGCCTAGGAGATCTAGACATTTTACTTTCCAACTTCCTGGATTACTCCATTTGTTTTGGTAGTCACGTTGCCATATAGATATTAATATTAGGTTATCCTGATGTACTGAGTTTGAATTTTAGAAACATCAAGCTTTTGAGCTTCTGTTGCTTTCCTTGGGGCATTGCTATAAAAAAAATCATAGGGCCTTTTTGTTTTTTTAAATATATCTCATTGAAATCCTTCTTTCTGAACACTTCATTGATAGTTTCTGCCTGGCTAAACTTCTTGAGATGATTGATTTGCCTTAACAATTTGTTTTTCTGAAATTCATCTATTCGCCTTGCAATCTGCAGCCATGCTGGTTGAGAATGGTAAATTCCTTTTATCAGCTAAGAGAGTTCGTCGTGCAACATGTACAGAATACATAATATCTACCGATTCTAGCAATATATCTAGATCAAGTAATACCTTTATTGGAAAACTGAGGTGCTAAAACTAGTTAATTTTGTATCTTTTGTTATTAATACAATTCTTGGGTTCTAATATTTCTGTCTATGCTAACATTTTAGGTCCAATTTCCTTGGAACCAAGTTTGTAATCTATGATACGCAACCACCATATAATGGAGCAGCCTCCTTCCAACCAGGTAAAACTAGCCGTAGATTTTACTCCAAGAAGGTCTTGCCAAAAGTGCCAAGTGGCAGTTACAATATAGCCCAGGTGATGTATGAGCTGAATGTGCTGGGAACAAGAGGACCAAGGCGGATGAATTGCATCATGAACTCGATTCCTTACTCAGCTCTCGACATTGGTGGTACAGTCCCTGGTCAACCAGAGTATTTGCTTCCACGTTCACTGGAGGACTCTTTTCAAAGCATGCCATTTGCCAAATCATCATCTATCATGGACCAGTCCCTGGATTTTAGTAGCTCACGTTTCTCAGATGTCATGGCTGCAGCTAGAGTTATGAATGATAAAGATGATGAGACCAAGGAAAAGCCTCTAGTTCTTCGAAACAAATCTCCTAGGTGGCACGAACAGTTGCAATGTTGGTGCCTTAATTTCCGGGGACGTGTAACTGTGGCATCAGTAAAAAACTTTCAGCTTATTGCTGCGGCACAGCCAGCTGCGGGAGCTCCAACTCCATCACAGCCTGCTCCATTTGATCATGATAAAGTCATACTTCAATTTGGAAAAGTTGCAAAGGACATGTTTACTATGGATTATGCATATCCACTGTCAGCCTTCCAGGCATTTGCCATCTGCTTGAGTAGCTTCGATACCAAATTAGCATGTGAATAGAAGGCTAGGAAGGTCTGAGATCTGACACCCTAATAGGGCAAGAATTCATTGTTAATTTATTGTTCCTGTTGTTGATGCCATTTATTTAACCTGGATTTTGTTTCACATCATCTGCTCATCTTTGCTTCTTATCCCAGTTCTGGCGTCTGTAACAGCATTTTGCATTTGGTAATCCATCATGCTCCTTGAGTTCACTTACAGTGATATTCTGTGGCTATCCATTTGGTGTTTTTGCTTTCAACTCTCTTCGATCGTGAAATGGATAATTGTTTCACATTCACTATTTAAAGACGATGGAAATGTGTCACTACTGTTTTGAAGGCATTAAGTGGACCAAGAAATTTACAAAGGGCATATTACTTAGACAATTAGTGTGTGAAGATCAGACGGCATTGTCAATTACTTACAACTCCCGTAGAAGCTTCAAATCATTGGATGCATGAAAAGATCCACTCAAAGTACTACGTGCTAACTGTTCAGATCATTTCAAATCTGAATAACAAATTACGGTGGCTCACAACAAATTCAAGTGCAAATCTCGATGTCAATTAGGTACATTATGCACCAGTGAATTGCAATATCTTAATTTTAGTGCTTTCTGCAAAACTTTTATGATCAATTTAAAGCAGCAATAACAAATAATGATGAAGCCGTTGTAATAAAGATAAGGAGCCAGATTACAGAAAATATCCCAAAGCTAAGTATACTACTTTCGAATAAAAACAAAGTGGACAACAATCCATAGACGCTCTGGTCAATAGAATCACAATAATAGAAGAAGGCCTCGCTTTTAGGCATGACTTGTGAGATTGGACAGAACCAGGAACCACCTCAGACAAACATAATCAGCCAGAACAAGCCAAGTTCTCAGTAGATTCCTCAATTCCAAATTAATTTGTAGGTCTTTAGAGCGAGACTGCAGGTTCAACAATGCTCACCATAATGGTTGAGATCAAAAATTGCTGATATCCGTGTAGGATCCTACCTCAGCGGTGGAGCTTCTTTTAGCCGTGGTGTTGGTGAACAAGTTCTTCTAAGTTCTAACAGTTGCAGTACATACTATTTGCTCTCCATATGGTCGGAATTGTATTGAACTATTGAATCAGTAATTATCTTTGGCATTGTTTTTTTATATAAATAGATTAAGTTTTCACTTTGCTCCTGTAATTTTCCCTCACGTTAGTTTCTTTTCTTCTTGGTGTATGTTCACTCTTATTTTATTTTTTTGGTAATTCTAGTATTCAACTTTTTGAATCGATTAATTCTAAAGATGATCAATCTAATCCCAGGAGAAGTGCAGATGAGCCCATACGGATGGTCTCACATCACGGATGATTCGAATATCGCAGATGCATGAAATATCTTACGTGAGAATTGAACTCTCGTTGCATGAGAGCCGGTCTTGTTGTTTATCATTGCATCTTGCCCTGTTGTTTACTTGGGTGGATGGCTTAGAAATGGTTTCATTTCATCGGAAAACTTCCTCAGGTGTTCAACTCAAAACATGTCTGTACAAGGAAATTTTAAAAATAAAGATAATTTCTTACAGCTGCAATTTTTCTTTATTTTCTTTTGATAAAAAAAAATTTGAAGAAAAAGACAAGCAATTTTTTAAATAGTATTCAGTGTTAGGAGCTCAAGTTTGAAGTTAGAAATTTTTTTAAAAAAATTATTTATAAATATATATATATATATATTTATAAAAAAATATTTATTTATTTTCTTTTTCTTCCATAAAAATGTTTCACTCGACAAAATCACGTGAGAGACACGAGACATATGTTCGAGCTTCCAATCAAGGGTTTTGAAGATTTTAACTTAAAAACCTCTTCTGGTTCTCTGCCGACCTAGTGCCTGCCTGCAGCTCTGCCTCTGCGGCCGCCGGACTACCGCAGTTCGCTGGTGGCACACAAGCCGAGCCCTAATCCTTCCGTTAGATCAATGAACACCCGGATTTTCCGATTTTTACCCCCCGTCCATTTCTACTCGCCTTCTCCACTCTCCCCTCTTCGTGTTTCCTTCCTCCTCATCCACTCGGTCGCCGGCGCCGCAGTGCTTCCTCGGAGGCCGGAGCCCCCTTCTCGACTCCCTCGAGCTTTCTGTCCTACCCATTCTTTTTCGTCTTCCTCGAAGAAGCATTACGAGGAGGATGGCAGGGACGTGAAGGTCGCGGTTTGGTGGGACTTCGAGAACTGCAGCATACCTGCTGGCGTCAATGTTTTCCTGGTGGCGCAACGGATCATTTCGGCGCTGCGTTCCAGTGGAATCAAGGGTCCGGTAACTATTAATGCATTCGGTGACGTTTTGCAGCTCGCGCGATCCTCTCAGGAAGCTCTCACCTCCACTGGGATTTGTCTCACCCATGTACCGCGTGGTTGGTTCATTTTCTTCGCTCATATTTGGTTTCTGCAATCAAGTTTTCTCTTTTACATTGCCTATGAGTTTTGTCTTAGCGTTGGTTCTGGTTTTCATAGCTGGAGACTCTAATTGTTTTTGAAGGGTGAATTTTATCAGCTGTAGCTTATTTATAGAAGCTATTGTGTTAAAGGATAAAATGCTTTTGGAGCATAAGTGGTATACAAGGAAATTACAGTTCAAGCATGGGAATGTTACTCCTATTAGTTAAACTTTGTATTCTATTTCTTGAAAAATTTGTTAATTCTAAAGCCTAAGAACGGCTTGTAACCTACTTGTTTTTCCTTCCTGTTTAAAGTTTATGATTTCTGACAAAATGTACTCAATTAGTCGTATGCAAAAAGGCTTAGATTGTTTAGCTTTCTTTTTTTTTTTCTCTGCAAAAATTCTAAGCTGATCGTGATTTTTCATCTAATTGTTTTTGTAGTACTTGTCTAATATCTTTTGTGCATTGATGAAGTTGAACTATCAATTAAGATAATTTTTTTTGTGAGCCTTGTCTATTAGATTTCACAAATATATCTTTAGTGTGTTAAAAATCTAGAACTTTTGTTTTATAGGCGGGAAAAACAGCTCAGACAGGTCCTTTATGGCCGATCTTGTCTATTGGGTTTCACAAAACCCACCTCCTGTTCATTTCTTTTTGATATCTGGTGACAAGGACTTTGCAAACATCCTACATCGCTTAAGGATGAGCAACTATAACATACTGCTTGCCAGCAGGGAATCTACCCAGGCGTTCTCTGCAGTGCTGCCACCATTATGTGGTCCTGGACTTGTTTAGTTAAGGGAGATAATGCAACTGCCAAGCATTTTAACCACCCACCAGATGGTTTTTATGGTTCTTGGTATGGACATCACAAAATTGTCTTGGATGATCCTTTCTCTGAAATGGAACAAGCTAATGGAAAAGGCGAGGAATCTGTGGAACCAAATTCTGAAAGTAAGCCTCGCCCAATTCCGAAGGCTTTTGTCAATGCAATCCGGCAAATTCTGCACTCATATCCTGAAGGGATCAATATGTCAGATTTACGAAATGAGCTCAAAAGGATTAATATGCCTGTAGAAAAGGATTTCTTTGGGTATAAGAAGTTTTCACACCTTCTCGCATCAATGCCAAACATATTGAAGTTCATATCCAGTACAAATCTTGAAGGTCAACCCCTTGTGGTTGGTAGGCATATAAGAACAGCAGATTCGTCTCCAATGCGATCTAAAACTACTCAGGATTTTGATTACGGTGTCGGAGAGACGAGTCATACTCCAAAAGAGGATGGGAAACCACTCTCTGTGACTCCAAATAATGATGTGGGTCATACACCCCTTACACCTGACAGTCCTGCTAATCAGGAAGAGATTGACTCAGATGATAATAAGCCGTCCTCCCATACCCATAGACAGTATGGTGTGAATGAGGGGGGAGTATTTCAAAATTTTAAGAGATATTTTTTCAAGTTTCAGCAACTCAAGGAGCCATCTTCTTTGTCTGCTAAAGAGAACGCTGAAGCCAATCATGCTGTTTCTACTTCCAAGCAAAGAAAAAATATAGTTGAAAGCGGATTTCTGCAAAGGATCTGGGGACTTATGAATCATCCTAGTACTGATCTTCCAGCTTGGAGAATTTCTAGCATTTCTGGTCTGGATTCTACCTCTAATAAGGATTCTGGTGAGGCAGAACCAGCCTGTGAAGTAATTGAGAAGTTCAAATGTGAAGATAAGAAGACAAACTGGAAGAATAAGCTTAGTCCGAGCAAAAGTGCTAGAGAAGTTGGTGAATCACCTGCAACTGATAAGACCACTGGTCACTCTGACATGCAAACTGTTCGTCCTGAGACAAAACAGAGCTTCTTCAAGAGAATTGCAAGATGGTGGCCCAAGAAATCTGAGAAAGACCAGGAAGCTGTTCTTGAACCTGGAAAGGAGGTTATCAATAAGTGTAATATTGTTAATCAGACACCATCTCTTGATGTATTCTCAAAAGGATATTTTTGGGATGCTCTAGAGTCATTTTTGCTCACTTCAAAGGGAGCTGAGCTTATCTCAAAATCAAGAACAAGGTAAGTCTATGTTGTTTACTTCATTTTCTTTTATAGAAGCATGCTCATGGTTACAAAGCTATTCAAATATCATATTTCCTATTTTTCCATTATAACGTCTTAATGCAATTTTTTACAAGTTTTGCTTATTCACAGTTGTCAAACCTCTATCAGATGTAGAGATACATAGATTGTTTCACTTCTTGTCAATCAGAACAATAGATAATTTCTACTCCAAAAAATTTCACTTCTTGACGCCAAACTATACATAAACATCCAAGATGTATTCCAATATCACTATGCCAAGCTTCCAAGATGTAGTAATGATCTTTGTTGCAGTTTGAGCCAAAATGAGTGGTCGTTTGACAACATTTTTTGAGACCATAATCAATGCTTTTTGTTTAACTGCATAAATTGTCTTTTCGATTTTGTATATTCTAGTGTTTCCCTAAGCAACATAATTTGGAGGCTGTTTCATATAAAACCTTCTCAAAAAGCAATTAAGAAAGACCTTTGACATTGATTTGAAACATCTCCCAACTTTAAGTGACAGCTAAGGAGATTGGATGGTGATGAAATTGAGATGAGCATCTGGGGATGACATTTCAAAGCTATTTTGGTGCAATCAGCAGGGCTTTATATCAATCAATTTTTCCATCCAAAACTACTTAACTATTCAAATGGACTGCACAACAACCTTTGTGTAATCCCCTAGAAAATCCACTTTATACAGTTGTATATATCCAAATGGAGGCCTTTAAATCCATTCTTAAATATATCAAGAATCCCAGAATAGGTTTTGAGTAGGTAAACCTATGGCACTGAGAATAATCACTAATAAAAAGATAAATGAAAGATGCCATTACTAGAGTGGAGACATTCTGAACGTTAGAATGAACCAGATCATTGAGAAGAATAACTGTGCTCGCAGTACCAGAAGTCAAACACAGAAGGTGAACTTTGTCAATCTTACACAGGCATGTAGTAGAAGTAGATGAAGAATGTAAAACATCTTTTGACTATCAATCAGACGAGATGAGGCACCATAATCTAGTAATTCTTAATCTTGGATCTTAATCTCAAAGCACTACTACAGAGGAAGTCTTGATGGTAAATACAGACAACTTTAAAATTGTTTATACTTGACTGAATTAACAGTAATGGCCAAGAGTGCCAATTCAGAGTTGATGATAAAGTGATAATGACATCTGGAGTTGTTGGTATTTCTATCTTGTTTAATGGATATTCAGTGCAACTACATTCTAGATAAGGTGAAAATGGATTCCAACCTACACTATAACCACATACATCATTTCCACGACCTCGCAAACAATATAAGGAACAATTTCAAATGAAGATGTGCATGCTACAGATGCATGAGCTAAGGAAGTGCAGAGGCCTACATATTAGAGGGAGATGTTATTTGTGACATTTCCAAGTGTGGTTGAACAACGTCATGATAATTATCGAGACTAGACAACAATTTTTCCATCTGAATTCTTTAAGTTGGCACTTCAGAATTTTAGGATAAATAAAATAAGGTGATTAAACTTTTAAAAGGTGTTTTTAGGCGGCAAGCAACTGACTAACTGCATAGCGCATTTGATATGCAATGTATATGTTGTTGTAAAAAGGATTAAAATAATTGAATTTATAATAAAATAAAAATGGCAAACATGTATATTTAATGAAGAATATTTAATTATTGAAAACAAGTTCATGAATAAGCAAATAGTTGGATAGTCTTTTATGATGAGTTGGATAAGCAAATGTAGAGTTGGGAGATGTGGCTGATTTGTGGCAACAATAGCAGATATCGTGGACAAGGGAGTGTGTTGCGATGAGGAGAGGGTGGAGTACTGCACAAGGAGGATGCTATGCTGCCTTGCTGCCGTGAGAAAGATAGACATAGAATTACCAAGTAGAGATAGTGTTTAATTGTATTATGGACAAGATATTACAATCCATGTGTATTTAAACATCAAAGCTTCACATTGTATTAGTAACTAGTAATGTGGAAGTAGACCCATTTATTTCTCACATGAATCATTAGCAATATGATTTTTTAATAATGATTGCTTTTACAGTCACACATTCAACCATGCGTCTCCTATAGACTATACAGATTATTCAGTCCCATTTTTTTCATACAGTTTTTATAGAACAAACAAAAAATCTAGTAAAGAAGGTGTTGATTGATTTCAATAGTATTCATGTAGTCCTGCATAGACCTCTATGGATGGATGAGATCCATGTAGTTGGGATAGACACGGGTTGATGACACCAGCTTTACAAATGAATATAAAATTTTCCTTTCCATGCAAGGATACATTGATTAAACAACTAACTAATCAGTTGGCTAGCATATCTTCAATCTATGAATGAAGACACGGACTGTTTAGGGTACCTTTAAGTTTCACGTAATAGGTATCTGTCAGTCTTTTGGAGTAATTTAAGAATTTATGCAACATTATAGTATTTGCTCAATAGAATACTGATTTTGGAGTTTCGTCTTTTAACCATTATGGGGATTTTGTTTGTTTCGGATGTGTTTGTTAAATATGCTTATTTCGCAAGCCTTTGCTTTGCAGGATTAAGATTATGGAACCATTTTCTTTTGTACTGTGTGCTCCTGTGTATTGATATTCAGGTATAATTCAGTCAATTTGAACTAGGATTTGATCAAGTCCAAACCCAGTCTTTGGGAGCTTTATGTTTGAATTGTTAGATTGTTGATCTAAGTCATTATGGTTGTGGATTGAGGTCATGATATTCTTGTTGCATATTTCTTAAAATGGAAGCCTCTATAGAAGTTCCGAATTGGCTTACAACATTAGTTTCTTGATGGTTTATGAAGCACTAAAGGTCTAACAATTTTATATGGATTTTAGGAAATTTTGGCAGTTTAGTTAGCTTAAGCCTTTCTATTTTGTCCTAAATTATCGTCCAAACCATCAGATTTATCATATCTAACCTTGATGAAATAAAATTTTACAAATTCTTTTCTCCTTTTTTTTTCTCAAACCAGTCACTCTTTAACCTTTTAACAATACAGAATTTTTCATCTTATCACACTAAAATAATCTCATAAACAACAATTTCATGACTGCCTAGGACTGCTAGGACCACTTAGAGGGAAAGCAAATAAAATAGCACCAGACAGGCTGGTACCATTGTTTTGTTGCTCATACCATTCTGGAATCTATTATCTTGCAATTCTGGAAACCTGAGGCTGGTCTATGTTTCTAGTCCCCCTCCCCTTCCATATTTCATCCTTTGTATTAGTTTCAAGAAAGAACGATTCTGCTAACTTTTTATATTTTTAAGGAAATACCGTGGCATTCATATTTGTACAGGACTTGGGGATAATTCTAACATTTCTTTGTAACAATCTTCTAAATCCCATATAAATCTTCTGGAGAACATTTAGTAAATTAATCTGTCATATTGAACCTTTATTTGGCTATGGTGTTATTGTTTAATTCAGGGAACAAGTGGTACATGGGTTACAGAAGGAAGGTCCTTGGGTCCTTAAAGATCTTTCAAAAGCCCAACTTCTTGAGCTGGTAAATTTGATGATTGTCGAGAAGAAATGGATCAAAGTGTCAATTTTGCAGATGTTCCCTTTTAAGCTTACCTTTGATGAACAGAAGTGTGTCACATCACATTCCTATAATTCTAATGGTTTAAGTTCTCTTTTCACTGTGAAAACATCAAAAGTTAGCACACAAAGACAACCTCAGCAGGAAACATCTGATCATAAGTCTGGTTTGATGGGGAGTTCATTTACCGACACTACGTTTGCTAATCAACCCCAAAACTTTGTGGAGTTCAAAGCTTGGTTTCAGAAAGCCTATGAAAGTAAGGAGGACCTACAACCTGAAGATTTAGAAAAGATGTTTGAGAACATATTCAGCATAAAACTTGTTCCTTCCTCCTATGGATATCCAGATCTGCAAAGTTTGATTGCAGTTTGTTTAAGTGATGACAATCATAAGAAAACAAAATCATCTCCTAGTCGAGAAAAAATGCTATTTCATTGCAGGAAGATCTTGATAGAGCTTTTTGATGAATATCCTGATGGTTTCAACATGAGCGAATTCAAACCAGCTTTTCTACGGAAGTATGGTTATGTTTTGGATTTTCAAACACTTGGCTATCCCAAGCTTGCTTCATTGTTAGAGATAATGCCTGGGGTGAGGATAGAATCCAGTTTTGTAATTCCTGCTGAAAGATTCCACTCAGATTCCAGCTTTACTAATCAACCAACACAAGATGATAAAGCCAATGCCACTGATCGGGGAACTGCTGCTGATGACTGCGCATGGGAGGAGCTGGGCCCTGTGTATGAGACAGTTACATGTGGGGATCTTACTACTGTGCCAATTAAGGATAAAGAGGTAACCTATGATGTGGCTGCTCTCTCCGATGATGAATTTTCTGAGCCAGAAGAGGGCAATACACCTCAATTGCAGGATCCAGAAGGGAAATCTGGAAGATGTAGGGAGGAAAGCTCTCTTATTCAAATTCTTGATTCATGGTATGGTAGCAAGGAAGGCGGTGAGAAGTCACAAACTCACAATGAGCAAGCTAGAGCTAATCAGGAAGGTGGTAAAAAAGAAAGTAGCAAGGAAGGCGGTGAGAAGTCACAAGCTCACAATGAACAAGCTAGAGCTAATCAGGAAGGTGGTCAAAAAGAAAGTAGCAAAGATGGTTGTGAAACGGAACAAGTTGGGGCTGCTGATGGCCTCGTGGACTGCTCCAAGGATAACCCCAAGATCCTGAATGATGTTAAGCCAAAATTACGATTCCATAAAAAATATAGTTTCGTTGCAGATTCAAAAGATGACAAGGAAAAGTTGGTCGATAGCATACTGGGTAGTCTGAAGAAAGCTGGAAGTTCAAAGTTAGCAAGTTAAAAAGATTCATCTAGACAAAAGAGATCCAACATTCAGTGCTCACATTATTAACTCCGAGCCATGGATTTAGTTCAGCCACTGAGTATTTTGCTTGGCTTGTGCCATTCAACTTTGGCCGATTATTTTGCTGCTTCTGGCACAATATTTATCGTAGTCAACAGATGAGAATACCATACAGGTTTTTTGTTTTGCATGATGATCAATCTTTTTTGTTAGGACTTGAAATTATGGTTCATGGTAGTTAAGCGATACCAAATCTGTAATAGCATCAATCTAATAAGCCATTTTTGCCGGATGAGATCTGCTAGTTTGATTAGGCTGATTGTGTCGAAATCCAGGTGTGTAATTGCTGCTTTTGACAACATTATCTACCATCTGTTGGCTTTATTGATGTTTTAATTGATTGAATCAAGTCCATTTAGAATCGAGTTAAACTGAGTTTGTGATAAGAACAAATAATGCTCTCTAAATTGTCGTGTAAGCTAGTTCCGACTAACCCCAACCCGATTGGTTGATCGAAAGTGTGATTTTAGATCAATTTCATATGATTTTGATTAATGACACACGACTGGATACAAAAATTGGTAGCTTAATTGAATTGTGACTTGTGGCTGTTGGAAATGGCTGAAATGCCACAGACACTTTGGCATTTTCTCTCCGATCAAAGTGGTCCAAGTAATTACGGCGACGATACTGCAAAATATGCAGCAGAGTCGAGGTTAATTCCCAACGAACAACTGATTAATCCAACTTTGTAGGAAGAACGAAAGCAGAAGTAGCTTTGAATAATTCCAGTCGCACCAATAAAGCATAAAAGAGGGAGAAAAAGCAACAAAAAGGAGATTTAAAAGGGGGGAAAATAAAATAAAATAAACTACACAAGTTCCTGCTTTGCTCATGCATGCGCTACGGAAAGCGGCCGGAGGAGTTGGCGTCAACCCACGAGGCGAGGGCAAGGCAAAGCGAAGCAAAGGCGGGCATGATGAGCAGCATCAGCGACGGCACGCCCACTGCCTCGCACGACGACGCCATCCCCACCACCTGCCCAACGTAATTTCACCTCTCAATCTTCTTCATCATCATCATCATCTTTACTTTACGAAAAAAAAAAGAGGCAGTAAATTAAAGTTGCACGCACCCGGTTCTGCGAACCCGGCGTCGGGAATGGCAGGATGGTGGCCGTGTCGGTCTCTCCCACCGGAAGTGGCACCGCCGGGCTGCTGCTGATGAACGGGATCGAGCCCCCCGTCTCCGACGAAGGAGCGCTCGCTGGGGTCGATTTTTCCTTGGGCTCCAAAGGCCCCGAGTCCACCCACGGCGTCGGAGCAGGGCCGGAGGTCGTCGGAGCCCTTAACACATGAGGAGCCGCCGCGACGTCGGCTCCGGAAGTGGGCGCCGGAGCAGGGAATGACGGGAAGTCCGGAGAGGATTCCGGAGCCAGAACAACGTCCACGGCTTGAGAGGCTCGAAAGAGGAGGAAGATAATAATAAGAATGAGCTCCATTCTGCGGACTGCGCGTCGCAAGAGAAGCAGAAGCTTAATTTGAAGCGAGCGCAGCGCTTTAGTGGCACCGCACCAGACTTTACAGTGAGGCAGCTTCAGTGGGGAACAGGACAGGAGAGAGGAGGGGCCACGGGAGGCTTCGATAGCCGAGCTACTCTTCTTTGTGCAGAATTTCCAAGGAGAGAACAAAAGTTGGAAAGGATGGAGAGAATGGTAAAAGGCCAAAAGGACAGACTAATTGCGCAATGATTACTTTAATCATTCATTTAATTAGTCTAATAATTCAGAGAGCTCGATCTTGACTGCATAGACAAAAAAGTAGGACTGGACTGGTACAGGAAGGCGTGATGGGGTGTTTGTTTGTATTCCTGTGGGGTTTGGTCCATGGAGTGAAGGTGGCGTCCATTTCCATGCGTAAGGCAGTGACTTCGAGGTGCCTTTCCTCGTGCAGAGTATTAAATCGAGCGTAAAGGCGAGCTTCATGACTCGAGGTCGGAGAAAGCAGAGCAGAGCAGAGCAAGAGACTTGTGTATGGATAAACTCATTAAAAATTAAGAAATTCTTATTTTCAAAAAACTCAATAGCACCAAATTTAATTCTTTAAAATTAAAATATAGACTTTAAGAATATTTTATATGAAGCCTTTTTTCAATCTCAATAGCAACTATTTATTAGTCAACAATATATTGCAAATTTTCATCAACTTGGAGAGAGAAACTCTGTTGGTTCCGAGTTTGAGATATTGACCCTATTGTGAGCCTGTCCGACTTAAAGAGTGAATCTATTACACTGCACGAGTAATGGTAAATGAAGATGCCAGCGACATATTAACGTGAGAAAGCAGAATGATTGCATAGAAAGAAGGATTCGCATCGGCAGTAACAGTCTCAAACTCAAGTAAGAAATAAAATAGAGAGCACAAATATACAAGACTATATAAATCTACCGTCCAAGGGCAACTGAGAATAGCAACCTTTTGCAGTTCGTTTTGAAACAAATTCTGGAGGATGACTAAAGTGCGACGACTGCCATTTCAATTTGTCAAACCCGTCTGTGCAATCAAAGGAAACCAATGGGAATGGTGGCTGCGTCTGTATGTCTACTATGTGAAAAACACCAACACAAAAAGAATGATGAAGAGCACAATCAAAAACCCTATCATCATGAATTGACCCTTCGCACCAGCCTTCTTCATCACCACAGCAACTTTTTTCTGCATGGGAAAAGGTGCCCTACCTTAGGGGTCTCATATGAAAGGCTAAAGGATGAATAAAATCCACCTTTCAGTAACACTAAAGCTCTATCATATTGAAATAACAAGGTTTGTTTATATCAGAAGTAAAAGTAGCTATGGTTTCAGTCGTAAAGGCACCAAGAGTTCTACGCATTACAATATATTAAATAAAGGCCCAATCATCAGAGAAAAGTTTGCAAGTTATAAAGCAATCCAACAAGCTCTGAAATGCTAACCTGAACAAAGTCGAGCCTATTGGATGTGGTATCCATCTCCAAACTCAAATCATCCAAAATCCTTTCCTACATCACAGATGGAATTATGGAATTTAACAATAATGCAAATCATTCGCTGGAATCTGTTAGGAATCAGATGAGGATGATAGAATGGCAAAGGGCATTTATCTCATCAGAAGCAAGATAATCTTTTATGTCAGCAGAATTTCTTCTACTTTAGAGAATGTTTCTACCACATCATGCTGCAACATCATATCATGACTATTAATACATGTATTCTTTTCCCATGTTGTGTTCAGTTACAAATGGACAGCATAGGCAACACAAAGTCCATCTCTTCTTCAAACGAATAGGCAATGAGAATATAACAAATTATGTTTCAAATAATTACATTTAATTAAACCTAGTGAAGCAAGCCTAACTAGATTAAAAAAAACATCTTCTGTAAATGAACATAGATTGTTTTTCTAGGCTTCTATCCTAATATTGGTTAAAAAGAAATTTTATTTCTTAGAGGATGAGTTAATGGCATCTAGTAAGCTTTATCAAATTGGTTGGGAAGTGTTCTATAAGCCCATTCTCTATCATCATAGGACAAAGAGCAGCATAATATCATTTCAACCTTACCTGTCCAACTAGCTCATCATGTATAGTAAGGCCAATGCCACCTATCCTCTGAACGCTAGCACTGAGTTCATCAAGCTCCTCATCCTGTTGCCTGAAGGATAACTTGGAATCATCTATGTTGTCATGAAATAAATATTATTTGCTTAATAGTTCCAATTGAAAATTACTAAAAAAGCTAAATTCAAAAGACAATGATGTTAAGGTGGATCCTAAATCGTCTTTAAAATGACTCCAGTAATCTCTATATCCAATTTATGCAGCCAATGCTCAATCTTAGAAAACATAGCAACCATACGAATAAGTGTGTACTTGCAGCATCTTCCCAAGGCCTCGAAAAATATAGTAGAACTTCACATGAACATTAAAGGGTAACTTTACTCAAGGACTAGGTGTCATGCCCATTGAGATGAGAGAATTCACCCATCAACTTGTTAATTATAGCTCACATGAAGCCTAATGGTGGCAATATCATGATGCAAGTAAGCCTCTTCAACACCTCATCATGCTTATGATTAGGTCCGTTCTGATACCAATTGTCACAACCGACTCACATAAAAAAATTAAGGTCATCAAATTCAACAATTGGCCCAAGATACTTAAATCTAAGCCAATTCGCTTTTCTAAATTGATATTACTCCGTAACTCACCATGTGAAACTAAATAGGATGCCACACAAGGACAACTATCTTATAAGACTTTGGCATCCTCTTGGAATACAAAACCATATTGGGTAAATATAATATAAAGGCTAAAAATTCAAAAAGAACACTACACATGGTAAGACAAATGTCAAACTGTAGAACCAGCTGCATACCATTCTATGCCTAAACTTTAGGAGGGGGGGGGGGTGGGGTGGGGGGGGGGGAATCCAAAAAGGGACAAATGGACAAATTATATCTACATAATTGGACTTTTCTAGTATTCAGTGTAGCCCCTCTAATTGGAAAAATCACTATTTTAGTTCCTCATCGAAATCAAATAGGGTCCATAGAATACCTTCCAACTCAAAGGGTGGTGCATATGATTTACCCGAAAAGAAATACAAAATTAAGCCTTTGACTAATCGACATCTAGAAAACCTCTCAGAGAGCAGCCAAATTTAAGTGAAAATATTACTTCATTAATAGTAGCTGCCTATCTGATTCTGAAGATATGAAGTCATCGGTGTCGGAATCTGATCTCCCTGCCTTGGAATTGTAATCATTTGGATGCCTCATTAATTCATGGTGAGCACCATTTAGATTAGGAGCAAGTGAACCCTTGCTTTCAGCTTGCACTGTTCTCCTGATGTTAAAAACCTATATAAGAACTAAATTCATTAGTCAATATAGTTAGAACCTAGATAATGATTAAATTCGTTAGTTTATTTAAATATAAAATATAGGAATAACATGACAGTGATTGTATAGTCGAGACTACATAACTAAGATGTTAAATTTAGATATGACAAGATCTCAAACTCAAACCAAGTATGCAAGCAACCTTCAAGATAAACAAAGGATGATGAAAGTAAGCTTAGTTCAATATGTTATAAGTAGAAAGGAGAACATGTTCATGCCTGATGACGAGAAGTGCTGGTCCACTTTCTACGTCTTTCAAGTTCAACCACATCAAGACTGTACCGAGCTGGATCCTTCCCAGCAACTGCAATTGCCTTGTCCAATTCATCAACCTTTAAAAAAAAGGAATAAAAATTGTCAAACTAGAAGTGAAAATAAAATTTGCCAAATTAAGAAGCATATAAAAGAGAAGGGGAGCCTTGGCGCAACGGTAAGGTTGCTGCCATGTGACCTAGAGGTCACGGGTTCAAATCCTGGAAACAGCCTCTTGCCAAAGGCAAGGTAAGACTGCGTACAATGGATCCTTTCCCCGGACCCCGCATGGCGGGAGCTTCGTGCACCGGGCTGCCCTTTTTTTTTTTTTTTTTTTTTTTAAGAAGCATATAAAAGAATATAAATTGGAAATACACATTTACTGCCTGAAAAAATTACAATTTTTCCCTTTTTTACAAAATTTTTCTTTTATTGTCCATATGTTTTATTATGGTAAGAAATCACTTTATAAGTGCATTCTTGGCCATACATACCTGCCACTCAATGCTTTCACAACTGGAAAGGAGCTCTTTGGTAAGACGTACACGCTCGCCAATATCTAATGATGCTTGTTCCCATTGCTTAAAAGTAGATTGCAACTTATCGATCTGCAAAATGAGAACAGATCTAGATGAAATGATGCAGGAAAATTTCCTAAAAGTTGGTCCTAGAAAGTTTTTGCAGTGTGCCATAGAATTTAACCTGCATACTTTGTGAAAAATTTATTCAGGGTTGGTAAAGAAATGTACATTGAGATAGCTTTTCCATGTAACGAGTAGAATGTCAAACAAAGGTCATTTTCTTCTAAAAGAAGACAGAAGCTTCATGCTCAGATAAAAACATGACAACTATCCTTGCATTAATAAACTTCCTTTTCATGCAAGCTTTATTATGTTATAGATATTTTGGAACCAATCAACTTTAATCAAGGATGCTATTTGCTTTCTGAAACATGACACAAATTTCAAATCTAGGCTTAGTAATGATACCAGTCTTGTAGATGATCTAATTGTTGCCACCTACCCGTCAATAACAAAAGAAGGGACAATGTTCTGACCAACAAAAAGTGTTAAGAGGACATTTTGACAAAGAAAAGGTGCTATTAGTGCAGCAGAGGAGCTGAAGGATGTAGGGGTGGAATCGATGATGTGGCAGCAAAGATCCTCCTAAAAGACAAGTGAAGGGATGGGAAACATGTGTATGTGTGTGTGAGTGTGTGCATGCAAGATCACACATATGTGTGTACATCATTTACATGGAATCTCTCTCTGGTTTCATTAATATCTTTCTATCTCTGTTGTTCTCTTCTCTCTGTGTTTCTTATTCAATTACACACTCACATTTTCTTATTAAATTTCTCCATTTGTTATCCACTTCATATTTCTCATTGGATTGCCTTTCGACTTTCTCAATTCTCTGTCACTTATTAGATTGAAGTGAGAGAAATGGTACAGATGCTGAGTCACCACGTATTGGCCAGCACAACCGGGCACCAATCATATTATTGGGCAATGCTATCATGATTTGTATCCAGTATATAGGTGGTATTAATTCAATCTGGAAAAACTACTTGACACAAGATTCTATCCCTGTTGGTCCTCACTGAAACAAATTTTCAACTTATTTGTATATATCAATCTAAGGAAATATCTTAGCAACAAAATATAGAGTAATCACTAACTGCCCTGAGCCTTAGTACCCTACTACATCAAACATAACTTTTGAAGCATAGAAGAGGCATCTGGTCACTCAATAGATTGCAATCTGGGAACAATGGTTCAGAACAAAGAATCTGTCGACATGTATTCAAAACTCAATCTAGCATTTGACAAATGAATGATATCCTCTACATTCCGTGTTTGCTCCTAGTATTTGGACATACTACATGGATTTTATTCTTGAGATCTACACAAGGATATTTTCTCCATAATATTCAAATCAATTAAACCAATTTTCATTTGGTATACCTATACCCCCAACACCTTCAAATTTATTTTCTTTAACTTTACCGTCTATTCAAGCTACCACAAATTATTCCCATGCATGTGTTCTTGCTTTTAAAAACAAATATAGTAACCCTACACATCCATCATACCATTCTTACTATATTATTTATTAACTTTTGACCTTGTTACTTCTTAACAATTAACCAATACAATATGGCTGTAGGTTGTGTCACTGTCTTATATTTTCTTTCTAGCCTAAAGTACACACAACAGTCACATAAGACTGCAGAACTTGTCTCTGTTTCAACCAATCATTCTTTGTCCTATCACTGATAACTTCATTAGAGGTCTACTTCTTATTGAACAATAGATCCAAAATATCTAAAATTAGCATCTACAAGAAACCCTGCTATTACTCATTGATCAAATCTAGTTAAGCTATTTGAGACATCCTGAATTTTACTAAAGTTGCAATTAGTTCATAAAAAAGATATAGCAAACCTATACTTCAAACTTCAAACTAATGTCTCATGATGAGCATGATCCCAGAAAGTACAAGAGTATGGCTCTGCTGAAATTCATCAATAAATGCAGAAGAACTTCACTATCACATCCATACTAAGTTTGATTGGCCAAAAACAAAAATAGAAGTTTGATAGTGCTATTGCATCCCTGCAACCCTAATTAAAACAACAACAAAAAGAAATTTAATATGCTATTTGATTTGTATATCCTACTTGATATTTCACAAAGGAAAGTGTTTCAAGTGGCACATAATCTCCATGCAACTATCTGAAAGTTCCTTAACCTAATCAAGCATCTGTAACACAACCTTTAAGAATCATGTTGTCTACAGATGTCTAATACTCTCAAAATTAGGATTGTCTTCCTGATCCATATGATGGACTGATCACTGGAGTCTCAACTAATCAGAACGTCACACAGAATTCTCTTTATTTGTTATGTTTAATTATGTAGAAACAAAAATATACTATATTATAACCTTTATCAAGCAACTAACTTAATTCTTAACAAAAGTAATCAAATAGTAACAACTTACCGATGCCTGAATTTCTTCCTTAACAATGTAAAATGGGTCTCGAGCGGGAGTCATCTCAGAACGCTCTTGGAAACTGATCACCTCTTCTCAACTGGTGCATCAATTCAATATTATTCTGCACGCACAAGAAGAAGCTCAAATACGGAAGATGATAATGAAATGCCGATTAAAACACATTGCGATATGACATGAAGCAAACGAAAGACTATCAATAATACGCAAAAGCTTTGTTGCAACCAAAATTGCTACTTGGAATAATCGATCTGGAGACAGAAACCTCAAATAAAATCTTCTATATCAATGCAACATATAGGAGATCTCTGTAACGGCCATCTGACGAAGACGGTAAATTAAATCAGAAGATCAGGACAATCAAAAACCAAAATTCCTCAGAGCGGGCATCAGATAAAGATGCGGGCGTGAGAGGAGGGGCATTGACGAGCAAATAACTAGGATTGGCACATGTGTGCATGGATCTGGGAAGAACTGAATGGAGGGGAGAATACAAGGTCACAGATGAGTAAGAGAAAGGGGCGAGGAGAGAATACAAAGAGAGATTTCCTTCCTTTTATCACCTTTATGTAGAGCGCAGGATGAGATCTTCACCTTGCTCGCCGGAGATGTGAGATGGCAGCAGCAGCCGATGCGGAGGTCTCCGACAGCCTCTCTCTCTCCCAACGACACCGCGTCTGGGCTCGGCGAGAGTGGACCGACGTCCCATCCTCTCTCGGGTTTGATCCATTGCACTGCGAATGACAATTACGGGTCGGATATTATTGGATTGTAGACTTAAATCCGCAAGGCAAAGTCGCCCGAACCCAATAAATATATATTCTTTATGGTTACATTTCCATTTATATTTTGGTAATTATTAGTCATTAGGAAACTAATTATTAGCTTCCTTTAGCGTTGACGTTTACACTTCCCCGCCTGCTCTCTTCAGCTTCCAAGAAGATTGCGGACTTTGCACTATAAATGCTCATGCAAGTTCCAGTTTCCTTCTCAACTCTCAACTCTATCGACTCCAGAAGCAGCATCATGAGTTCCCTTCAGAATCTCGCAGTCGTTGCGCTCACCTTCTCCTTCCTGGTCACCATGGGCAGCGGCCGCATGCTTATGCCGCTGGAGTACCACCACGCCGCCGACCTGGAGGCGAATCTTGCCGCAGAGCTCGCCGGAAGCGGCGGGCTGGTGGAGTGCTGGAAGTCGCTGCAGGAGCTGCGGTCGTGCACCAGCGAGATCGTGCTGTTCTTCCTGAACGGGGAGTCGTACCTTAGCCTCGACTCCTGCCGCGCCATCCGCGTCATCACACACCACTGCTGGACTTCCATGGATGCTCCAACCTCGGTTTCACGGTCCAGGAGAGCAACATCCTCCGCGGCTACTGAGACGCCGAGACCGCCCACTCCCCGCCCGCTCGCCCGCCGCCGCCATCTGCTGCCCCATGGCCATGGCCGCCGATGCTCTGACGCCTTGATTAAGCCTTCACTATTATTGCAATAATTAATTTTCCAATTATAGTATCTTATCAGCTTTGGGTCATAATTAAATAAATATGAATACTGTATGTATGCGTTTGAAGTGTGTACAATATCAAGTTCTGTATTAGCCACATCAGCCCACCAACCATGTCATAATTACTGCGGCCATCAATGTTTATTTTTCAAGAAAATCTTCCGAGTTTGGCTTTCAATTTAATTATGGAGGGTGAGCCTTCTCACCGTTGCAACAATCAACTACAAATATGCTAAATCTATATATTCAATTATGAATGCATTCAATGCATCCATAATACATCTCAATATGCGCCGTCACAACAAACATTTAAAAATAAGTCTCAACCTATTTTGAGCTCTTTTGCTTGTGTTCTTTCTCACATTTGATCTACTGTGCGATTACACAATCCACCGCCTCGTCTAGATCAGCTTAAATGGATTTTTGAGAGAATTAATGTGAGTTTTATATTCATTTGAGAAGGATTTTCGTAGCAATGATCGAGGAAATGGACGGGACGCACGAGGCGGGTCTCTGGAGAGTGGAGCCGCTCTGCTCCATGGCGGAGGCCGACGACTTCGACCACCTGTCGCGGTTGCTGGACCGGCCGAGGATTAAGATAGAGCGAAAGCTGTCATTCGATGAGCGGTCATTCAGCGAGCTCACAGGCAATCTCCGGTTGGTGGATGACGTGTTCCCCTGCTGCCGGAACGTCATTCTCGGGCACACCAACCTCGTCTCCTCGGGACTGGTTTGAGCCACATCCGATGATCGCAGAGGCATGGGATGCTCTCCTAAGGTCCATTGTGCTCTTTCGTGGCCAGCCTGTTGCGACATTAGCTGCCATCGGCCGTTCCTCGGAGGAAATCCTTAACCATGACCAGGTACATTGTTGAACAAATATTCTTTAGATTCAGAAAAAATGCCTTCTTTGACTTTGTTCTGTTGGATTCAAAGCTTTCACCCAACCTTTCTAAAATGTCAACTCGATAGAAACTTCTTGAATTTTACTCTCTTTAGGATTATGTTTGAATTAAACCGAAGACACTATCAATTGATCCCTTGTTGTTTGTTAAATGGACAGTTTTGTTGGTTCATTTCGAAGTTTTATAACATAATCCTTGTTTCAATATCTGTTAATCTTGTATTAAGTCTTTGTGCGCGATTTTGTGCCAAGTGCTTTGGCTTTCCTTATAAACGGCAAGCCCGAGATAGTTAAAAACTTTCTGTTGAAGACGCTCCTCCTCCAGAGTTGGGAAAAGAAAATTGATCGATTCAAGCTTGGGGAAGGGGTCTTACCAGCAAGCTTCAAGGTGAAACATGACCCTGTTAGGAAAAGTGAAACACTGATAGCAGATTTTGTGAGAGTGCAATTGGTAGGGTTTGCACCCGTTGATTCTGGTTTTTGGTGGATTATTCTTCTTCGAGCCTATACAAAATCTACTGGAGATGTATCTTTAGCAGAAAAGAAAGAAGGTAGAATATCATGATGTTATTTCACAATCATGTTGAATGAACTTATAATATTCATCTGGTGCAAGGCCAGACTTAGTTGTATAAGTTTCATAGCCAAAGTCTTAATGACATTACCTTTACAGAAATATTATGCTGCTTTAAGTTTCTTTTCTGATATTTTATCATAGGAGCAATAGGCTTTGCATGTACTGGAGCTTGAAGCCTAATCCATGGAAATATATATCATGGTTCTAGTTTTTTGTTCATGTCTGAATCCAATCAATGGAAGTATAACTTGTATATCAATGTACTCTACCACTCTGACATACCTAATGTCATACTGAATCCTTGTAGTGTTTGGTATCGTCTGGCAATTGGTCAAAATGTGCCAAAACAGTTTTAATAGTTAATTGTTCCAATACCACTAGGTAGATTTAATGTCATCTTCTCATATGCTCGGTGCTGAACTTCATAAACTCCTAACAAAACCATTTCTAGAGATTAATATGGAATTAACCTGTTTGATATCTAGCATGTGTTGTTGGTCTGGTAATGTAGTGTGATCTGGAACTATTAGTCGGGAATATTGTAGATGTTCAAGTTTCTATCATAAAGTTTCATTACTGAAGCTGATTGTACAGTTTGTTCTACTATTGCAATGATACTCATTCTCAACTGTATCTGTTGTTATCTAAATCATGAAATTGTTCCTTTCTGATTGAGCTATGCATATGCTTGATTATTAATAAGCATAATTACTTCAGAAACCATATTAATATTGCTTCTTTTTGGCAAAATTTAGGGTGTATATGGTTATCCCATGGAAATTCAAGGCCTCTTTTTCATGGCTCTTAGATGTGCATTAGCAATGCTTAAACCTGATGCAGAAGGCAAAGAATTTATAAAGAGGATAGTACAGCGTTTGCATGCCTTAGGGTATCACATGAGAAGTTACTTTTGGCTGGATTTCCAACAGTTAAATGATATATACCGCTACAAGACTGAAGAATACTCTCATACAGCTGTGAATAAGTTCAATGTCATTCCTGAGTCAATCCCAGATTGGATATTCGATTTCATGCCTTCTCGTGGCGGTTACTTTGTTGGAAATGTCAGCCCTGTAAGAATGGACTTCTGATGATTTGTGGAAACTGCATTGCCATATTATCATCCCTTGCTACACCAGAGCAATCAGTCGCCATTATGGATCTCATCGAAGAGAGATGGGAGGAACTGGTTGGTGAAATGCCCTTAAAGATATCTTATCCTGCTATAGAAGGTCATGAGTGGAGAATTGTGACAGGGTGTGATCCTAAAAAACACAAGATGGAGTTATCATAATGGAGGATCTTGGCCAGGTAAGTTGAAATGCTTTCCCTCGTTTTGTCGGACAGTATGATTCCTTAGTGAATTAATCTGAAGAAACTTGTTTGGTTTTTTTGGTGAAACAACAATTATTTTCTCTTGTTGATTGCAGAAACTTTGCATATAAGAAAATTCCACTAGTTCACTGACAGTGCCCTAACTGCATTAAGACATGCTTATTTGTGACAGAGTCAAAATATTCATGACATTCTGCCTTCACTAAAATCGCATGCTAAATCCTTTGTATTTAATTCATCACTTTGATAAGTGACTATGGCTATGTGCTTTTACAGGATGAGTATAAATCAAAGGTTTATCATAGACAGTATTCTTGTATTGTTGCTCAACCGATTTTACCGAGTTTCACTCAGTGCCGGATACCTCCAAGATTAATTAAATTGTAAAAGCTAATACGTGTATTACTAAAAAAAAATTAACCTATTCGTAATTCTAATTAATTATTTAATTATTTGAATTATCTTTTTTTAATCATATGAATAAATTTTGTTATGATGGTGTGACCGTGTGACGCGAAGAAATTTCTTCCCGCTAAATTTCAACTTGTAGATCTCCGACCGCCTCCCTTCTCACAGCGATGGCTGGAGAAGAACCTGACGCCGGCGGGGAACCCCCAATGGCGAACACCTCCGATCCTCTCCTATCCCCTCCGACCTCCCCTTCGATCTCCCTTTCGACTTGCCATCCGTCGTCGCACTCTTCCGCCGCGGCCAGTGGCGTGCTGTCCTCGACGCCGTCGCCGTCGCACGCCGAAGGCATGCCTTCCGTCCTCACCACCACCTCATTAGTCTCGTTGTCTCCGCCCTCGCCCTCTCCAATCTCCGTCGATTCTCCGACGACGCCGCCGAGATCGACTCCCTCGACGCCCCTCTGGATTCCCCTCGCTTCCGATTCGAGTCGTACGCTTCTTCCTACCCCGGACATTCAGGTTCCATGATCCCATTCGCCCTCCGCTTCCTCCACGCTGACCTTCCCCAGCGCCTCGGTACCAGATCCGTCACCGTCGACCGCCTCTACGCCCTTTACGACCTCGTTCAATCGAGACCACCACCGCATCTGCAGATCTATGGCGCCACAGGGAGGCCTTCCTGATCGTTGACCTCTGCTGCAACCACTTCGTCTGCCGGGAGTAGGAGGCGGCTCTCGCGCTGGTTCGGCTGCTCCTTGAGCAGGATCCATCGAACCCTTTGCTCCTGTCCAAACTTTTAAATGTTTACTTTATAGTTAAAATACTTAGAAAAGTATTAATGTTGTATCTTATCCATGCGATTTAACAATCATATATATGTATTCATTGTTTATCTTGATAGCTTCGGGGGTATAATTGAATCCGTTACTAGGGAAATTGTTTTGTGAAAAAAATCTCTGGATCTATAAAAAGTGAAATTTATGCTTGTGAAAATTATCGAGTGATTGGAGCTGAAAAAAAAGACTTGAAATTTTTTGAACAGTGTGAGATGGAATTTGTTGATTCTCGGATAAGAAGATATCAAATGGGATACATAAAACTTGCATGTCCTTTAGATAACCCCCTTAAAGAATTAGATAAACCCCTTAAGTGTCGAATTTCAATAAATCTGAGGTAATGTCCTCCTGTAGTGGTCAGCTACAATTTTTCAATTTACTTCCTCATATATAATCATAGGGTCAACTATGTAAGATCCACTCGGATAACGGATTCTATCTTTTATTGAAGTTTATATTAATAGAAAAAAAGAGAAATAGATAAAGAAGTAATGAATTCCATCCAAATCTTCAAAAAATTAGTAATTTTTATCTTCTTCTAACTTTGGCAAAAAAATGGTGGGAACATGGTTGAACCAAATGTTCATCGCATGCTTGGCCATTATGGGAAAGATTGACAACAAAAAAAATCCAATATATGTTACTCTCTAAATAAATGGTGAAAATAAGCTTTTTATTTTGTTTTCTCATTATTTCCATCCAAGTAAATGAGGTCCCCCCCCCCCCCCCCCCCCCCCCCCCCCCCAAGTTAAATGGGTTCCCTTCCTCTTTATTTTTAAAATAGAATTTCTTATTTTTATAAAATATTTATTGTATTTTAATGTTATTAAAAATTATTTTATAATCTTCTAATTCTTAGAGGTTATAATTTCCTTTAATATTTTACATAAGTCATCAATAATATTGCATTTTAATTATTATATTTTTTATATTCATCGCTAAATTAATTTTAAATTGCATTTAAAAAATTATTTAATTTTTAAAATTTGTAATTTTTTCCAACATATCACATAAATATTATATGTCACTTGCTCTTTTATTATATATATTTTAAAAAATAGTGTCTAAATTTAAAACATTTTTAAATTTTGATTTTAAATTCTCTAAAATATTCAAAATTTTCATTTATCTTAAAATTTTATTATTCAAATTACAATTTTCTACTTCTTTTTTTATTTCATTATTTAAATTTTATTTTAACATCCACACGTATATTTTTACATAAAATTATACCTTATATCTAATAGACAGTACTCTAAATCATTATATTTCAATATTAATTTTTTAATGGTAGTGATAATTATTTAAAACTAAAAACAATTACTTATCTAATTAATATAATCTATTATACTAAAAAACAATTACTTTAGTTCTAATTTATTATATTATATAGTTTTTCTATTTCTAACATCCTTTTTGCTCTCAAAATCTTTAAATCAAATAAATTTTATATTACAAGATGAGTATAAATCGTGGGAGTTTGTTTTTAAAAAACAATATTTTATAAACAACTTTTTCAAAAGCTTTTTACGGAGCCATACTAGAATTATTTTTTATTTTGCTGAAAATAAAAAAACTTTAACAAAAAAAGTATATTAAAATATTTAATTTCATTAAAATAAAATCCTATTTTCTTACATGTCTTCCTGTTTGAAGCAATCTATTTAGATATTTGTTTGTATGATAGTAATATGTCAAACAATATAGGTCAAAAGTACAGTGTGATGGTAAAAGATAATATTTTTTTAAATAATCAAAATTTAAAACTCTTGTAGCGTATATATACAACGTTTGAACAACTAATAACAATGGGATGACATATTAAAAGTTATCTCTATTCTTTTAAATTTATTTAGTGAATGAAATTAAATATGTTGTAGACCCCTCTATCTTATTCAATTTGGATACCTAATATAAAAATATATATATATCGAACAACATACCTAACCTCACATCCAAGCATGCCTATTTTATTAAATATATGTGAGGCCATCACGACTTCATTAATTATTTTATCTTCATGTATTAAAATAAAAAGTCAAATAGAATTTTCAAAGAATCGATATGAAGTCAACAACTTTTGCAGCTGCCTCTAATTACCGAAAGGGCAGGTAGGTTTGAGAATCGTGAAGATATTATTAAATGACTAATTTTATATCTTATGTAAATATTCTAAAAGATTTAAATTAATCACTTCATTTCTTATTGATGAATTCTTTGGTTTCTAACGTCTCTCCAAAAATCTAAATGCATTATCTTGTAAATCATTTTATGGTATGTTTTTTAAATAAAAATTAAATAATTAAAAATTATATATCAATTCAAAATGGTCACTGAAAGCCTTTTTATATTATGTTTTAAAGAATTTTTCCACGTAAGCTATTTTAAAAAAAAAACAACTATACTATTCAGCATCAACTTGTCATATTAAAAATTAAATTTATATAGAATTAAAAAGATGATATGGGGAAACCAGAACAGCAGGTGAGCCGGTAAAATTAAACAGAAATGCGTGAGTTTTTAAAAAATAATTTAGATATATATTTATTAATTTTAGAGGTAATCAATCGACTCCATACAAAATTTCCACCAATCCATTAAATTTGAGAAACACAAACAACTAACATTCTAAAATTATCTTTTCACTAGAGATAATTAATTTATAATGCATTGTAATTAGGAGGAGTTATCTACAAAACATAATTTATAAATCAGAAAATGCAAATGACGAATCGTTTCGTAATCAACGTTCTAGGATTGATTTTGTAGTGCGCCGCAATTGATAATTGATTCATAAATATTTGATTAACTACGAAAATATTTTTATCATTATCCTGTAGCTCCAAGGTTATTCGTGATTTGATTATTATAAATTTATCATTTGAGTATCAAGCTCGATTATATCTGGGGGCTATAATGTTTCATGATTTGATTATTATAAATCTATCATTTAAGTACTAACTCTTAGTAAAATGTGAATCCTCATACAGTCGGTCCTCATATATGAGGAGGTAAATCGAGAAATTACAATTGATTATGACAGAGATAAGTATTATCTCGATTTCACCGAGATTTAAATCCTTATTATTTTTTATAACTCTACTCTGTCATAATCTAATTCAGTTATGCCTTTATATTAATGAGAGTTATAATCATGATTTTTTTAGTTAACAATAGGTATTCAATTTACATCTATTAAACTATCCTATAAAAATTTCTTACATACTACTAAAATAAATCGAAAATGTTTACAGTAGACTATCAATATCACTAAAATAAATGTTCACGGTACACTATCTATCAATCTGATATTTTTGATTAATATGCTGACCGTGTGAAATTGGTAAATTTATTTTTTTTTAAAGATATTCTTGATCAATATAATCTATTTAAAGAAAATTTAATTCACGGAAGTTGATTCGATCCATCGATTTAAGAAACTGAGAAGTCCGGTAATTCGTGATTTGATGAAAGAAAAAGGAGAGAGGGAGAGAGAAAGCATGTGATGGACTTGGAACAGTCGAAGACAAGAGAAGGGGCAGGGAGCAGGGGCAGGCAAAGATGATGATGGTTTTTTCTTGCTCTTTTCAAATTCATTTATAAGAGAGTATTTCTATAGTAGGGAAGGAAGGCAGGGCAGAAAGAAGGGAAACCATTTGGAAATAATAAATAGAAATTTTGCATGCTTTTGTCGCCAATTGGAGCAGAGAGGATGACCCTTTCTCTGTTCTTTCCTTGACTTGACTTCATTAGTCTCTTCCTCCCCCTTTCCTTCCTGGCTTCCTCCCTGTCATCTCAATCTATTCTGCTCCTCTTCCATTTATCTGAAGACCGCTTCAAATCTTGCAGGCATAGCTCACAATCGCCAGAACTCGTAGAGAAAAATGATGAAGATGGGATTTTGGTGACGAAGACCCTGTAAAAACTCAATCTTTCTGTGTAGGAATCAGTCTTCAGGGCCCAAGATCTGGACTTTGCAATTTTTACCATCACCGATGAGCCAGCCGTCGGTCAATCCCCCTCCCCATCGCTCCTCCAAGCCCACCTCGGTCCTCCCGTACAAGACCCCCAACCTGCGGGATCAATACCGCATCGGCAAGAAGCTAGGGCAGGGGCAGTTCGGCACCACGTACCTGTGCATCGACAAGAACGATGGCAAGGAGTACGCGTGCAAGTCCATTCCCAAGCGCAAGCTCATCTGCCGCGAGGATTACGAGGACGTGTGGCGCGAGATCCAGATCATGCACCACCTCTCGGAGCACGCCAATGTGGTCAGGATCAAGGGCACCTACGAGGACGCGCTTTTCGTGCACCTGGTGATGGAGCTGTGCGCGGGCGGAGAGCTCTTCGATAGGATCATCCAGAAGGGGCATTACAGCGAGAGGAAAGCGGCGCAGTTGATCAAGACCATCGTTGGAGTCGTAGAGGCGTGCCACTCGCTCGGGGTGATGCATCGCGATCTCAAGCCGGAGAACTTCCTGTTTGCTAGCCCCGATGAGGATGCGGCACTTAAAGCGACGGATTTTGGGCTATCCGTATTTTATAAGCCAGGTATATTCTTCTTCGAGATAAGATTTCTATTTCTTTATCTCCTTACTCTCGTCAATGATTAATTATGCATTCTATTTCTTATTTCTCACACAACTCTTGTTCATGTTGTTCAACCCAATTGGTACTTTTTTTTTTACTCTTTATTTCTGGGCATGAGAACTTTGCACTAAGTTTAAGTCTCTGATGAAGTTTGCTATTACTTTTGTAAGATATTAGATGAGCATACATGGACAAGTGGTTGTAAGGCCTTTTAAGCAATTGGTTTTACCCATTCTTATTCATGTTGTTCAACCCAATTGGTACTTTTTTTTTACTTTTTATTTCTGGACATGAGAACTTTGCACTAAGTTTAAATCTCTGATAAAGTTTGCTATTACTCTTGTAAGATATTAGATGAGCATACATGGACAAGTGGCTGTAAGGCCTTTTAAGCAATTGGTTTTACCCATTCTTATATCACATATTCATATTTTCATTAAGACATGGTTATGGAAGGCCTTTTAAGCAATTGGTTTTACCCATTCTTATATCACATATTCATATTTTCATTAAGACATGGTTATGGACTTTCAATGGTTGCACTTTCGTGGCTTTGAACTGTTAGCATCCATGCTCATTTGGCTGCTCTTTTTGCCATATTGGTATTGATTTTTTGCTATCATTTTGTTCAATTTTTCTTGCACACTAGTTCTGGAATTATCCTTCATAAGGGTCACAGATGAACATTTCTTCCTTTGTTCTATCAAAGGGGATGCCATATCTTCAGGTTTGCATCAATGCTGCAATACTTGCATGAATGAAAAAATAAGACTTAAAATCCCAGTCAGATGTGATATTTTGGATTTATAACGCGACTTAAAAAAATATATTTGGTGAAGTAGGAAGGTCTTGTTGAGATAGTTTAAGACAGTAGTAAAACGCACTGACAAATGGTGAATGGTGAGTGTCTTTGGACTAGCAGTGAAAGTTTTGTTTTAGGAACTTGTTTCATGGCTAGCATAGTGAAAATTTTAGTTTTAGGAACTTGTTTCATTGCAAGCATACAATATAATGGAACCCCAAAAGAACCAAATTGTGTGGGATTGGTTATTTACATAGAACTTATCCCGTCATTGAAATCGTACCAACTTTGAACTTATAAGATAGAGAGTATATCTGTGCTGACTGAATTTCCTTTTGCACTGAATTTCATATGGTAAAACTGATCCAAATTCTAGTTTTGCAAATTTTCCATATAGTTTAATAGAGTTAATCGTCCATGCTTGCTAGTTTTCTTTTCACATGTACATAATATAGACATGCAGAGTGAACAATTGATTGCGTGATGATTTATCAAAAGCTATTTTTCACAAGCTCTAAGTGTCATATCTCTCTGTCTAGGAGATATGTTAATTGAAAATAAATGTTAAACAAAAATTTCATCAAGAAACTCTCCATTTTCTGTCATACTAAAACGTTACTAAGAAAGTTCAGTTCTTTATAGCATTACCAGTTTTCTATAGGCAAAACAGTCTCACTGTGCATTGTTAAATGTCAGAAGTATGAATTTTCGAATGCTTGCTTCTCACACTGGCTGACAAAAATATTTTGCTTGCTTTAGATTGAGGTGTCCGTCAAACTTCATAGGATGCAAACTCTCTTTTATGATACTTGTAAAATCTCCTTCTGATATAGTTTGATATATCACCTCAGTCTACTGTCTGATTGATGTGTGAAAGCTGAATTGAGCAATATTAGAAAATTTGCATGAGTAAGAAACTTTGTCATGTCTCTTGTCAAAATTTTAACAGTTGTTCTTTTCTAGGGGCAGAACTAGGCGAGTCACAGAACAAATCTACTTTTAAATTTCAACTATATTAGAAAATTTGCATGAGTGATAAAGTTTCCCATGTCTTTTGCAAAAATCTTTGCAGTTTTTTTTAATGGCGGGACAGAACTAGGCGAGTGATACTTTTAGACTACATCTTATTGTTATTTCTCATAAATCAAAATCTAGATTTTGTGATTAGGTACAAATCATTAATTTTAAATTTCAAAAATTGTAAAAATATATATCGAAGTGCATACTGTTTTTAAATATTCAATTGCTGGCTTAGACTGCTTAATACATATATTCGATGACAAGCAATCCAATTGATTACCACTATCATTACTCAGAGTGGCACATGGTAGTGACACTGAAGAGGCTGAAGTGGCAGAGATAACAGCTGAGAGGTGGAGATTGAAATGATAGTCATATAAAAGCAATTGATTCAAAAGATGTGGTGGCGTGATCATCTTTTGCTTTGTCTTTTCCCATTACTTTTCTCTTTCTATCCTCTACTTTTCAGTTTCATTATTATTTTCTTTTTCACATTTCTTTCTCCAACTGTTCTTTTCTTTTCTTTTCTTTGTCTCCTTTATGAGAGTGCATATGTAGAATGCTTGTATGCCAGCTAGAAAATCTTGTTTTTTTTATAGCATACTATTGTGTCTGCATCAGTATGTTTATTGAAACATACACCTGCTTTTTGCCATGTCTAGACTGGTTAACCAAATTGTGGATTTTACAAACGGTGTTTACTGACACCTGCATGTATAGGCACAGAAAGCATGAAAGATTAATTGGTAGTAGACAAAGCAACACAATACTTAAGCTTATATTAATTAATATTCTGCAGTAGTGTTAATATTCAATGAGTTGATGTGTGAATAAAACTTGAGGATGGTTGGTTTGATCATAAAGTCGGTAGTTATTGTCATCAAAGATCTATCAAACTTGACCTCTCCAATAACATTTTTTTTGTAAGCTTATTGTTCTGGAACTTTGCAGGTGATACCTTCTCCGATGTTGTTGGAAGTCCATATTATGTTGCACCTGAGGTACTGCAGAAGCTTTATGGACCAGAAGCAGATGTGTGGAGTGCTGGTGTCATCTTATACATTTTGTTGAGTGGAGTTCCACCTTTCTGGGCAGGTGCATAACTATTGATGTTGATTTTTGGTTTTATCAAGCTAATATCCAACGTCTGAATCTACTTATTTTTTGAGATAACAAATTACCATAGTGCACCTTTTGTCACTTTCAGAGACTGAAGCAGGGATTTTCAGACAGATATTACAAGGTCGTTTGGATTTTGAATCTCAACCGTGGCCGGGTATTTCTGATAGCGCAAAGGATCTAATAAGAAATATGCTTAATAGAGACCCAAAGAAGAGATTTACTGCACATCAAGTTCTTTGTTAGTATTTTCATCCTGAGTTTTTTTTTCTACGTATATAGACTTTGAGGAATGGCTTTAGTTTTGTACTGACATGAAGTTTCTTCTTCCAGCTCACCCATGGATTGTTGATGACAATGTTGCACCTGATAGACCCTTGGACTCTGCTGTGCTTTCACGTCTTAAGCAGTTCTCTGCAATGAACAAGCTCAAGAAGATGGCTTTAAGGGTAATCTTCTTGAGATTATATTCATAAGATTTGCTTTCTCCCAGCTAATTAAAATATGTCATTGGAGATGCTGCATACCATATTTTATAGTTACCAGAGTCTATGAGTCTTGATAAAAATATGGGGAGAGGGTAATGCTTTTAGAGTTATAGAATGTATATATATATAATATACTTGTGAATTCACTTGTTTTTTTTCACTGTTTAATGTTTGTGTTTAAGGAAGATTTCTAATATTTATGGATTTTGTTTGTAATTAGTCTCTTTCTAATAACCCAGTGGAGTTTACAATATTAGTTCCCAGCTTTTTTAACATTAAATGACCTGTTACTACTTTTATATCTAAAGATATAATTTTGTATTAGCACAAGAAACTGAAATATCATCTTTTTAAAAGTTATTAATGAGTATGCATGGGCCCGTCGGAAAATTTTCAGGCTATAGTTGCTCTGACAGATATTGATCTAGGATCTTAAAAGTGCATCAGGATCTAGTCTGCTACTGCTTTTGAAGTCGATTCTCTAATGTCTCGTAGCAAGTAGTAAAAGAAATGGTTGATATATGCTGTATCCAAATAATGTTTTGTAGTTATACAAGCTTGTAGCAAGCATAGTTATCTTAGAATGCAATATACTTCATCACATATGTGACATCTTTGTTGATGTGGGTATAACTACTCTTGTATGTTCTTAAAATGCAACGGTTGACACTCGACTTCTGCTAAAAAAAGAAAAGAAAAGAAAAACACTTTGTGAGATGTTTGTCTTACCAAATTATGATTCTACCTTTCATATATGTGATGGCTTTGATGTAGTAGTATTGTTTCCACACAGGTTTTTCTTACTGCATTTCCTTCAAATTACTATTTCAACAAGATGGGGTTTTTCTTACTGCATTTCCTTAGGAATTATTATTTCTGCAAGATGAGTCTTTATTGTGTCTGAAATGCATTGCTCAGTTCGGTTCCACCAATTGTGATTTGTTGATATGTTATAACAGAAATTGTTGTGGAAGATTGTGCTGATTTGCATGTAAGTCTGAACTGTGCAACTGAAGTGTCACTTCATTTTCGTTTTTATCGTCACACTCTACCTTTTTTAAAACTCAATTTTGTACACAACCTCTTATGGCAGAAGTTGAATTGTCTTAATGCCTCGTACCTTGCCGGTTGGGTGTACTTGTAAGTGCATCCAATGTGCCAAAGATTGTATGTTTTAGGGCGAGAACATGTGACGATGGTTGAGAATGTCTACAAATCTTTGTGTTCCTAAAAATTGTATGTTTCCTCAACTATGCATTTCTTCATTTTTCAGGTTATTGCTGAAAGCCTCTCCGAAGAAGAGATTGGTGGTCTAAAAGAGTTGTTCAAAATGATTGATACAGACAACAGTGGAACCATAACATTTGATGAACTGAAAGAAGGCTTAAGACGAGTGGGATCAGAACTTATGGAATCTGAGATACAGGCACTTATGGATGCGGTAAGATTGGTTAATGCTGTCGTACTGTTCTATTTCTCCATAAGAACATTGCGTCGATTCATGAAAAAAAAAATCTAAATTTTAATCTGCTTGATCATTTGAAAATTATAGGCTGATATCGACAAAAATGGCACAATAGACTACGGTGAATTTCTTGCAGCAACAGTTCACATGAATAAGCTGGAGAGAGACGAGAATCTAATATCAGCATTCTCATATTTTGACAAAGACGGAAGTGGCTACATAACTATAGATGAACTTTCACAAGCATGCAAAGAATTTGGTCTCGATGATGTTCACCTTGATGAGATGATCAAAGAAATTGATCAAAATAATGTGAGTCTTCTACAATCTTTGTTTCATTTTGCCCCTGGATGCAAATCTTCTCTATAGTAATTCAGTGTAGTTGATCTGTCATTGTATCGGTAGAACGACATTAAAATTTACACACGTTGCTTTGTAGGATGGCCAAATAGATTACAGTGAATTCGCAGCAATGATGAGAAAAGGCAATGGCATTGGAAACGGGGGTCTTGGAAGGAGGACCATGAGAAACAACATCAATTTTAATCTGGGTGATGCCTTCAAGACTACTTAAGAAAGAAACAAATATTGAAGGGATGAGTGTGAGTGACAGTTTATTTTAAAATTGTATATGAGGTGATATCGTTAGAGAAGGTTTAGAGACTGAGAAAGAGTTTATCTTTTCTCTAATGAGTTTATCAGACTCTAAGAATCGTTTTGAATGAACATTTTGTCAGTAGTTTCTTAAGTAAGCTTGCAGAGAATGTTATTTGCTTACTGCACTGTATCCTCTTTCCTTTTGTCAAGGATTTTGCAATCTTTCTATTTTGATCTATATCAAATCTAGTAAATATGCAGACTTTTTTATCCCAAACTGCCTTTTAACATTTCATCTTAAAAAATTTCACGTCTCATGTTTCGCTATCATTTGTGCGACTTGAATTTAACAATTTATTTGTGCAGAAACTTTACATTTTCTCCCAACAAGGTGTTGTAGCTCATTTCCATACTTCCTATCAACAATCAAATAATATAAAGTTTGTCAAGTATGTTTTCAAATACCTTTTAGGGTTAATATAGCTTTTCTTACACAGGGCAAACTTTGCATCAGTGATAAACCTATCGAGAAAATTAGTCGTCTGTTGTAGTAACCGAAGAGTATTCACATTCAATGCTTTCAGCCTTAAACCGCTTGTTTCTTATTGTGACCCACTGAATCCTCCATTTGTGAAGCAAACTCGTCCTGCACCATATTAAAAAAAAAATTGTCATACGGATAGACAGGAATCAAGCAGTGCTGGAAAATTAATAATGCAATAAAAGCTAATAATACAGTACGTGATCAGTAGAGAAAACAATGGCAAAAAGTTAATGATACAGTAAACAGGTGCACTGATCAGGCTTCCATGCTCCTCTCCAGAGCTTTGATTATTCACATAGAAAGAAATAAAACATCCCACAGAATGATTTTTCATGGGTCACAGTTAGGAATGAAAACATCCAGGGAAACCTGGGTTCGGGATTTTGCCATGAAAATAAGCTTGGGATGAGAAACAAGTGACCGAAAAATCAAGATTAGCACTCACATAAAGAAACGCTATTGAGAAAATTTTACCTGTCGGGTTCAATTTCTCGCTTGGCAAGCATGAGTGCCAAGAAAACAGGAACCATGGCAGCAAATAGATGCTTAAGGGTGTGTCCACTGAGAGTTTGATGCGTGAATTTGTAGATCTGCTTATCCTCAGCTTCTTCCACTTTTGCCAAAAGATAAAATGCTGCACGTCTGACAGTCAATAATTTTTTTTCCTTTGCAAATTAAAAAAGGAAAACAAAGTAACTTGCTATTTCATTGGTGAAAACAATTCTACTTGGTTCTCAAAGCTTTTCTTTCTTATAATTTGAGAGTGAGTACGATCTTGTCCAGAATCTGTTTGAAATTGTTAATGCTCACTCATACAAAGAATTTGCATTTTGGGCAATTCAGTGTCGATTTCAGAACATAAAACTAACTAAAAATAGAGGTTAGAGGTAATAGTTCAGTTTTTTAGGTTGGTAATGATTCTGGCAGAATATATTCATTCGTACTGAATTTTGGTGCCAGTGGAATGGTTTTGCCAGATGGCAAATGGATTTTGTGCAAAATTCCTTTTTTTTTAAAGGTTGCTAACACTTCGTTGCAAGATTGCTGATTGCCCTAGCAGCTATATAAAAAGGATATCATAATAGAATTCAACAAAAAGCCAAACACTGACCTGCTGCCCATAACCAGTATGATGAATGTGTATACATTGGTGGAATCAGTATAGCCATCAAAGGAATAATGATACAAGGAAGGAACTGAACAAGTGCATATGGGCGTAAATCATCAAAAAATCTGTATATATTGGACATGTTAAGGAAGATGAATGATGCTATTCCATAGATTGTTTGAAAAGAACAAAAATAAAATGGTTAAGAAAAGAAATGTGGTAATAACAAGCTTACCTCCAATATAAGATGCTAAATATACCAGCAATAACAAGTGGTGCAATTGATGTTGTTCCAGTCTTCTCATCAACCCTCTCAATGACGAAAATGGCCATGATAGATGTGAAAGCAACAGTCATCTGGGTTATCAAAGATTGTAAATTTACAAGTAACAATAGCCTTTAACATCCATACTCACACTGAGAGACAAAAATAGTGGACTGATTAAATAGGATGCACTTGCAAGAAGACAAACTGACAATATGACATCAAAGGGCCAAAATATAGGTTGGTGTGCCACATTAGAAAAGGATACAGCAGAAATAAACAAGTATTATCTACAAGCATAACATACATTAGTAGTTTAACCATTAAGCTTATTATCTAAAATATACTTAAGAATATAAACTCATTATAATATTATCTATAATTCAAAGTATATTCTCGAAGTTAATTTTTAAAAAATAAACTAGTATAATCAATTCAATTATACCAAGCAAATGTGCAGTTAATTTTATATATGGTATTAAAACTCTATCAATTGTCAAATTTTAATAGGAAACTATGCCCTATACTTTGAGGTCCTTCAATGTCTATTTCTCTAAGCCCTTGGGGGGTTAGGCATCCTATGGAGAAAATTTTTAGATGCTGAAGATGGTTCAGTCAGTGATGATATGGTGATTCCTAATGTGTTACTCAACTCGGTACCCAAAGTCTATATCACACCATCTTCCTGCTAGTCCATAAAAGGAATCATATTTTTTGAGGGTTAGGTTTCCTCCAAATCAGAATGTAATGCCAGAAAACATTGTTTAGGAGAGCTACATCGAGCTTCCAAAATTTTATTAATCTAATGGTTTGTTTGCTACTTGTATTAGTATATAGTCTATGTGGGTGAATTGAAAGTGGAGGTAAATTTAAAACTAGGTACTATCTTCCTAATTTTTTATTAATCATGTTGAAGTATTTTCTCAAAACAATTGTAATATTTGTTTCTAGGTAAAATGACAATTACTAGGAAATTTGTTCCAGCAAATCTAGATTGTTAGGTCTGGAAAAAAATGCAGATGTTAAATCTAAATAAATAGTAAAAAACCATAAAGGAAGGGGTTATGTTACCCTAAAGAGCACAAACAGTCACATAACGAAATATTTCATCCCTTGTGCAAGAATAATCTTCTATACGATAAGGTACTCCCCTTCTTCTAGCACAATTGTGTAGGGGGGTTGATATAGGTTTTCTAGAGAAAGAGAATAATCTAAAATTTGTGAGGAATTATACGAAAATTCAAAATAGAATAATACCTCTTCTAGTTGGCATATTTAAGGAGATTCAATGGAAAAAATATATTTCCATCTTAAAATACAATAAAATGTCTCAATTATTACATTTTAAAACCTTTCCTAAATTCATTTTTTTTAAAAAAAAATTTCCTTAAATCTACATCAACCTTTTCACTATTGTGCTAACAAAAGGAAAGCACCTCATCATACCCTTGGGGTGGAGATTTTGCCAATATTTTCATATGGAAATCTACATCAACACCTTCATGATCATGGCAACAGAAGAAGAATACCTAGTCATACCCTTAGAGAAATTTTAGCAATATTCTGCCAGGGTGAGTAATTTCCCTATAGGTGAGCATTTACACACTTCCAAAACATGTAACCTTTCTTTACAAGTTGTTTAGATTTAACATCAATATTAACAATATAGGTGTTAAATTTAAACAACTAGTACAAAAATAATAGAGAAAACTAGAAGTGCATAAATGTTCGTCAAAAGAAATATTATGCCCCTTTGTGTAGAAATATTAGAAAAATATTCCCTCCAAAAGTATCATACTCCCCTTCCGCTAACACGATTGTAAAGGGGTTGATGAAGATTCTCAAGAGCAGCAGAGTAATCGAGATAAAGAAAAATCGCAAGGAATTGTGTGTAAATTCGTAATAAAAATATACCCCTTATATTTGACATATTAAAAAATGCATTTAATTAAGACTAAATGGAAAACATATTTCCATATTGATATATATAATAAAATGCCTTAGCTAAAACATTTATAACCTTTAAAAAATCTTTAAATTTTGTAAAGGTTTTAAAAGGATGTTCAACCTTAGTTCTTATCATTGTTTATTCAGTTCATGATAACTCCTAATCACTGATTTACACATCACAAGTTCAACAACCACTAGTATGGTTTTAGTTCTGAGCTCATTACTCAGGGGGAAATCATGAAAAATGGCATTGAATCTGCTGACTTGTAGTTACTGATCCTACTATGAACAGGAAAGAAAACCAATTAATTTATATGTATATATATATAAATATATATATAGAGAGAGAGAGAGAGAGAAATAGAAAGAGAGTGAGAGAAACTGGTTCCAGCTCTTTAAACCTTGAATATATTACTTGCACAATATCTACAAAGGATATTGAGTCTATTATAAAAAAATCCATGAGAAAGAAACCCAAGTCAATGTTGGAGAGAATGAAGTGTTCAAAATTTAGACAACGTGGTTTTGTATGTGCACCCATCACTCCTATATGGGTTTTCTAAGGAATAAGATAAATTTGTCTTCATATATTTTGACATGAATTTATACCAGAGGTTTTGCCTACACATCTCCTGTCACTAGTATTCTTATCCTTGCCTATGGATGTGCTTGCAACTTCTGCTGCTTCAGCCCACCACCTACAACTTATCCATGTCTCCGGCTGCTGCATCTTTGAACAGACTTTTTCCTATTATCCTTGTCACTAAGCCAGCACAAGCTCTCTTCCTCTCATAGCCCTAATGATGCAGGATGAGTACAAAGGAGAAAGATAAGAGGAAGAAGAATAAGGGGAAGAATATAGATATGGAAGAGAGAATTAGTAAATAAATCTAGATATTAACAAAGTCAGAATCTTGAAAGAGTTCACATCCAGATCTTTAGGGTGTTTTAACATTATTCAGTGACACCAGAAAGAACACGACCTTGCCAAGTGAGCTAACTAATTGATGATTCCTTCCAGAGGTCAACTTATTGCCTATATTTGAACGCCCTTTCCAATGAACAATATAAGATTGCGATTTAACTTGAGCAGGATGGATTATTCAAACACCCTTTCCAAATGCATAACAGGGAGATTCAAAAAGGAGTACACACAATAATAGTAGTGGCCAGAGCAATAGCATAAACTTTGCCGGCAACCAGTGGAAGGACTATGGTAACTCCTTGCTCTAGTTGACATAAAGGTTCCACCTGTTTGCTTCTTCCATCACTGCGAGCCATTTCTCCAGGTGCTTTTGATGTTGTTGTGATACATGTGCTTTTGATGAAGTTGTGATATATGAGATTTGAAAATGATCTTGGCAAGGGATAGGATCAGAACAGCGATAGTATGTCCCTTCGAGGTTAATGGGTTAAAGTTAATGACTTGCATTTGGAAAGGAAGTGCGTGTCTAATGTTTACTGCATTTTTTATTTTTTTTTGTGAAACCTAAATATGTAAGCCAAAGTTAATCCTAAACAAACTAGGGAGGCTATCAATGGAGCAGATCAGAAATTCAAAACTTAACTAGGCTCATAGAAGGACCTAAACCTATAGAACAACTTTACAAGGTTGCATGAAATAAGGAGACAAACAAATCAATTCATCGAAGTAGAGCTTTACTTTGACATTGGATTAGACACTCAAGAAGTAAGATTGTCAAAAATTACTCCAATAAATCCAAATAGAATGCATAAGAAAAAAAAGGAAAATAGTTGCTCTGAGAAAAGAATGTGTAACCTCATCTGTCAGTAACTAGTAAGGCATCTTCTATGCATCAAAATAAAATCATAGTAATATTCATAAGAAATAGAAATGGAGGAATGAAATGAAACTAACAGGTAAGCGATCCCAAACAAGCCTAGCATCATTTGGCTTGAGGTGGTAATAGGAAGAACCAAATGCAACAGCTGCTACACCAAGAAAGAAGATTGACCAACCCCAGATCTCACCCTCCAATCTGTCAACAAAATGAAAGGGATAATTGAAGACGCTAGCTGCATGCAATTGTTATGGACCAAGTATCAAATCACCACCTTAACTTAAAGTAGTTCCTGTGAAAGCAAAGTATAAACCCAGCAATGCCAATAAAGAGAAAAGGAATGTTCGAAATCACATTTAATGTGTTGGGTATACCTGTAATAAGGACACAGACAAAAAGTCAGTAATTAAAATAAATCCAGTAAACATGAAGTTAAGAATCAGAAATTCAACAATGGTACTAGAAATCCAGGGAATATATAAAACTGTGAAAGCAGGCACACTGCTAACAAATCCTAAATCACATTTTTTTTTACTGTCCAAAGAAATGTTCTTAGCATGCCATCATCAAATACTCAGCCAGAGACACTTACCCATCAATGTCATGATCAGATTAGACATTCTTATAAAATCTGGTATTTAATGCAATAATCCTGTGAGAACATTATTTGGAGCTGTATGATCTAGTGTGCCATAAGATTTCTAAGAAATTAGTTATTCATGTGAATTGGCCCTGGTTTCACCACGTCACTTATTGAGGCACTATCTGAAAACTCTTTCAGGACCAAGTGCATGCCAATATTGAATTTCCCTGGCTATACTATGTACCCTATTGAGAACCTATCTGAAATCTCTTCTAAGACCAAGTGTGTGCCAAAAGAAATACCAATATTGAATTTCCCTGGCTATACTATGTACCCTATTGAGAACCTATCCGCAATCTCTTCTAAGACCAAGTGTGTGCCAAAAGAATTCTCAAGAAATCAGTTTAAATATGAAATTTGACCCATTTCGCCATGTTGCTTACTGAGAAGCTATGTCAAAACACATTCAAACCTTAGTGCCCACTGTGTCAAGTTTTAACATAAATCTTTAAGCTCAAACAAAAAGCAAATAAAGCTAAAGAAGAGAAAGACCCTACAAAAATTCAACACATTTTATAATCCAAACTCACATGCATCGCAGATCACATGTAGAACAGATTAAATGTCTTAGCTTGGAACAAACTCAGGTCTCATCAAAACGTTTAGGTTAAATTTAACTTCCATTTTAACCGAATACGACCTGCTCAAAGTCTTCCATGAACCACACACTACGAAATATAAATCAAGACAACGAACTTAAATAAATAAGATGTAAGGTAATGAACAAAATTCTAAAAATAGAATTGAAAATGAAAACAAAATTACTTCTTTGGCATAAACAAGGACTTAGCTGTGGAAAATTCAGTAGTATATAAGATTTCCAATAAAATTAGAGCCGTGCTAAACCAAGAAATCCGATGCCAACAAAAACCCTAAGTTTGGAGTGGGTGCTACCGAGGAACAACTCGCGTTGATCGGCGAAGTCATGGTATTCCTGAGATTGAGGGATGGCCGGAGTAACGATCATCAAAACAACGAAGATAACGATGGCCGCTCCCCAAGCGTACAATTTCCTCGATCCCCTCATTGCTTCTTTCGCGCTGCTGCGATGGCTTCTCTGGAACTCGGACGACAACTGCTTCCCTTGGCGAGAAGCGGGCAAGCTTAAAACGGATCGCATATGGATCACGATCCGAACCCAACGAATCTATCCGATCCGATCGCATCAATGCTCATCTAAAGAAATCTTTAGTAGTCAAAAAAGGGAAGTTCTTTCCAGATGATAAACATAATCAAGACACTCTGCTAGTGTATAAACTCTTATTCTGAAATTTTCCTTCTTTGTCCTGATTATGTTGGCATTATTTACATGGATTTATCTGACGAAACCAGATCCAATTCAGATTTGTCCACAGATCTGTCCAATAAAGGCCATCACGTCCAATTTGTTGAGCCCTTGTTTTATTCGATCGCCCAAGGCACCTCAAAATACTTGCGATCCAAAGGTGTGCAATTCGAACTCCCAAGTACCAACTTCATACTGCAAAAGGACAAGTCAATATGGACATCGATATGGAGCTGATCTGCTTCCAATCAGGGAGATAACTGTGCCCATACAGTTACACACAATAGCCAGGAACAGGCTCGACCTAGAAGACAAAGGAGTCCATTCGATACCTTCCACATCAGACCTCCATACCTATCTCGACCATGCTATAGATTCTGACGGCGACAAGAAGAAGGGAAGAAGACGATCAAATGAAGCGACTGAAACTGAAAGGGCCTCCGTCTCCATGTGCACACTGCTCAAAATTATTACTGAATTTTCGGGTAAAAATTTCGGGCTCTTTACCAAGAGTAACAGTTCAACTACCGGAATGAGACGTGAGATGCTACTAGTTTAGAAGAGAAGAGCCTGTACATGCTCTTAGTTTTCATATATATCTATATAACGGTATGATATTCTCCACTTTGAATCCATACGATTTTGTTTTTGAATTTTATCCAAAAAGATCTTATACTAACGTGTTTACGATCTTTTCTATGTATTTTCAATGTAAAACTTTAATTGTATCCCACCATGGCTATCAAAGGCCGTGAATTACTGGAGGAGGTTAATTTGCACTGAGAAAGAACGAGTAGCTTATGTCGTTTGGTAAACACTGAGCCTGTTTTAATTTCTCCTCCAAGACGAGGACGTTTAAGAACGGAGACAACAAAAAGTGGGACAAGATGGAGCCTTGACAGCTCCTATTTTGATTTTCTCTCTGCCCTGAGTAGACACTGGCATTGGCTAAGGACAGAACGGAGGATAAGATCTCATTTGTGATATAAATAGTTCGTAGATTTGGCATCATGCCCTTCAAAGATATGAGATCTCTCATTACAGGCACATGCAGCATGTCATAGCTTCTGGTCCAATGCTATGCAAAAGTTTCAATAAGCACATGCAGTCGAGCATCGGTGCAAATTGTGGAGTCGCCAGCCATGAATCTAGTCTTAGCGTTACATTAACGATTAATATTCTCAACTTGAACTTGGGATCAAAAAGGAGAAACAAAAGATCAATTTGTGCCTCCATAAGGATACATATACAAGCTAATTAACCATAAGTAAAATGGCACTTGCAAACGCACAGGCACAAATTCATTCCATATTAATTCCCTCAAACTTGCAGCGATATATCAGTGCTTGGGAGGGCACTGGTAGCACTTGGTGAAGAGGCCAAATGTGTCCACTTGGCGCACGAAATTGATCATGCTCGCCCACCCTCCAAACCCAAACCCAACAACCAGCACCCACACCGCCACGAACACGTTGACGCAGTAGTGACCCACCCAGCCTCCTAGAAAAGACGGAGGCCTCTCCACAGCATTCTGTCGAACAGTTAATCGCCATGGAAGAGAATTAGCACACTCAAAGCGAAGAATTAATTAAACAGCTAGCAAAACTGAAACTTTGTCTAGCAAATATAGACATGTACCTCTCTTGCTGAAGCTGGAGCGAAGGTGATCATGTGAGCCATGGCAGGGATGATGTAGACTGTGAAGCTAACGAGAAGGGAGCCGACGGTGGAGTTGATGGGGCCAAAGAAAGGGAATATGATTGCTAGGAACCATATGGGAATCACCACCGGGAGCCTCGCCAATGCCCGCTTCAACACGCTCTTCGTCTCGTGCATGCCGATCGCCTTCTCCCACACGAAATAAAGAGGCGTGCACGCGAATCCGAAGGTTATAAACTGCATGTGCATGAGCACATATATATATATAAGCAACGTTAAAATGATAAATGGAAGTGTTGCAATATATATACGTTTAGTTGATTACCTGATGGATGAGCATGAGAATGACAGCAGTGTCCCTGAAACCAGACCTTGGAAGCAAGGAGAAGGCATTAGAATGATTGAGGAGCATGTCCCCGAAGGCCCAGTACATGGCAGCAGCTGATGGAAGGGTGAGAGTTAGCACATAAAGTGTGGCAAACAGGTACACAAGCTTAAACTTCTGTGGCTTCCACATGGCATGCATGATCTCTCTGCAAAATGAAAAATCTAAACAGTTAGTTTGAAGAGGTTAATATACATATATAAACAATTCGTTGGTCGGAGGGGATTAATTAAAATAATTAATTGTCTCACACTGTAACAGCATGGCCTCCAAAAGTGTAGAGAATGTTAGTAGCACCTGTGAAGTATAGTACCATCGTGGTCGGGCCTGAATGCACCACACCTTCCACCTTGAAATAGATCAAAGCATTCTCTAGAGGATATACATATGAGAAATTAATAAGAAGGGTAGGTGGTTAGTAGCTAATTACAAACCTGGCCATGGATCAAGGCAGCTATTGCTAGATACCATGCAGTAAAGGTGGTCATCATGAGGCCTAGGAAGGACCAGATTCTGTAATTGTGGAAGGAAGGGATGAAAACTGTTGTAGCACAACATGCCCCAAATATGTAGGTCCAGGTTCTCTTGTCGAGATTATCATTAATGTAGTAAATGTTGCTGCAAAAAGGCAGCAGAAGAAGAAACGTTAAAATCATTGATCACTAGCTGGAGATCATTAGTTAGGAAAAGCTAGCATTTGTTGTATAGGTTCATTTGCAGAAGTACCTTGCACAAGCTATTAACTGAATCACTGAACCAAAAAGAAGGAACGTGCAGTTGAAGAATAGACCAGCGTTCCTCCAGTGCTTCCCTAAAAGCCCGTCGAGCACTTCAAACCACTGAAGAGAAATTGAAGTCATATTGCCGTTTTTAAGAATTTCAATTTTTATGGGTTGATTTTCTTTCTCTCATATCAATGAATCACCTGAATGACATGGTTCCTGAAGTCCACCTTCTCCCTCTCCTTCCTGGTTCTGTACTCCACATAGAGCACGCTGATAAGGTATGCAGTCCAGCTCCCCATCAGCCCATAAAACAGCTGAAACAGGACGCCTGACAGCATTCCCAACTGGGAGAAGGAATATGGCAGTGTGAGCAGCACTTGAGCTACCTGTAATTAGCGAAAACCACATGAGAACAAAGCAAGGAGCCAAGATGAATGAATGCGTGCGTGCCTAGCTATACGTAAACCTGGTTGGAAGCACAGCTGAACCAAGCATCGTAGACAGAACCCCCATGCCAGAGGTATCTGGAGAGCTTGTTCTTGGAGGCCTTTGACTCGCCGCCTTCGATCTCCATCTCAACGTAATTCCCGGCGATGATGGTCTCCACCTTCTCAGAAGCCATGCTCTCTCTCTCTCTCTCTCTCTCTCTCTCTCTCTCTCTCTCTCTCCCTTGCTATGGCTTGTAGTAATCGGTAGCTGTGAGATATCTCCGGTGATTATAAAGAATCTTCTCCATACTTTTCCTTCAACTTTTTTCCTTTCTCATAGTGGAGGCTGGGGCCGAGGCCTTGAGGCAGCACACGAGCGGCTTGCCCCACCAAAGCTAGCCATGGAGTCATGGACCAATCTATGGTCGTATAAGTTAGCCTCTCATACACGTAAATGAATGAAATTGATGTAGAAATAGATATGTACATGGAGAACAGAAGATCTCATGACTGCAACAAATTAAATGGAAGTTTGTGCGGCAAGGAGAGATGGGTTAAGATGACTTAGCCTAGAATTGCAGGAAAGAACAGGTTCTCACAAATGGGCTGAATGATTGCATTTGGAGATGAGAGAAGTGCCTCACATCATGAGTGCACACATGTTACAACTGGCTGACACCATTAGATTAAGCTGTGGGGAACAGGAGGACCCTAAATCCATATTGATTGGACAGCACAGAGTTTAAGGAGCTCAACCAGGAGGCAGCCATTCTTATCTTAATATTCATGCATCTTCTTGCTTCTAACGATCCATCCAAGCTTTGCTTAAAGTGCACTTAGCACAATTTAATAATGAGTGCGGTGGGTGAGAGCATCATGAGGCAAAAAATAAATAAAAGTCAAGGGGAAAAAAAGAGAGTCCATGACTCCAATTAAACCAATTAATTGAAAGAAAATCATGGACTATTACTATCAAAGCTATGATTTTAACAAGTGAAAGTGGACTAAGCATGCAAAGTTTCAATTCATAAGTCATCATTCCAAGACTTGCTCTTCATCAAGGATAATTAGTTCCATAATCCCAACGCATCATCGCTCTTTAACTATTGCGCACTAACAAGTGAATCATTGAAGTGCTAGTTTGATATCAAATGAAATAGAAGGTAATAGAAGTATATTCTTGTTGATGTTTAATTTTGTGTATCATATCCAACAGGAACAAGTTGACGTAAATTCTGATTAAGATAATGATCAAAAAGTTGGCATAAAGATTGATAGATATTGATTCGGCAGTTGCTTATTGGCTATGCTATCCATAGATTAGTTACTACAAGGTCGATCTTGATAGTACTAATATAATTCCTCCTCTTTTGCAACTTTTTGCTTTAATATCCTCACAACATGGTTTGCCATCTCTTCAGGACCATGTGTAAGATGAGACGTTCCCCTAAGAAAGTTAGGCTGTGACAACTTTTACTGCTTTATGCATTCATCAGTCATCATTCTTTTTTTCTGGTTAAATGAATCTTCATCATCATCAAGAACTTTATTTGTTTTCATCAAGGTAAAGCTGATCCATCTCGAGTCCCATGTGCAGAAGAATTCTTGGCTTACCCAATTCTTCTGCACCAAATCTTCAGATCTTGTGTGTTGTCCCAATCACGTATGGGTCAATTGTGACTGTAGTTGATTATGAGAATTGCCTTTCTTACAAATTGATTATGAGAATTATATTGCCAAATCTTCAGATCTTGTGTGTTTCACATCACTTACCAATAGAGATGCAAAAGGAAAAGAAAAAAGAGGAGAGAAAAATGATAGGATGTACTGATCATGTCTCAATTCTAGAGCAGTTTAGGTCATTTTAAACAATCACAAAATGCTGAGAAGTGATTCGTTTACATCGAAGGAACTTCTAAACAGGTTATAAACATGAGTATTAAAGAACATCTAAAATTCAGCATTAATACAGCGCTGTGCTCTTTAAATATATTTGAAATGCAGCTACAATTTCATGCAGTTTTGCAAAACTGCAGGAAAAGGCAAACAATCACCATTGCCTTGCCAATGACGGACCAGGGAATCCCATACCTCCCGCGCCGGCCGAGCCCCTTTAAGAACGGCCAAAAGCAGAGCAAGATCCACCCGCTGCACACGAACTCCCCGATCCCCGGTCCGACCGCTCCGGCGGCGTCGGCGGTACTGAGAACTCGCAGCGAACCGACGGCGAAGGCCCACAGATTGACCAGCATGATGGCGGTCCCCGGAACAAACGCCGGCGACGAGTCGAAGGTGAACCGCCCGGGGTCGTCCACCTCGTCCACGTCTTCGCCCGGCCTTTGCTGGTCTTTTCGGGTGATCTCGAAGATGGTGTCCGAGATGCCGAGAATCTTGAGGACCACGCTGAAGAAACCGAGAAGCCATGCGGTGGACGCGTAAATCCTCAGCATCCTCTGGTTATTCCACCATGCTCTCACCGATAACCCGTGGCGGAAGTATTCTACCAATGTGTAGATGTTGTAGGTCACAAAAAGAGCCAATGCGACAACAAAACCCACTTCTGATGTCTGCAACAATGGCATAAACTAACATTTCAAGGATTGTTAATTATATATGCAATGCATTGCTTGTGCCTTACCTTAGGCAAGAAGGTGGAATTCGAGAGGAGGCAGTAAGCCGGGAGCAGAGCATAGCAGACCTCGACTATGGATCGCAGAGCCCAAACAAGTATGAGCAAGTAGGCGAGGCATTGTCGGAGCATGAGCTCTTTGGTGATGACAGAAACTACCGGGCTTTTCTTGCTAACCAGGATCTCGAGAAGGCCTGTTGCCCACCTCTTGTACTGCGTCATGCTCGCCGGACCGCCGACGGGGGCAGAGCCGAGGAAAGCAGGTGGGTCCAGCATCAGAGACACGGTTCTCCATCCCATGGAATGGCACCTCAGGCCTGTGAGGATGTCCTCCGTCATCGAACCGTAAACCCAACCAATCTGAAAACGCAATGAGATTAGCATCGAAATTATAATGAAATTTGTTGATGTGATGCATATATACCTCGTCGCCCCAAGCTGTGTTGAATTCATAAGAACAAGAAGCAACCATTTTAGCTACTGCAACGCGACTGGAAAGGTCGGCGGGTAATCCAGGACTACTGATTCCTGCGGTTATTTGGACGGCCGAGTGCATGAATTCCATAGAGTTTCCGTAGAACAATCGAAACTCTTCGTGAGACAACATTTCTGTTGAATTGTCCTTCGAACTGCATTCCAGAAATTGGAGTCGAGAAATATATCTGCCACTTTTGTTCTTAAATCTGGAACCATTTGGTGGGACGCCATATATGACTTTTCTTCGTTGGAAGCATCCTGTTCCGGCATAAAACGGGCCTTGAATACCTTGTATCCCAGGCATGATTGACTGAAAAGATTGAAGGCGATTAATCTCTTACAAACAGAATCTGTGCAGGAACTTTAACTTTAATTGTTTTGTTTATATGATTCGAGCTACGATGCATGCATGCAGACCTACCTGTTGGAGGACTACCAACTGGTTTCCGAAGGGATCGTCCTTGAGAGCTCTATGGAACTGCTGCGGAGCCTGGGCGAAGGCAATATTGTTCACCTCGTCGGGGGAGCCAAGGAGTCGACACATTGCATGGAGGATGACTTGTGGATTGTTGGCGAACATGTCGCAGTCGACGTTGAGCACGAATGGTGCATTCGTCATCACGCCCGACACCCTCGTCTGCCATTCAGTAACGTGATTAAGTTTTGCTGAAACAGATAGATACTGCAAACAAGGCTCTTTAATAAAACAATGGATAAAAACTTATGTAAAATTTTTATATTTTTAAATTTATTTGATTAATTTGATATTATAAATTTGTTTGCTTAGATTTTAAAGTTTGATAAAAAAATTTATTAATATTATGATTCACAAGTTTTGTTTATAAATATTATAGTTCATAATCTTTGTGAATATTAAAAAAAAATAAATACGCTTATGTATTAAATTAAATTTATATAAATTAAACAATGGATTCAAATATCAAATTTACCTCTGAATATTTAATTTATTTATAACCTTAAAATTAGGCATTATTTTATACATTTCATATATGCATGTTTATAAAAAAATAATTTTTGAGATATATAATTAACTGTTTTTATTTTTAAAATTAAATAATTATGTAATATAAAACTTATCAATATTTATTAAAAATACTTATTTTATTTATAAATTTTATCTTTGTTTTCAGTTGTATTTTAATTAAAAACTATATTAGAAATTGAATTGGTAATTAACCCATAAATCTGAAAAATAATATAATAAATATAACTAATATTTTATGTGTAAAATATTTTAATACAAAACATAATAAATCGTGGAATAGAACCGGAACTCAAAAAATAATATCATAAATATAGTTATAACTTTACACGCATAAAATATTTTAATTAATAAATTGCATCTAATTAACATTTTAAATGATGATAAAGTATTCAAAACCTTGTAAAATTAATATACTATATCAAACCTGTCGTTTACCAATTACCATGTGTGTAGATGGATGGCTAACCATTAAAAATAACTTATTTTCTAATAAAAAAATCATCGCTATATATTTTCCAAAATTGAATTTATGTGCTTCTCGACTGATCAATTAATTACCAGAACATTCATGGCTCCTGCCTTGTAGTGATGTGGATGCTTTGGCCTCTTCTCTCTGGCCACATAAATTAGATGTGGCAATACTCCATCTGATCCTTTCGTGTTCTCCCACAATATCTTAGTAATTAAGATGAGACAAACAAATATAAAACAAATAGTTAAATAAATGGTGGCTTAGAAAGGGATAATTAAGTCGTCATATGCATGATATGATACCTTGACTATGCTCGGATGGTTCTTGGTCTCGATCTTGAAGAAGTCCTTGAACTCCTCGTTTCTGTGGTAAGGAATTTGGTCTTCGTTTACTGATGCAACTCTTCGACTTAGTTCTTCGTACTCATTCTATGATTAACAATTCATATATATCGAGAACATGCAGCATTAAGTATATATATTAAAGATCTATTAAAATTTCCACTAATCAATTAAGGTATTAATTAATCAAACCTTGACATGCCTCCACTCTTCGATGAAGTCAGCTGATGAGTTCCCTTGTGGTTCAGTAGAGAAGTAAACGGAAGGCGCTCGTACTCTCACCTCATGCTTCTTGCAGAAGGGAACCCAGAGCTTGGCGAACTCCACGGACTCCGAGAGGGAGTGGAAGGTCACTGGCGACGCTCCGTCATCGGAAACATAGCAAGCAAGCTTGTGAACCGGGTAGTCCACGGCCAGCAAGGAGAGCACCGTGTCGACGGTGATGATCGGAGGCTCCAGCGTCGGGTCGGCGGTCGTCACAAACATGTCCACGGCTGGAAGATCACTGTACCTGCATCCAAAGTGCGAAGTGGTTTTCATCCAAACTGTTTATGTTATAGAACTTAGAAGCAACAAAAAAAAAGGTTCGATTTAGTGAATTTTTTACGTCTTTGTTAAGTGCTGGGGGTGAGATCTATAGAAGATCCGGTTCCATCTGGCATTGAGAAAGAGGAACCAGACGAAGGCGAACCATGACTCGCAAACGAAGGCGACGAGCCAAGCGGTTCCATGGCGATGAAGCGAGGCGAGACGATAGGCGAGGAGGGAGAGGAAGAGAGAGAGGATTAAGGCATCCGAGAGCCTTTGGAGAGTGTTGTTGACAGAAACTCTCTCTTGGAGAGGGAGGGCGTGGGACTTCGCCATTAGTGAGAAATTAAAGTGGAAAGGCTAAGTATATATATAAGAGAGTTGCTTCATTAGCATCCTTCTCGACTGCTTTGTGATTGATGCTAACTGTTTCTGGACAGTAGCCTGCAGCGGCCGCATAAACGAGAGCTGCGGAAAAGTTGGATTGGCCGACGTTGTTTAGTCAAAGTTGCAGTATGGAAACGCCGATAAGGTTTTCACGACGTGTCATCACATGAAACAGTTGCTTTTTTTTTTTATCTGCGAACGAATTTAGATTTTATTTTATTGCAGAAAAATTAAAGGAACATATTAAATTTGTAGATATTTTTTATTTTATTTTATCAGAAGGTATCTATATTTTCTATCCTCGCCGCCCTCCTTGGCATGCAAGATTGCCGTACCTCCACGTGGCCGTAGCCTGCCCTCCGGCCGCACCGCCGCTTGCCACGTCCTCCGCGGTTTGTCTTCGTCCGCAGCCGCACCGCCTGCTGTTGCCCTCCACGGTCACGCCGCAAGCCATCGCCCCTCGCAGCGCTGCGACGCTTGCCATCACCTTCCACCGCCGCCTTCCCGTCCCTCTCCTCGGCTGCCGGCGATGGCCCATCACCCTCCGCAACCGCAAAGCCTGATTCCTCCCTTCTTGGATTCCTCCGCAAGCACGGACCGTAGCCATGTGCCCATGTGGTGCCCACGTCTGCTGTATTGTGGTGTAGAACAGCATCGAGGTTGACCCGCAACGTGCAGACAATATTATAATTTTCAAAAATTCAAAGAAATGCCTTTTTGAAAAATTAAAAAGAGGTTTTCTTTCAATAATTTTATAAATTCAGAATATCTTTTTAATTTTTAATTCTATTATTTCCCCCTCTAAATTTCACTTAACAACATAACGTAAGATTGAATTTTATATATATATATATATATATATATATATATATATATATATATATATATATATATATATATTTAATAACACTTATATTGTAACTAACAGTATAAGATCGATAATACTTTCAATAAAATCTAAATCATTTATAACATAACTTATAATAAGACATATGATCTTATTTTTTTAATTCTAAATAGATTTTTTTATTCGTTATAAATTATGGACTGACAGGCATGATCTAGATCAAATTCGTACGAGTGGAAAAATCAACTTTAAAATAATTAAATTTATTAAATAATTAGGATAACGATGGCTTTCAATTATGCTACAATATTCCACTATAAACGTCACTTTCACCATTTCCTTGTTATGCATACTTTAGTTAGTGTTTAAGCACAAAACAACTCTTCACGAATCAAAATTCAATATTTATAAAAAATAAAAACAAAATAAGATAAATCTTTTGTTTAAAAATAAAATCTGTAATTTTCACAATTTGAGCTTATCAAGTGTGCCACTCCAATTAGTGGGTCGAGCCAAACTCTAACAACTAAACTATTATATTAATAAGTTCAAGCCTTTAAAAGGAATTTTTTAAAAACGAAATCATTAATTAGGTCGAGCGTCATGCTATCAAAGTTGACCTTTGCGTGATCCGCAAATCATGTGACGACAAGTCTTCCCTCTACTAATTGCTGGAGCTTATCTTCGAATTCTTTATTTTATTTTTTTTTAATAAGAGGAAGAGGAGAAGAACATCTATCTATCTTTTGTTTGTGTTCCTTTCCATATCGAGAGATAGGAGTGTCAAAAATAAATTTAATTCATCAATTTAATCTGATAATCTGAAAAAATATCAAATTAAAATTATATTTTTGAAGATTTTTAGATCGAGAGGTTTGGGTTGAATTAAATTCGTGTCGGATTCAAATTGATCCGAATTGACTTAAATTTAAGATTTAAAATTAAATTTTATTTTAAAAATTAAGATAATTTTTATAAATATTATAATATTAAGAATGTTTTGAGTTAATTTTGAATTCGGATTGAATTTAAAGTGAAAATTTTTTAATAATATTTTTATTTCTATCGGTATGAATCCATCCGATCTGTGTGATTTGACACATCTACACCGAGACATGGCCCTTAAATGAACCATTTGGACATATATATGAAAGTGTACGAGCCGTGGAAAATGAGACGACAATCATTGAGCTCAATAATTATAAATATGTTTTGGATTCATATACATTACTAGCTTCTGGACAGATCCTAATTACAACCTCATATTTATGTCTTTTTGTGCCTCACGAGACCATTTCAAAGACGCAATTCACCTTACTTAGCTTTATTTTTATTTTTTATTTTGTGGGGAAAAAATCATATCGAGATCGCAGTAGAATTGTTTTATGAGAATTCAACACCAAAACAATTTTGTCATTTAGTTTTTGGAATTACACCAAAGATTCATTGAGAATTTTTTAGGATACTAATCGTATTCGTTGGTTTCAATCGATCCCTTGGAAATTAAATTTTCACAAGAGCGTTTTTAAATATTAAATTCATAAGCTGTAAATGTTTTGTTTTATTTTATTAAAAAATTAAGTTTTAATTATTTGCAGTTTAGTTTTCAGCATTTAGCAAATATATATTTTAAAAATTAACAAATTCAAATTTATGAAAATTGTTTGGAGAAGAGTATATAGCCCGGGTAAAATTTGAGAATAATTATGAACTTTGAATTGAAAATTTTATTGATCAGTAATTTTGTGAAAAATGTAAAAAAAAAAAAAAAAAACCCAACCACTGGGCGAACCCATTTATTTTATTTTTTTCATGATTATTATTAAAAAAAATACTCGAATTCAATTGTTAAAGAATAAAATTTGAGGATAATTATAATTTTGTGAAAAAGTAAAAGTGCCAAATTGTGAACATTAATTAAGTGAATAACGTTATTAAAAAGAGCCCAACCGGATTCGAACCGACCTATTAACCTGCACTCAATTACTCTACCACTAAACTACACAGCCGTTTGATTAAATTTTATCATAATATATTTAATAATAATATCTAAATTAGTTAATTGAAGAATTAATAGATTAATTTTTTGAAAAAGATTAAAAAGGGCCCAACCGGGTTCGAACCGGTGACCTATTGATCTGCAGTCAATTGCTCTGCCACTGAGCTATGGACCCGTTTGATTAAATTGTTATCATAATTTATTTAAAAATAATATCTAAATTAGTTAATTGAAGAATTAATAGATTAATTTTCTGAAAAAAGATTAAAAAGGGCCCAACCGGGTTCGAACCGGTGACCTATTGATCTGCAGTCAATTGCTCTGCCACTGAGCTATGGACCCGTTTGATTAGATTGTTATCATAATCTATTTAAAAATAATATCTAAATTAGTTAATTGAAGAATTAATAGATTATTTATGAAAAAAAGATTTAAAAGGGCATCTGACCTATTGATCTGCAAATTGCTCTACCACTGAGCTATGGACCCGTTTGTTTCATTTTTATAATTTTTTAAATATTTTTGAAATTAGTTTATTATTATAAAATTTTTTATCCAAAATATAAAACGTAGAGAGAAACTATTGCTCTACCACTACACTGTAGTCCCTATTTTCTAACTTAATACTTATCTATGTTTTAATACTCTACCACTAAACTTGTTTGTTCATCTAATTTAATATATGTTTTAATGACAGCGTATTTATGTACGTATCTTTTTTCTTATGAAGCTTGAAACCAATAAAAGATTGAAAATCAATGCATGTGTTTCAATTTGATTCCTCAAGTTTTTTTTATAAAAATTTCAACTAAATAAATTTATCATTTTCTCCTCCAAAAAAGGGTGCCCTTACACTCATATTACCATCTTAATGACTAGTATTTATTTATTTAGGATAAATTTGTATGAGGTTGCATGCAGGGCGATACTAAAAAATCACCAACGTCGATCACTAGCTCATATGAAAAAAATTCGAGAATTACATTACATAAACTGTCAATATTAAAATTCTCCTAGAAATATGCTTCTACAGATGCTTTTTTTGTTTATTATTGAGATAGTAAATGATTATATTGATCTTAAATACTATTTTAAACATAAAGCAGAAGTATTTATATTAATCAATTTTTATTCAGTCTGTCCATTCCTTTTTACCAAGGCCTTTTAAGTATTTAAAAGCCTACATTAAAAGGACCTCGGGTATGAATTTACGAACATCATATTTCACTTCCAGAAGTTATTTGGTCTCGAAAGCACCATATAAAAACGTTCCTATCCTGCCCCAAATGGAAAGTGATTTCTATAAATGTTTGAGAGAATGTCCACACTTCGAAGATGTGAAGTCTATGGTATAAAATATAATGCCCACTCACGAAATGGCAATCTTTATTATGGCATAAATAGCATTATTTCATAATTATAGTATTTAGTTCTATCCTTCTGATAATTCAATAGAGCCAAATAAAACACGTCGTACCCTTATGCGGCTATATGCAAGTCTCCATCAATTCTCTCATAGAAAAGCAGACTGGCCTCTGCAGCAAATACAGTCTCTGTCGAGACATTCAATACTTCATGGTCGGAGACATAAAACCATTGACTTTGTTCAGTTTCTGAAGTGCTATTTGAATTGCCACCAAATGACTCGCTTGTTACTCTCCTATAGACTGCGTAATGCCCGCTTCCAGATTTTCCATAGTGTTCAACAACAGAAGAAAGACGATAAAAGGGCCCTGTAATAGCTTCACTACCCTGCATTCAATAGAAGCTGAAAGCATGAGTGGCAAAAGTTGCAGAATACAGGATACAGATAATTACAGAGTTTGAATAAACCATTCTAATTTACTAACGAACCATGAGTGGCATTGGCGTAAGTACAGGATTCCCCTCCCTTCCTTGGTGGATCACTCATAAATATAGTCTTAACCCTAAAATCTAATGGATTACTAGTTGTGGCACTGTAAGTTTCTCTATTAATTGCTATATTTATCTCATCTTTCCCTCTGTAATTCTCTGAACCTCTTGAATTCTAACAGCAAGTTTCAAATTCTCTCAAGGATTGGCTAGCAAAAACACTCCTCTCAGCTTCATGACTCACTCACCTCTAGGTGTTCTGAATCAAGTTTATTTTCTGGTGCCGCACAATCTATCACATCCCATCCAATAAGAGCAAAAGCCAAAAAGTTGGCAATTGATCAATGACACCATTGTTGCATACCAATATCATCATATAAATAGCTGGAAGTTCCTTGTCAAGATATGTGAAATATAGAGAGGACAAAACAAATGACACATTGATGTAAAAAGTCTAATTGATTCATCTTAAAATTGAATACTGGAAAAATAGTTGCATTGAAAACAAAGACCATTTACCTTTATACCAGACAAAGCTTGGGAATCAGAAGCTAAGGCATCTATTTCAGTCTTGTTGTCCAAAAGATTGTGTTTGTCTATGGTGATCATTTCAGCAGACGTGCCATGAGGCAATTCATTAGTTGGGTTTTGGAAATTATTTATAGGAATACCTTTCAACAAAAAGTCCTCTCCAGCAGTACCATGAACAAGTTCCAAACTTTGTTTCTTGTACTGAATATACATTTGTATCAATTGAGGATCTAGTGGCTGCAGCTTTCTATTTGCATTTTGGCGAGTACATGGCACTAGGGTTCCTTCTCCCAATGTTTTACTTGCTCTGGTAAATGGAAAGAGGTCCAGAATAAAAGGAAAAGAAACATGACCCTATCATCAAAACATGCTTGTTGCTTAGCAAAGCAGAATCAACAGAGCACCAAATCTTCCATGTACAACTATATAATGTAAAATTGCAAACCTGAAGCTTGATAACTTCACCATAATCATTCATTGAAGCACGCTGCAAATGGATGCACAGAATCTGCAAATTCATAAATTATAACAGGATCAAAGTCCAAGGATTTCCTTTTTCTTCTACAGTCGACGAAATGGGAAGAAGCAAGTTAACCACACCTTAGGACATCGAGTTATACTTAGCTGTTTTAATACACATGAAAAACCAGACCACTTGATTTCCTCTTGATCGAGTAGATTTTTGCAATCACAACAACCAAGATTGACACAATGCTTAAGCTTATCAAGTTTTTCCTGTGATAAATGTGAAAAAGTCAAACAAATATTATTTAGGAACACAATGAAATAAGTTCAAGCTTCTTTCCTTGCTACAAAAACAAGGGATTGATCATGAAGAATCACAAACAGTACCCCATTGTTATTTGATGAGAGAGACAAGCTTTTTAAAGCAGCAATATGCCAACAGCGATCACAGTGGTAATTCTCTAGATATTCAGCCGTTGTGAACTTCTTAAGACAATCTATCACACTGCACCCTTCTATCTAGTAAAAAGATTTGAAAACATGGGAAAAAATTATTGAAAGGACATATTGTGGTAAGAACAAACAAACAGTACCAACTAAATGAGATCCTCAATAGACGTACAATATCATCATTACTGTCCAGAACAGGTGCGAGAGGCAATGAAAGAAAGTGTTCAATATCCCACAAAAGCTGTAGAATTTCAAAAAGAAATTAAATGAGAATAATCTAATAAAACAAGCAAAATGATTTAGCAGCACAAAATTTAGAACAAGAAGTGTTTTTTTAGGTTTAAGTTTTACTTAAGGACGTATGACGTTTTCTCGCACATTCTACAGATCTATTAGGGTAACCTTTTTGAGGTTTTGGCTTTGGTTTTTGGCCTTATCTTCAATATTCTTATTCCAAGCTATAAAACTAATTTTTTACATGTGATTAGCTTAACCAAGTTTGAAATGTGGCATACATGTTTGCAATTACCAAAATTCTTAGTTGATTGATATGAAGAGATTCTCAGATCCTCTTTCAACTTGCTTTGGTTTTCTTCCTTCTTAATTCTTGTTTATTCTCATGTGCGCAGCAGTGTTCTTGATTGCAAACCATTCATTTTGATTTTCCTTACTTTTGAAATATTGGTAAAACAATGGCATCATACCATTTGTGAAATATTGCCTAGGTAGTAGCTGAAGCTAGTGAAATTGGTTTGAAACATATGCAGATAATTATTTGTAATGAAATAGTTGGATAAATTGCAGAGCAACCCACAACTTTAAAGACAGTTCTGTATCAGGCAGCATATACCATTGTGGCCAGGCCAGCTATCAAGATGCAGAACGCCTCAAGACAGTTTGACTCCAGCTCCAAAGCAATAGCATAACCACAAGTGATTTCTTCTTCCACTTCTTTTTCTTTTTCATTGGTGTCGACCAGCACTAGACAGTACCAACTCAAGGTACAGTTGTCAGCATGAAAACCCCTATGGTTCTGGTCAGGCACCCATAAACCTCGGAGCAACTGATTTCTATTCAGATCACACCCTTAAAGTACAATGTTGCATCATTTGCCACTTGCTTGGAAATAAGTAATAGAGGAAAATTGCTCTCTTTTACAGTAGCAAACTGCATTTCTAAAATGACTAGCTTATCCTTTTCAAGAATTTGAATAACCAAGCAAAAAATCTGTGCATGTAATTAACTGCATAATAGGCATAGCCAATAGTACCTACTCAGCTAGCAAGCTCACTGGCAACTTAACAATATTATACTGTGACACACACAACCTGGTGATTACCATGAAGAAAAGGTCATTACCACAGTTGAACAACTCCTGCAAGTTAATGTGCTTCTGATTGCTCCATCAAATGGCCCACAAACATAACTTCTCCATAGCTCCAAATCTGTCTGGGTTTTGCTGTTTAGTTTATGAATCCTAGAAGGAATACTCATTATTTCAGTGAGAGAACTTCTGTGCAGCATGTAAGAGTGCAACATTTCCTCTTCTAAAGAAGACAAAAGATGAAGAAGTGCTTCTGCAGCATCCTAGAGAGAAATAAAAACAGACAGAGATATGTTTAAGTTCTAATGAACAGAACTAGAAACATTATACACTGTGTCCTTTTAAGACCATAACCTGCTGTTTGGTTAATGTGAAACCATTAGCATAGAAACTTAAGGCAAGCATCAATCTTCGTGGATCCAATATAGTCTTTTCATCATGGATAATACATAGATCTACAGCAAACAGAAATTAATGAGATGAAAATTGCAAGAAAATGTAAATTTGCCTAGCATTGTTGAGTTACAAGTTGGGAAACATATCATTAAACATCGGAATAAGTATAATTAACTATGTTAACCAAAGGTTCTTGAAAGTTGAAACAATATTGAATCACTAAAGAACAAGAATATGATAACTAGCTCACCTTCTAATAATGTTGCCAATGAAGCTAGAAGTGGCATACATTCTGCAGTATATTCAACGTCACTAACTGGTACATTCTGAAGAAAGTGGACAAACCAGCTGCAGCTGGCGAGTGCCTGAATATAGAAATTTTAGTTCACACATGATGGTGAGAAAAATAAATAAAATAAAATAAAATCTTAAAAGAGGTTTAACTGAAGCATGTGAGTATGACTAGTTCTTCACATGAAAATAAATTGTGACCAAATGTGGAGGACAAAAAAGCTCTAAAAGTTAATGGATAAATTTCATGTATGGGTTCCAGTTTCAAAAACAGATCTACAGTTCGGTATTATGATACTGATACCAGCATATCTATATGAGTAAATTTTAAGTTAAAAAAGGAAGCACAGAAAACAACAGCATGCAGTAACCCATACAGAACAGGCAATCAGGTTAAGCATAGTAAACAATGGCTGAAGACTTTTACCATATTAGTTCAAAATAATTTCTATAATTAATTGTATCTTTTGTAAAGTGGATGTGACAAAGAATAAATCTGATTTAGAAAATACACATATTTCAAAAGATAAGAAACAACATGACTTCAGGAATGACAAATGAGCGTGGTCCTAACAACTTATAAAGCTAAATTATGAGCACAACACTCCCATGCATGGAGGAACTTAAGAAGAGTGAATAAGTTAAAAGGAATATATACTTGACATATCAGCGCTGACAAAATTGAGAATTTCAAATATGCAATCAATCAAGGAAGAATGTTTTAGGGAATACAACAAATGGAGTAAAAAGATTATATGGATTAACATTATTAAGACCATATATCTAACTAAGTAAAATATTTAGTCACTTTTTACCATGCCAGTTCAAAACTGGGTTATAACCTTCCTCTTTTACCTATAGTTGCACCAGTAATACTCTCAAGTCTCCAGCATACCTTGTTGGGCATTTCATATTTGTTTATAAAGGAAAACATGTCTGTAGTTGCTGTTAATGAAGTGTTATATGGACATTACCACAACAACATAACGATCATGAACTAATTTGATGATTCAAACTATCGAGATTACCTGCAAAACTACATTAAGAAAACAATTATTTCCCAGATTTCTTAAGCCAGCCACATAAACAATCTTGGATGAATCATCTTGCTGTGTTCCCCATGATAATTGAAAACTGCTCAGTTTCCCTTCTCGCAATATCATGTACAAGCCACTCACTCCCATCCCAAGCCCAAGAATGCTAGCAGCAAGACGAAATTGAGGTGGAAATAATTCTCTGATGGCCAACAATATTTTGTATCCATGTCTGACTTTGTGGATAAGGGGGTAGATGTTCACTTCCCTTCTATTCTTCATTGAATCAGGAGCAATGTAGCCCTCTATAGAATGATGCGAAGTGCCTTTTGAAGTTGAAGATGCAGTTCAAATGGAATATGACTGCAAATAGTCATTTACTTTTAGACACCCAATATGATTAGAGAAAGCATACAGAAGTAAATACAAAGCTAACAAATTATTTACGTCGTGGCTCCCAGATTTTTGTGCGTTTAAAACCCAGTTGATTCTTTGAACCCCTTGGGTCTCTTAGTAAATTATTCTCCATATTTTTTGCAAATCGATTTTTCTCTTCTTGTTCAACATATCTTCTTTTCTTATCTGAAAGGCAAGAGGGTCGTCGTCGTCATCATCATCATCCATGTTTGTCCCGACTATTTTGGAGATGGATACATGATTCTTATGCCTCAAATCTCTACAAGACTATATAACTAGACTTATTCAAATCAATTTATTTATTTATTATTAACAAAGTTTTATTGTTTCCCTGAATCTGTTACACCTTCCAATCCAATTTATTCAATTATTGTAGTTATCAAATCTATTGGTCGTCCTCAAATATGTCTATACCATGTCACCTTATTTCCTTTAATTTTATCATCTATTAAAGTTACACAATTACTCTTTCATAATATTTTATTACTTTAACCAATCTAAGTAACCCAACATATATCTTATCATACATATAGCTATACCTTTTTTATGTGTTGCTTCCTAAGAGCTCATCACTCCGATCTATAAAGTATAGTGCATTGTAACATCATCTAATAAATTTCTTCAAGAACAAGGGGCACATAATTATTGCACAAAGAGTGAGAAAGCTCAACAATTTTATGAATATTCAAGTTTATTTTATCCCATGAATGTCTCCTTGTTGAATAAGGAATCCAAAATATCTAAAATTATGACTTGCAAGAATTTCATATCTATCCATCTTAGCTACTCCCTGGATTCATTTATTATTATGAAACTACATTTTTATACATTCAGATTTAGTAGTTTACTGATCTATTCGTTGGGTAACAATTTGACGTCCCAAAAGAGTGAGTATCTAAATAAGTTGCCATTAGAACTCAAACTTATGAAACTAAAAGGTGTTTCTAGTGTGATTAAAAAACTGATTTCCATAAACGCACTGTCACAGTACAAATCCGTAATTGTTCACATATATTCTGGATTCCCAAAATGGAACCACAAACAGTTTGATATTAGTAGACATAATCATTAGCCAGGGATGCTTAATTTATTTCAGAAGTTTGCTAATTAAAATTTTAATTTAGTTGACTTTCTAATTGATATAAGTTCATATTTGGAGGGAAACAAGATGAATGAAAGAAATTAAGGTCAAAACTCATTTAAGTTAATCTTGGGCCACTACAAAGCGTGTGAGTGCCAACCAAACGTGGCACTAAGCCAAACTATACCATTCCAACCAAAGATTGAAAACAGATACGGAAGAATCCTTAAGAATTTTGGGTAGAAATATGGAACTAGAATCTAACCTCACATCCCACCAACTATGAACTTTAGGGCCTCGAGAAAGATGAAAGATGTGAGCTCTTAAGTGCAGGAGATTGTGGCACTCCAAATTTGCCTATATTGGAGCCTGTGGGTTAATTAAGGGATTTGTAAACTATTGTTAGTTTAGGCCTAAACCATTTTGGTCCACATGGTTCCTACCTTTCAGGTTAGTGTAAGATTCTAAGTTGTGTCATTTGAGTTGGGTCATCATAGGAACCATGAACTAAGTAAGATGTCCAGCTCTATCTAAACTTGCAACATAGTAACAACTAACAACATCAATTTTTTTATGCTCTAGAAGCTAAACTTAATAATGGAATAAAATACAGTGTTATTCTCCTTGAAACCAATGGAGATATTACGGATGGGCAATCCTTTTCTCGCTGATTCACAACACACTTATCCTAATTTATAGATGACTCTGGTTAGCTTTGGCCAATCATATTTAACTTGCTCTCACTTCACAAATGTTTGTCTTGTTACCTTGGAGGACAAATAAGAGGAATATGTGACCGAAAAGAAAGGAAGAAATTTTAAACAAGGAAATATGGTCACCTACATCCACCATGCAAATAAAGCTCCATCAAAAAATTGGGCTAATGCATTCAGATCATATGAACAAAGCTGAATTTTATCCTATATTAAGAATGAGAATCTTGATAATCATTTGATTCAACTCCGTCAAAAGGTGGGTTACTATCTCAAATGGTGCCCAACAAAATAAGGTTCAAGGTGTACTTATCCTTCCAAAGTCTCCAGACATCCTTTTAGAAGATAATGTTGCTACTGAGTAGTGAATAGCCACATTTCATCGTTAAGAATATTTGAGCTACTTTCCTAAAAGATTATTTCAATATAGTCAAGTTCATGAGTAATTAGTTTAAGAAGTAGCAATCAGTTATATGGCTAGGATAGGAATGACTCTTCAAAATTGAAGCATAACCTGTTTGTTGGACATTTTTTTGTTAGGATTAGCTCGTCTTAGCCTTTCAATTAGAATTTAGCTTTTCCAATATGCCCATTCCAGTTATAGATATTCACACTATATATCTTGAAATGTGCTTTTTTTTTTACATTTTCTTCGTGGTAAAAGCTATCAGGTATCAAACTTGACTAACGTATAAGTTTTGAGCTCTTCAATGGCTTAGAGAGAGTCACCCCCAAGGAACCAGGGCTTTGCCATCCTATCCATAAAATGACCTCAGGACCAAAAGATTTGCTATTAGTGCAACGAATGACCACCAACTGCTCTATCACATTTTAAATTCTCGGAAGTACAAAAGCATCACCAATTTGTCAAAGAGTGGGAAAATCAGCGAGACGCCGATCATAAGACCTCCTTGGTTGCTCTATGTTTTATACAAATACATATAGCAATAAGTTGCACGCGAAAAGAAGAAATCAGTGGTTTCCTAACAGATTAACAGTAAGGCCTTAGCAAACACTACCTCAACAAGAAGAAAAATAAGATGTCAATTCCATTGCACAGATAAAATCAGAAATGAACTTGGAGTTCTCATGGCAATGAAAATAGTGAAGCCTTTCTAACCTCTATCGCTACTGTAGCTTAAATGAACAATAAATCTTGCAGGAATCGGACATCGAAGATGAATCGTAACGATATGAGAAGTTCCGTGATCACGAGAATGAAGAGCAGTAACAGGTAAAGGAAAGATCGCTTGACTCAGACTTTGTTACACAGCGGGGAAGGCGGAGGAAGATCGCAGTTGCCTCCGCCGCCCTAGATTAATCCGGTCGGTTAAGTTGAACCCAGGAATGAAATTTTCTCGAGACACAGTTCGGACCCGATCAGATCCTCCCGTCAGATAAACAGACGAGGAGACCCACGTTCGGATGTGAATTAAGTGGCCTGGCGGCTCACCTTGTAATGTAAATAAATTTATTGTTAATAAAATTTTAGATAAAAATAAATTTTACTCAATAATTATTCTAAAAAAGTATCTATTTTTATTTTTTTTCTTCAGCCAATTTTCTATAAAAAAATCAACTATCCGTTTAAGACCCCCCCAAAAAAAAAAAAAAACTCTATCAGGTGAATAGGTCCGTAAAAAAAACACCTATCTAGATCAAACAAGTAGCTAAAGATAAAGACATACTAAATCCATTTAAAATCTTAATTTTACTAAATAATCTAAAATAAATAAATAAACTCATTAAGAAATATCTATCAAATTCGTTGATAGTTGATTACTTACTTGAACACAAAGATGCAAGGACGGAATAAATGGAATGGGACGTGGGTTAGATAGATACATATCCAAGACTACAATGGAGCTAAATGGATAGGACATATAGGAGGGAGATCCATGACAAGCACGAGGCCTACGAGCACTTTGCTTTTTGATGTCTCATGTCAATTAGACCAGTGCTAACTTGAACTTGCAGACCATGCATATGACAAACGACTAGTCTATGATGGATATGAGATAGTGCTGGAGGATCAGTATGGTGAGGACTCAATTGGTGCCAGCATCAATGGCGGAGCCAGCCCGAGTGATTTACCCGGGCTGATCTCCAACTTTGGACTGTTCCGACGAGATCACCCGGGCTGCTCTCTTTCATTTTCTTTAAAAAAAACTTTCCTTCCATAACTTTAAAGTTTTTCACGGTGAGCTACCCCGGCTACAGCCCGGGTAGCATACAAGGTGACTCCGCCCGTGGCCAGCATGCATTATTTGAGGTGGTTGCAACCTCTTTGACAGTACTCTTTTTTGCAAAAAAGGTGGATCCACCACCTTAGCGGCCCCACACGGTCGGCCCCACGACCATCTGTGAGGAGGTAAATTGAGAAAGTACAGTTGGTTACGATGCAGGAGGATATTACCTGGCTTCGCCAGGATTCGACCTTTTTGACGGTACTAGACTTAGTACCAGGTGATTGTAGGATGGATACATATTATTATTTTTTAATATCATTGATTGATTATCTATTAGTTGGGCTACATGCTGCAACAATTATGAAAATGATATTCATGAGAGTATATACATATATATTATCTTCTTTATAAGGTTATTCAGAGTTAATATTTCATCATAAAAGAATAGCTATGTTAGGATGCATGATAGTAGATAATGATGATCTATATATTTATCTTTTTCAGAAAAAAAAAACTATTGAACTCTCTTTTTATTTATGTAATACCCCAACTTTATCCTCTAAATCTTCTTCTCTTAATTAAAATTTTACTAAAATAATCGGGTGCAAAAAGTAACAAATAGTATTTATTTTATGTGGTTTAAGATCATTGATGATTAATATCCAATTAACATTTAATTAATTATTAAAATAGGAATAGTAATATATACTAGAAGTTATGACGAATATTGACGACACAAAATAAAATTTCTAAAAGCAACATAGTATTAAATTTAAAATTAATTTTATCTACTAAATAAAAAATAAAATTTACTTCGCTGTTTTTGGAAATCATTGGTCAACTTATACATATCTTATTTTTATCATGTCATTTGATAATTAACCATTTATATAATTTATAAAAAATTATTAATACTTTTAAATAATTATCCGATGTAAATTTTTCTAGTAAATTTAATCAAGACTTGAGTTAAATTGGAACTTGAAAATAGATGAATAATTTAATTGAAAATAAGCCTTTTAAAAGTAAATGTTATTATAATAATAATAATTGAATATATATATATATAAACTTCTCACTAATTCTATTGGTTAGAAGTGAATATTTGATTAAAATTAAAGTAAATCAAATTAAATTAATTAAAATTAAATCGAATCGAATTTATTTGAACTAACCGAATCGAACTGAATTTATTTGAACTAACTGAACCAATCAAAATTTTAAATAAAAATTAAATAAATCGAACCGATAAAATATCAATTAATTTATTTTTTGATCAAATTAATTTAAATAATTAAAATTTTTAAATATTATAAGAGATTTACAATTAATTAAGAATTTATAAATTCTTTTAACTTAAAATTTTATAAATTATTTTTTTTTTTTTAATAATTCAATTTATTTGATTTAATCAAATAAAAATTTTAAAATTAAAATTAAATCAAATTAATCAATTATTTTTTAAAATAAAATTTTAAAATAATCGAACCGAATGACATTCTACTCACCATGTACTAAATTCTCTAGCCTTCTAACAGAACTTGCTGGATTCTCAGATAGAGAGGTTTAGTGCTGGGAGATCAGTCCAGTATCCAAAATTCTATCCATCAGTAAATGTGGCAATCTAAGATAATCTTCCTGATGTTATCATGATTGAAAAACAAATTGAGAACTTAATTGGGCATCTGGTGGGCTATGCCATTAGATGTCATAGATAGAAACTCTAATAAATCTGGTGCATTGGTAATTGGTACAAGCACTCACGCAGAGTTTGAGAATGTTAACCAGAGTAGAGATGGTGTGCCTTTTCACAACCTTTCAAATTATTAAAATTTTTAATTATTTTTTAGTTGAATTTTAGCGGTATATTATTTACTTCCGAACTTTATCTTAGTTGAATTCGTCTGTATTGTAATTTTAGGGATCCACCTCCAAGAAGGATTTTTTTCATGTTTGGCAAGAAGCTCTTTAAAATTATCTGTTACCACTTGTTCATCATTTGAATTATAATAACATACTTGTCCTTTTAAAGTTTTTGTTGCAATTGAACTTAGTTGCGTCACTCTTTAACCAATTATATTATTTAAGTTCTAGTAGATTCTGCCCTTATCTAATTTTTCTTGGAATGTACAATTGGAGGTAATTTTTTAAACTAAGCTTACTATGAGTTGTTTCTTTCCATGCTTCTATTCTAGTTTAGTTTGCTAATTTTACGAGAATATAAAAAAAATCAGTTGTAGTTATTCCTAAAGATTAAATGCAAACTGAGTCAACTGATACCAGGAACATCTTAGCTCAAAATGCTTAAACCCATGTTAGTAGTACCTCGCTCATCTCATCTAAGCTCTTAAATTCTTTATTGACCTACAATCACCTTCTAAGGTGTGACAATCTTCCCTGTCTTAAAACTGACTTTCTTGTCAAGATCCAAAGTCCTCTCTCATCAATAGCATGTGAAATTTAAGGGTGTCTACACCATCACATAGGTAATAAAAGAGTTAATCCAAGATTAGATCTTCTTGAATATCAATTGTTATGATCTATTTATACGAGAGACTTGACCCATTACCTTGATAGTTGCGTACTAATAAGTATAAAGATTCTTTATTAGCTTACAATTAACTTTCAGAGACTAAATTCGGGTGTCACAAAATATCAACCTTACGCAGTTAATAAGAACATCTTATTGCAACCGTATAAGAATATTTTGATTCATGATGGAGAGGCACAAATATTTTTGTGAGCTTCATTTGTTCTATAAACAAATGGTGTTTTAACCGTATTTTGTTGGAACTATATATAATTTTAGACTTTGAAAGATACTCTATTTGTGAAAAAGTAAATCAACTCTAAATATACACATTCATAGCCCATATTGATACCCTGTAAGCTTCTGGTAAAATAGTTAGATACGGTTTGAAAATTGTTTCATGGTATGTCTTTCCTGCTGATTCTAGATGCTTTCACGCTGGTATATTCTGTACATTTCTGATTGGATTAAGTTAGATACGGTTTGACCATATAACTGCTCTTCTAGTCATAGGGAATTATTGATTTGAACATCTGATACTTTAGCCGTTGGATTCTTAAAAGGGCTATATGGTTTGTTTGTATATAATTAATTGGTCTCAAGATGATGTCTCTCGTAGTTTCCAATCTCAACGTGCTACTTAAATCTTTAGGGTTCCCAAGTTAAAAGACACTTGTTCTTTCATTCTATGTTTTGGCTGGCACTGTTACTTGTTTATAATGAATTTATCCTGTTTGAAAATCATCTCCCAACAAAAATTACACAAACTTATTGCCAACGAATAGAATAGAGTGATTCAATGCTGAAAACTAGAACGCAGACACAACACGATAGTAGTTGATTTGTATAAAAAGCAAATCAAAAGGAGGCTCACTAGTCACTGCCATATTAACGAATTTCATACTAAATACTAAGGGTGACTATTCAATTAAAATCAAATTAAATTGAATTAACTTAAATTAAATCGAATCGATTTTTTTTAAATTAATTGAATCGATTAAATTTTTAAATAAAAATCGAATAAATTGAACCGATAAAATATCAATCGAATTAATTGAAATAATTAATTTTTTAAAGTATTATAGAAAATTTATTAATTAATTAGATATTTATAAATTTATTTACTTAGAAATTTATAAATTATTTTTTTATTTTAATTAATTTAGTTTATTCTATTTAATCGAATAAAAAATTTTAAATTCGAAATAGAACTAAATTAATTATTTTTTAAAAAATAAAATTTTAAAATAATTAAATTAAAAATTTAAATTCGATAAGTTAATCAATTTATTTTATTTAATTGAACTTTTACTCATTCCTACTTAACACTTGAATCACAAATATTATCTAAATTAAGAAATTTTAGATAATATTATTGATTTTGAAATTTTGTGTCATTCTTTATTTAATTCCAGCGTTATATTTTAACGATAGAAATGTAATTTATAAATAATTTATCTACGTGCCATTTTGAAAGAGCTTGTGTAAATCGCTTTTTTTTTTATCATTTTATTTTAATTCAATTTTCATCAATTAAATGAAAAATTGAAAGATTCCACAAACTCGGAGGGGTTGAAGTGAAGCTTTCCTTTTAGCAAACTTGGAAGAAAGGTTATGTAACTTGCCTTCGGCTCGGCGGCCGTTTAATTTATTTATTTTAATTGTTCGTCTTATCTTTTCTATCCTGTATGTTCATTCTTCAATCCATGGCGTCGTCTCTGGCGATGCACGCCATAGATGCGGGTTTCCTTTGGTTTGCAGGATTCAAAGAAGCTTGTTCCTTCCGCAGAGTCGCAATCTTCTGTTTTAGGTTATTCGTCTGTTCCTCCTCAATTATTCTTCTATTTCCAGTAATTTTAGTTGTCCGGGAGTCCATTCTTAATCTAGATTTGCTGTGTCAACGCAGATCTCGGATTTTGTTGATCAGAACCGGCCAGTGCTTCCTCTTGAACGGGTTTATTTTTCTGGGAAGGTATTGGCATCACCCTCACCCTTAGGCTTCGAATTTTGCGCCGAGGTTCTAATTTGGTTCGTTTGTATATTTTTGAATTGGATGATGGAAATCAGAAGTGTTTTTGTATTGATTATCACATAGTATGCTGCGTAGGATTTATTTTCTTATTGACATGGATTTCTTAAACCTTGTCTGCAAATTCCACCTTATTATATTATCAAGAATCTCTAAGCCTCTTCTGTGACTTTGAAACTTTGTTTGCCTTATGTACTACAGATTTTTAGTTTTATTCTTTTTAGGCGTGTGAACTGTGATGAAATCCCTATATAATTCACTCTTAAATTTCTAATTTTTGTATCATGACATACTGTATTTTACATGAGTGCAGTTTATTTATTCTGAAATCCGTGGTCATCCCAATTCTTCTGTGGATACTACCTGATCAGTATGAACAATTTAATGCAGAGCATCTTTATGATCACAAAGCTGTTATGCCATTCTATGCCTTGTTACGTTCCATCCTAATTGAACTTGTCTATGTAAGTCCTGATGTGCTGCCCTTCATAGAATGCATCAGCAACTATATTCTTATTTTACTTTTAATATCTTGTACTTTACCATGCTATTTAATTGAGTTAGCTATTTATTAATTGATAAGAGCCACATTTTCAATTCAGTTAAATGCCCTTAGTTAGATTCATTATAAAGTTTATTTGAATTCATACTGCTGAAAGGTCTTAGGATGACTACTTGAAAATTTGATGTTCTACACCTCAGTACATGAACAAGGTCTACTAGAAATGATCTTTTATAGACACCCAGTTAATATTTTTTGTACTTAAATATTTGATTGGAGAAGTACATAAACCAAAAGCTCAAGTATATGTTTATTGATTTATACTTTAATATCTTCCCATGGCCAAATTGATTAAAGCTTGATGCATGGATGAATTGCAACAGAAGGTAACCCAAATTTCACGAATACACCTATGATGACATATTTATTCATTCTACAACATTCATGATAATGGGTTAAACAAGTACTTGTAATAGAAGAACAAATTGACTGAGGAAATTTACTGCATTTAGCATGTGCTTTGGGAGTTATGTTCTCACCCTTGAGCTCATATTTTTGTTTGGACCGTGGTAAGGTGCCTACGATGTGTTGGTTACTGTTTCATAGAAATGTTGCAACTAAGTTTCTGTTTCTGGATGATGCAAATTGATTCACATATTGTTGGAGTTTGAGTTTTCTAGTGATGTTTGGAGTTTCGCAGAGGATGTCGTAAACATGAAGTTTCAGCTCAGCCTGATTGAAGAAATGGAAAATGGATCTATGATGTCAGAGGTTTAGATAAAACTGAGGCTAGAGGCATTGTTGCTATTATCTTCAGGTTTATTTGAGAAAACAGGAACAACTTGAACTTTGGTGGTAAAGGGAATTTGACACAGCTGTTCTGAGGCTAAAACTTATCATAAAGATCTGGAGGTTAGATAAATCCAAGAAACTTTCTAAGACTAATTTCAATGGTTGTCCCAATATCATTTTATGCAATGCCTCTTGGAAATCTGAGGTTGAAGGGCTCATACAAGTTTTGTGTTACTTAATCAGGAGGGAGCTATAGTTTTCGTGAAGGAGAATTTCATAAGAGTTCCATCTATTGTATTTCATGAGAAAGGATTCTTGAAGCATATCACTTTTCCATAGCAGCAGACCAGCAGTCCATTTGAAAATGTATTTATGGGTGTTTTGCCTTGGAATGCTGTGAAATTGGTAGCCAAGATTTTTTCATCAGGGGTTGTCATTTGTGAACGTTGGGCCTATGTGAGCAAGACATACCAAGACCTTTTTGGGCGAATAGTAAATTGGTTGTTAGTTTGCAAAAACAGAAAGACACAGAGGTAACTGTAACAAAAAAAAAAAAGTCTCACTATTAACTTAGGTAAACTACACAGTTGATGTTTCAAGATGTGGATTGACAGTGAAATAAAGAAGCTCAATAATTTCAATCAAGTGTATAATCTTAGTTTGTGCCTACACATATTGACATACAGATATTGACTAATAATTATATCTTAGGGAGGTGATTTATTTTGAATCATAATCTTTAGAATAGATCTGAGCACAAGCTCCCTATTCAAGATAAGAAAGGAGAATTTGCTACCCTTATTTTCTTTCTTTTCTTGAAAACTATGCATCAAACTTTTCTCTGTTATCTGCTTAGTTTCACTGTACATAGTGCACATACCAGAGCAAACAGTGTCTACAGTGGCTACAAATCCTCTATTGTTAAAGTTAAGATATGGATTTGTAATATGATCAGATCGTGAAGGGGAATGGAACCATGATATCTATCCGTTTATCATTGTTTACCTATTTCCTTTGTCAAAGCTTTACATATTTTACATATTTTAAGATTGTTATACAGTTTCTGATGGAATCTAATGTTTGTCTTCAGATTTTCTGGTTCTACCCTCTGTACATCTTCAGCTTTGTTCTAAGCACATTATGGTGGGTTGTGATTTTTAGTTTCCATGTAATTTGATAAATTCTTCAATCCGCACTGTTCCATATTGTGACTCTTGTTTGATCCATCATTGTTATGTATGTGGTTGTTATTGTTTGGACTGGATTTTCTAGTACATGACCCAGACAACGTATGAAGTTAGAAATTAGATTAGTTGTTAATTTATATGTTTGTGGTTAGTTGTCTTCAACCTGGAGGCATAAGAAGTAACATAGAGAAACCACACAGTAGATCTAATCAAGGACAATGCTTTCTTAAGAATATCATCAATTTAATTCAGGCTTCATTGTAGCTGTTACTACAGTTTGCCATTTTGTTGATCTTTTCCAAAATATGCTTTTGAATAAGAATTTTCAGGTATGGTTAGGATAGCAATCCAATGAATGCCATGCAGTAACAACTAGCTACTTAATTGAATAATTGTCAAACTTTTATGTTAGCAATTCTCTTTTTTCTCTATCAAAAAAAATATATCAAATTATAGCATCATTTTGGCAGTAGATTGTATACAACTGCACTTCTTATTTCACTTTATACATATTTTTTATACAGAATCATCAGATTATATATATTCGGGATCTGATTTACCATTCTTACTATTTTGTTTAATTTCTACTTTGTCCTAAATTTAGGCTTCTTTACTAATTCTAAACCAGGTACAATGATATTGCCAAGCATGCTTTTGAAGTGCTGAAAAGTAAAGAATCAACAACACAAGCATATGGAAAAAATGAATTAACAGAATCCCAGAGCACTAGTAGTACAGAGATACCAGGGGGGTTTGAAGGGTATATCCAAGTATCTTAAGAACATGCAATTATATTGAATAAAATTGTTTGGCTGGAGTAAACATTTATTTTTTTTCGTTTTTGATGCCCAAATCTTTTCAACAGTGTGTGTCTTGGAATTGGCGAGCAGATTTATTCAATCCTTCTGTTGACCCTCTTTTTCATAGAGGTAAAGTGCTGTGCTTTTTTTCTGGTGTATTTTGTGATTCAATCATGCCTACTGCATTTATTCATTATTGCCTTATCTTTCCTTGACAATATTTTTTTCTATTATTGTTTTTGTGATACATTAATATTTAATTAACTGTGCATTGCAGGTTTTTGCAACAGGTTTCATTCCTTATTTTGGCAAGGCAATTAATTTTCTGCTTCTTTCCTGGATGTATGCTTACTACTGCTTCGAGTATGTGTCAATGAAATAAGATGTTTGGCTACGAAAATTGTTATAATTATCCATCTCATTCATTAATTTTATCTCCACTATTCAAGTTTGATTTGCCTTTTCCACTGAGAAAGGCTTCTCAAAAGTTTAGCCTAAGAATTAGGTATTTAGAGAATGGTGACTTATATTCTGTTCTTTTTATGCAAGGTACAAGTGGAACTATTCTAATGTAGCCTTGAATAGAAGACTCGATTTTTTTGAGTCCAACTGGCCATTCTTTGCAGGATTCGGTGAGTGTTTTTTCTCTTAGCCAACCTCTGTAATTTTTTTAACTATGTCTAATGGTGGCTCTTCATTATCTATATTATTCATAAAACTAACTTGCTGGTAATATTGCACCATTTCTTTCTTGTTTTTCTCCACACGTTGACTCAGTTTTGGACTAAATATGAGAAAATATTTTAAATATGATCCAAAAGGTCATCAAAATAATGTCCAAAAGTCATAGCTGCTGAGGCACAATGTGGGAACTACTAGAGTTCACAATTCATGTCCTTAAGATGGTTCATGTGTGTTTTTGCTATTATTGGTACTTGGTAGTATTAACAGCAGTTCTACCTTATTTCCCAGAAGGTTGAACTAAAACAGTGCTGCAAACTTGTTGCCCGTAGCCTCTAACTTATTGTCTTTTCATGGCATCCATCTCAACTTCTCTCAAGTCTCAACATTGATAACTAAGGGATTAATTAACTTTTTTTCATGACTTCTACCTTTCCCTCAAAGAAACTGATTATGATGAGATGTTTCTATGATTAACATTGCTAATATCATAACTGTTCCAGGTAGCCCATGCGTTATTCCAATTTTCTTCTTTTCTCCCCTGGTCAGCTATGGGGTGATGGCTATTCTCTATCCGCTGGTATGCCCCTATTTTTTTTTTTTTGCTTTGATTTTGAAAACCACCCCATTAAAGCTACTTTATTCTTTGTATGTCAATCTATGTTGTTCAACATTTATTCTCTAACAACCTATAGGCCACTAAAATCTAATCTCCCTATTGAATTATCATGACAAATTTTCAGATTTTAGAACTTTTCTGGTAGACCTGACTCAGACCGAAAGTCTATTCACCTTTTATGAATTACCACTTTTTCATTATTCAGTCTTTGATTGGTAGAAACCTCCAACAAAGATTTGAGATCATTGATTTGCATGATCATTGTCTTGTATAGTCAAAGGTCTAATTTTAATAGCCCAATTATCATGGTACTTTTCACCATAATTTAATTTTGTTCCTTTATGTTGATATTCTTGCATATTGTGCAGCTTCTAGCTTTATATTTATGTTGACTTTCATTTAATTTTCCTTTTATTTGATTAAAATGTGCTTTCTAATGATTTTTTGCTGAACTAGCAAAAAACAATGCTTCTTTACCCATTTACAACTATCAAATGCTATCATGTATGATGGATATTTGACTGTGTAGTTTTGGGGAAGCAAAATTTACCTTTCCCTAAGTTGAGCCAAGCATTTGATTTTTATTTATCATATCAATATAATGCTAGGACGGATGCCAATTACTGCATCTTACGTTTAAACAAGTTGCTCTTCAGTTTGTTTTGACAGCAGCAGGCACCCAATCGGAGCAAGTTATTAGTTCAATAAGATCATTTAAAGGAGGGCCAAAAAAGCTTCCAATATTCTATGCTGCAAATAAGATAGCGTAAGCTGCCAATATATTTGGATCATTATTACTTTATCTATTCACAACAAATTAAATTCCATTCCCACGACGGCATCTATCCTTCAGTTTTTCTTATTTTATAATTTTGAATTCCTTTACCTTTGTGAATATTGAGAAATTTTATTTGAATATCTGTGAGCTTCACTGGGGGATTCTACATGATACTAGGCGCTTTGACTTTTATGCATGCTATTAGATTAGATGTTCTCACAATAAATTTCTGCCTTCTGTTAAACAGGATGTCGATTCTGCAATTACTACCAGAGCCAAGCAAGACGCGTTGACCGGTTAATGAAGGGATTAGATACGGTTCGATCAAATTGCATAGTGAATTGGCATGTCTAAACTAACCGAATAAAACAGTGCTGAAGCGGCACATTGTGCAGTATTTGGTCAACACTACTAATATATGTAAATATATGCTGTGTATAAATGGTTCAAGATGTGTATATACATTTAGTTTATATTTCCCAAAAATAGAACTCTCGCCTTGCAACTTCTCCAGCTCCTTTGTGTGGCACGCATTAGGAGCATTATAATCTCTTAATCGCGAATGTTGCTTTTGCCATACTTGCTTTTGTTCCCCCTCCATTTCTTTCGTTTCAGAAACTAAACATTATAATCATCATTAATGCATTTGAGCGAACATCGTTTGCTCTTTCCTCGTGTATTTTTTTTCAGAAAAACAAAACAACTCAGAGAGAGAGAGAGAGAGAAATCGAAGTGGACTACAGATTTACAGTTTAATGCCCCATTCCGAATCCTGATAAAGAGGACGAGGCGGGCAGTTTGACATCGTCGTCGACCGCATAAACATCAGAAACCAATCGCAGTTGGTCCTCCAAGTAGCGGGGCAGCAGTCGTCCTTCCTCCGCCGGCGCCGGCACCGGAACGCCGCCTTCCTTGAATCCAGGCGTTTTCCGCCGCCCCCAGCGTCGCCCGCCCCGGAGGCAGAGGCCAGCGATGCAGAGCAAGGGGAAGGAGAAACAAGCGAGGGGGACGAGCACCGGAGAGCAGCAGACCAGTGCCAGTATCAGGCACGCTCGTCTGAGCCGTCCTCCAACGCCGCTTCCTACGATCGGGAGCCCCGACAACGGCCACCGTCGACCACCCATGTTCGCCTCCCTGTCGAGTCACGGCACATGCCACAAAAAAAGTCCACGTCTCCTCCCATTTATAGTTATTTTATTCGCCGTATCCACTCCGTAATCCAAGTAAAGGCCCCGTCGAAGAAGTAAACGACGGCACGATGGCTATCGAACTACCGTCCATAGTCAAATTAACAGTCTCGTTTAATTCGATGTCAAAATAAACAGCAAAAGGCTCTTTAAATTAAACCTTGCTTTGCTTCCACGTGTATCTAATTGGACGGTGGTCAATTATCTTGTTCCTTGTGTGCCTTTTTTTTTAAAAAATAAAGTTCGTAGTTTATTTTAATGTTTTTTGCAACAATTATTAGTAAGAGTGACAACAACACATTCAAAATTTTCCTCATGATAACCATAACTTAACTTTCTTATTTAGATCTTACATGCAACGAATTACATTCATCCTTCTGTATTTTCAATAAACGATACACACTCTTTTTCAACGGTAGGGCCTAATCAAATCAACCTACCTACGCTTTAATTTTAAGAACATTGTTCTCTAGTGTTAATATCATATTATTTTCCTTTCACATCAAATCTTTCTAGATGAATCATATAGATAGATATCCTCTTTTTTAATTCCGTTTAGCCCCTTAAATTCCGCTAAACTCACATGTACTTTATTCAAAATACTTTTCACACATTGTTTCTTAGATATTTCTTACGTTTAGGAAGTTCCACCAAGAAGTTAATTCTGTATTGTAGCATTACCATTGTGATTTATCTTTATGATACTTCACATCTTCTTGATACTCTCTTGCTCTCCTCTTTAGTACGATGAGTTCTTTGTTTGCACTGGAATATTCAAAAGATGGTTAATAAAAGAAGAATGAAACTTGTTAGGGGAACTTTGATTTACATTGCCTTCAATGAGCTAGTTTTACCTCTGTAAGTTCTGTCATAATCCATATCGATCATGTAGAAATAGACTACCACAAGTCATTTTCTTGAGGTCACTCTTTCCATTAAATGACACGGGAAAAAATGAACTGCACGCGACTAAAGGAGAACAAATCATTGACGCAATATGTTCATCATCCTTCAGCAGGAAGAAAAGCATTCAAATGAATTATTGTGTGCTGATGTAAAAGGATCCTTTGCAATCTTTTGTTTTTTCTTTTGTTTCTTTTGTTTGTTTTGATGGGCACATTTTCAAATCCATAAGGAAAATAACAAAAGACCTTGCTGAGATCAACTTATTCCTCCATGTTTAGGCAGTGACAGAAGAGGAACAGATTAAAGAAAAGCTGGGGGATTCTGTCAATTTAGTTGGAAGGATAAGCTGAAGGATCTCCTTTAACATGTTGAGTTGAACAAATACTGCTGTGTTCCACCATCTAAAGTGATCGAACATCGAACATGATGAAGTAAGTACAACCTTTCTTATTTTAAGTCCTGTGGACAAATTCTGTGTGAGCTGAAAGGAAAGCAGACGCTTGTGCCTTCCTTTCAGCGTACAAACACCAAGCAATGGATTGGATATGCTTGTTAGCGTCGAACAGCATGCATTAAATATACAATTGCTCCTCAGCTCGCATTTAATTAAACCTTTTTGTGACCTCTAAAATTTATTGAAGTAGAAGATTAAAGGAAGGCAGGAGTGAGAATCCCTGCTCTGTTCCTCCATCAAGCCTTGATGCGCCTGAGAGCTATGTAGGCCAAGACTCTGTACCCCACGAGCATGACGACCAGTGCCACAACGCACATCGAGGAATCGATTCGCGTTCCGTAGTGTGTCGACGATCCGAGGAAGTAGTCCATTTCGTGGCCTCTGTACTGGATATTGATGAGAAGCTTGTAGCCGTAGAAGGTGAAGGAGACGTACTTGACCCACGCCAAGCAACTGGGGATGTGCTGCACGTAGAACCCACCGGTGAGCAAGAACGCCAGCATCGTCACCGTCGATATCGTCGACGCCTGCTTCGAATCCATGATCGCCGCCCCCAGCGCCAGCCCCAGGCCTTGCGCCACCAGCACGTAGCCGAGGATGACGGCGAGCGTGAGCAGGAACGCCGCCGGCTCCGTCCGCAGCCCCGCCATCCAATAGAGTATCAGGGTGAAGACTGTGGGAAGGATGAGCTCCATCGGGAGGTCGCCGGCGGTGCGCGCCATGAAGTAGGAGGAGAGGCTGTACATGCCCGAGGCGCGCTCCTTGAGGAAGATGGCGCGATCCTGCGGGAATGTGAAGACGGAGTTGAAGGAGGGGAAGACGCCCCAGAAGATGCTGATGAAGAAGAGGAGGCCGAGCCGGTCCTGGACGTCGCTGAGGCTCGAGTGCCACCACATCGACCCCGAGAGCACCGCGGCCGCCATCACTTGCACGACTCGGAGGGTGTTGAAGGACTCGTGGCGCCTCTCCTTGAGGCTCCGGCGGAGGAGGATGCTGAACTGGCTAAACCAGCTAATTCTGCTCTTGTCTTTCTTCTCCTTCTCAGTGAACAATTCTCTACCTGTTACACGATCACTAGATACGCTCAGCAATCTAAAAAAAAATCCCAATTTGCACGAAACGATCGAGCAGACGCTTACCGCTCTGGTTTGCATCTCTAGCTGCACCAGTCAACCGGCCTTTGACTTTTGGTGCCAACACTTGGTTGTAAGATGCGATTAGAGATTGCTTGACATTTGACTTCTCTGCATCCACTTGATACTCTGTTTGACTGATGCCTGCAACAAGAATGCGCAGGTTAGATTCTGACGTGGATGCTAAACCTGGAATTGCGCAAGTACGATACATTTTTAGAAAGAAAAAACAAAACATGTAAAATATTGAGAACCTAAGGGTACGCTGAATGATTGAGATGGATTATATTTCAAATCATAGTTTGGAAGTCAAACTTAGGGGCCCGACTAAGTCAAAGATAGCTAAAGCGAAGCCAAAAAGCGAGCTCTGCTTTTCTCTGTTCACCAGACACCTGTATCATTTAGTGAGGCCGCCATTATTCTCCCACTCTGTATCCGCTGAGTGGGAATGAACGAAAGACATCCAACCAAAACCAACGCGAAAAAGCAACTGGATAATCGAACGCATTACGCTCGCTTATTTTTTCTGAGCCAACAGAGAGAACCAGAGGACACCTTTCGTCCTAAACAATCTGAGCACAGCATCTGCCAGTCGATTTTCAAGAAATGCAGCAGGATCTCGGCATCAGCCTTTGGCATTTCAGCATGCAGTATTTTTAGATCGTATGTGGCCACGATCTAAAAAGCAAATCTAGCACCAGTTTGGAGATCAATTGTTCTTTGACTTCTCGAGTGCTAGCTCGTTGTTATTTACATCAGAATAAGGACAATATCTTTCAGAATAGAATAGCGAAAGAACGAACGGCCAGATGGTTGTGATTCCAATAATACATCTCTCCTTTTTCTTTCAGCACAATCGAACTGTTGCTGTCTCCACTGACGCTAGTTAGTTTCCACTTTCCTCTATCACTACGACATCAAACACTTTCTCCGATTCTAATTCTCGGTAAATTCTCAGGTAATTTAACGTGTTAAAAAAAATTGCAGTAGTAGGGAGGGTTGAAGAAATGGAGAAGTGTACTGACCGTTGGCTAAGTCGAGCATGAAGTCGGCGGGGTTAACGTGGAACTTTGGAGGAAAGCCGACGGTGGCAAAGTAGTCCATGGCGTCTTTGGCCTTGCCGGAGTACAAACAATTGCCCTCCGAGAGGAGAAGCACCGAGTCGAACATCTGGTAGACGCGGCTGGCCGGCTGGTGAATCGACGTTATCACCGTCCTCCCCTTCCTGGCCAGGCCGCCGAGGGTGGCCACCAGCTTGCTAGCCGCCGTGGAGTCCAGCCCCGAGGTGGGCTCGTCGAGGACCAGAAGGCTCGGGTTCACCAGCATCTCGTGGCCGATGCTGACCCGCTTCCTCTCCCCGCCGGAGATGCCCCGCACGAAGGGTCCACCCACAGCCGTGTCCGCGCACTTGCTCAGCCCCAGCTCCGCCATCACCGCCTCCACCGCCGACGCCTTCTCCGCCTTCGACAGCGTCCGCGGCAGGCGGAGAATGGCGCAGAACAGCAGCGTCTCCCTCACCGTCAAATGCGGGTACAGCACGTCGTCCTGCGTCACGAAGCCGGTCAGTCGCAGAGCCGGCCGCGCGAGCCGGCGGCCGTTGGCGAGCACCGCGCCCGAGTGCTTCCCCTGCATCCGGCCGGCGAGGATGCTTAAAAGAGTAGACTTTCCGCTCCCGGAAGGGCCAAGAACAGCGAGCAACTCGCCGGGAGACACCATGCCGCTTATGCCGTTAAGTATAATCCTCTCCTCAGAAGCAGATCCGTCTCCGCTGCCGCCGGTGCTCAACATGCGCTTGAGCCCTGTGCCGCCGGTGGCCGCCAGGGGATCGAGCTTCACACGGTACGATACATCAATAAACTACATGCAACACGAACACGTACGAAAACTAATTAGCAAGATCAATCAGCCATCAAACGACCGACAAAAGTGTAGAAATCAAGCTCAAAGTGGTACTTGGAGAGTGAGAGGGAAGCAAGAGCCAGAGAGAACGGAGTCCATTCTCGGACCGACGACTCCATTCGATTCATGCTCGCGATCAGAAGGCATTTGTTTGCAGAAAAGAGAGCAAAAGAGCCAACAACTGCAGAACGGAGGCGAGAGTGCGTGGTGGTGCGGAGCGAACAGAGAAGCAGCGGCAGTGTCGCAGTGATACAAGGAAGGAGAGGCGACGAGGGGCCGAACGGGGCGGAATTTAAATAGTAAATGGAGGTGGAAGCCACGTCAAAGTTGGAGGGGCGGCCACATTCGAGCTGGTACGTGGAAGGCCCTGAGTCATTCAGGACGGACACCTGCCCCACTCAACAAAAGAAAACGAAAAAAGAAAATGAAAAATGACAAAATTCATGGAAATTAATGTGTTCAGAAGCCATCTCCTTTCCCTAATCACCATGTACCATTCCACCATCAAAGGAATGGACATGGAAAACACATGAATACTTTTACAGAAACAGATGAACCTTAAAACAGAGGCCCTAGTTCCTCACGTCTCTTGTCTCAACATCCATCCTTTGCCGTTTTCTTTCCCTTCACTTGGCTGCTGCTAGCTTCAATGGCGCAGCAGGGTCCGGAGCTGAGTAGAAAAACACTGTTAACTACCAGGCAAGGGGGAGGACGTAGGCCATTGAAGGTGTGCTGTGCCAGAACGTCTTCAGTGGCATCAATGCGTGACTTACTGCTATGGCACTCCTACGTCAGGGAATATCCAAGAGATCTGTTAATCGTATTCTTTTGGCTGAAGCTAGTCGTGTTTGAGGAATCAGAGAACAGTAAGTCCCATGCCGTTCATGTATATATCCATTAATGTTTATAGCATTAGATCTGTGCGTGAAAGGAAGAACTGCTGAGACAGAGATGAGGTACCTGATTCCGTTGCTGAGCCTATCTATCGAACTGTCCAACTGGTTTTCCACAAATTAAAACAAATTAGATTTGGCTCAGGAAAAGGACAAAACAGCTGTTTGATTTGTTCTTCATAAATCTGCGTATTTAATTAATCACAACAATATACTTAAATAAATGCTCATGGTCAAGTCAAACGTGAGTGTTTGTGCAAATTCATTAATTGTCGCGTCGGCAATCAATTGTTCTTTGGGAAATCAAACATCCCCGGAATTTAAATTCATGCATTTATCTTAGGATTTGAATAAAATCATGGTACGATTAAAGCTGATATATATTTAACGAAAAACTAAAACGTGAAAGACCGAGCTCGTTGAGTGGAAAATAAAGGCACTTTAAAAAAAAGGAAAGAAATAAAGTCACTTTCTGGAGTTTCGTCTTTCTACTTGAGTGTTCTTCTTCGATTTTGTTACTGGAGTTCACATTAATATATATATATATATATATATATATGTATATCAAGTGAATAATTAATTAAATAAATAAATGAGTTTGTTCATTTGAGATATGATCGTTAACGTTAATTCTATTTATATTCAGGGAGTTCTCGGGAGAGAACGTAACACATAAAAGCTAAACAGTTGCATTATCCAGGAATCTCTGACAGATGTAAGGAGGCAACATGCTGCATGCTCACTTGCTTTGCCTTTGCCTTTGCCTTGTTCCCTTCGCGTTCAGTGAGTCAGTGACCATTCATTCAAAGGCAAAGACAAGAAATTAGGCTAATCCGGTATTTGTTTGATGGCTTTACAAGTGTCATCGATTGGCATTCACATCTCACTAAAGCACCGTCTCACTGTCCCTTTGATCTCCTACAACACTGAGATTTGCATTCATGTACTTTTGACGAAATGTAAGATGGAAATTGAGGCAGCTCAGAGGATCCATCGAGTAATTCATGCATGCATGGGTATTATTTCGCCTTCTTTTTCTTTAGGGAAAGTTGGATGCATGAATATTACGTGTAAATCTAGAGGCATGCTTCAGCTCAGTGCCAAGATCCTTACATGATCTTTCTTGGGATTTAAAGATGCAAGAAAGTTGAGGCAGTTTTGTAGCTTTCATTTTCACTCGGATATTAATTAGCCATTTCCTTTGAATGCTTAATTATTCACGTGTGAGCTCTTGTATGACTATTTATTGTTATTTGTTAAGCAAGGAAGCTTCTCTTATTATAAACTATTTTGTGAAATGAATCTCGATTATCGTAAACTAATTTATGAAATGATAGTAACGAGAGAAAGTTATTAATTAATTCCTTTATTTCATTAACCCACTCAAAAAATAGACAGTGACTTTGTTTATGTTGAATTCTTCTCCTCTCTTTCTTCTCTTTATAAGTTTCAAGGTGTTAAAAGTCTATTGCAATTTAAAATCCGATAGTATTGTCTTAATTAAACAACCTTGTCTCGCTTAATTTATAATTTGTCTAAAAGAGTATATCAGCATCATGAATGAAGGGGTGACACGACGACTATATATTAATTAGTGAAGACTAATCCTAAAAGGTGCATTGACTACTATGAGTAGTGATCCACAAATTCAACTCACCATCTAACCAGTGAAAACATGCACCAACATCCTAAATAAAAAATAAGTTTCCATATAAAACTATTTGGTGCTCCTTGGTATACTTTGTGCTACTACTAGTGTATAGATAATTGCTAAATTGAGTTAATCAACATTTTGAACCTTAGTAAAATGCTAAATTTCACCCAAATTCACTTTCATAATAATTAAGCTATATAAGATGTGAGATTCTCTTTATGTCATAGTGCCTACGTACTCTAGGAACTACATGCTAGGTTATTAGGTTCATACCATAGGTTTACTTGCCACAATTAAGCTATAAGAATAAAGCTTAAATATGAAGGGGGCAGCAAAAGTCCTTAATTTTTTCTATGCCATCAAAATCAAAGTGCATGCGAATCAATTTGAATCATTGATGTAACAATGGTCCAATTTAGCTGAACAAAACTACGACTTTAATTGTCTTCACAAAAGCATGTTTGATCGATATATATATAGATTAATGTGTCTTGATTAAAACTATAAGCGTTATTTGGTGACACCTTGACAACATTAATGATGCCCTAGCTAATTTAGCGACACCTTGACAACTGACTAAGCTATATATATATATATAGACTGAAAAAAAGAAGAAAAGAAAGATTTGATAGAGTAGTAAAACAAACAAACAAAAAAGAAAACCAAATTATTTTTTTCTTAACTTCGAATTTACAAAATGAATTGCTTTCCCTCATCTCGATCGTACACTTATATATATATATATATATATGCATGCAACGCGTACGTATAGTAGCGCCCCACTCCACCTTGCACCCACCCACCATTGGGCGAGTTAGGTCTCCTGTTTCTACTTGTCAACTTGAGTGCTCGTTGTAGGCCAGGCCATGCACGTTCACGTAATTAGGTTTATTTTTCATAGTGAGCTATCATGAGTTTCACACATGATTGCCTTATTACTGTAGTGCTGTCGATGCATGCATTGAACATATATACAGCAACAAATACGTTCTCTGTAAGCACTGCCTTTTATATTTCACATCGACTTGATATGCCTCACACGTAACGTATAGCATGTTCTATTACTAGTTAGCTAGGACTACATGTCATGATTCCACCTAGAAGCTACCTAAACAGGGATATGTTGGACCGATCGATCGAGTTCAAAACGATATGATGGAATCAAGTTAGTCAATATTTTGTCAACTAGCAACTTTTGCCTATTTAATTTGGAGTATTCTACTTGTTCCAACCAACTTGATCCGCCAACAGTAGCTAGTTGGATCTTTTAGCTCAGCTATATATAACACCGGACCCACCATCGCAATCGAACCACTCGATTCATTCAAATTTTAAACCCGAACTAACTTAACCGCGCGAACTACTTGGAACATATATATATATATATATATATATATATATATATATATATATATATATATATATATATATATATATATATATATATATAACTCATACATAAATATCTTTAATTATATTAAGAGGATCATACTCCTTCATGCATATGTCATATGATCTCAACCATGACATCGTATATCATTGGATATATATAAATATATTTTCAATATGTTTGGAGAAAAAGTAGATAAAATTTGTTTGTTTTTGCTTAAAGGAAAGGTTAATTAAATATATCTCTTAATTAAGGCCATCAAACATCCATGGTGATTACAACAAATTAAGCATGATCTTTTTAATTACTCCTTAATTACATATAGACGACACACTGTCGTTAAGCGCACGAGAAAACAGTATTATACCATTGGCTTTAAGTGGATAAGTTGCTAATGGGTGCACGTACTGCTCGGTGGGAATGACGTGCTTCTCCAAAAAGCACTAAAATACCCTAGCGAGGTTGGAACTTTGTGACATGTGTCTCAACTTCCTCTCACTCTCCCACTCATATTGGAAGCTAAACAGTGCTTTAATTTTCAACAACTTTACCGAGTTGTTTGAACAACTAATCGATCGATCGATGGGTGTTACATCAGATTTGACGACCTAAGAAACCTCGAAATGCCATCTTGCTAGTGCGAAGCATATAATTAAGTGACCATAGCTAGCTCTCCAATCTCCATATAGGACTAATTGTGACAAGAGGCCACGTGTGGCTTGCACGCCATGGAGTTCATCCATGGTGGATAATTGAGTTGGAACCAACTCGCTGTTCGATCATTCATTCTCTCCCACTAAGTCACTGACGACGTAGGTACAAGTACTCATGAACTACTTTACGGCCGGGGTGAATTATATATATTTGAAGGAGATTTTGAAAAATATTTGACTGCCACTTAATGAAGCTCTTAATTTCTTGTGTCCACTTCTGCATGAGAACTAGCTATAGTGGTTACGTCTCATTTCCACACTCTCGATCGACATTGTTGTTGTATATTTTCTTCCAAGTAGCAAGTCTGGTACAGATTCTTTACATGTCTAAGTATTGTAGGGAGTACGTTGTAACTAAATGCATGTCTTTTTCATTAAATTGGCTTGGCGTCTAGCCAACTAATTCGGCAGTCCTGAAGAAGAAATTAGAGAGCTAGGCGTGCTCCGTTACTGAAGACAAAGTAGCTTGAGCACTGCAAACTGCACCATAGAGACTCACATGGAAGGATGTTGGTTCAAGGCAAAGAAAGAAAGAAAGAAAGAAAGCTTTGACAAGTACTCCAAATTAAACACTTGTAATGTATCTTGTTGTTGAGTATGCTCTTAATCTACTAAGTGATACATAGCAAATACCTGCGGTAGGTGACAAGGTTTATCTATGGAGAAAATGACATGTAGTAGAAGTGTATCAAGCTAGCTAGCTCCACTTGAAACAGTAACTCGTACATATCTCAATTTGAGGCCTAGAAAAGAGGTTTTAATTAGTGCTAGAAGTTTGATCTGCTATAGTAACTCATAGGAGCCAAGATTGATTCATCTTAAACTTCTCTATATTGATCTCAACTTATCACCCTTCTTTAGCATCTGTTTGACCCACCGGACCTTTAAGTAATATAATGGTTTTCACTCAGATCATTTAGTTAACTAAACTATATTTAATGAAAAGATGGAGAATAAAAAGATACTTGTGGAATGGAGTTCTTTGAGAACTCATCTATGAGATAATTATTTTTTAGATAAAAGGATCAGCATATTCATTTTATTAACTAAGAAACTGATGAAGAGTTAAACAACTTTTGCAGAATTAGTAAAAGTATATTAGAAATAGCTTAGCTTTTATTTATTCTTTTTCCATTATTAGCATATCAAGCTTCCTAAAATTTTCTTCATATATATATAAATATCTGAAAAGACAATCTGATCGACAAGAAAACTGTCATGATTAGTGTGCAATATAATTTAAAGTCGATTATGCCATTGGTGCTTCGTTTGCATGTGGTCGCGATCGGCATAATTAAATCCATGTTCTCATACGCATTGAGTTGCAGGAGTCAACTATTCTTATCCTATTAAATACAATATATAAAAGTCATAAACTCCAAATGGATTATATAATATCAAACCACTTTATAATCTACGATTCTTCGATCATATATGATTTTGATTCAATAATTCACCAGTTTTATCGTAAAGTAACTGCAGTAATATGCTGAATTCGATTTATTTAATTTCTCAAGAGATGTTTAGGGGGAAAAAAAGTAAAGTAGACAACGTTGATGAGGTTGTCGGCCAAGTTTGATACGTTTCTTCTGTAGTCCTAAAAGACACTGATAACACCATGCATTAACTGCAATTTTCCAACCTTGGGTGCAAATTAATTAAAGTCTTATTGACTGCTAAATAAAATAGCACAAAAAAGAATCAGAAGGATCCTTTTTTCAGTGATCAACGCCTCCACGTTCTGAGAATCGTGTGATGTGTTCTTTGCTTTACAGGGTGTATGTATCATCTTCAGTTAAGTCTCTTCCAGTTCTTCCACCATTAATTTGATGCGGCACCTTTAGCTTTGCAGGGATTGCCTTTCTTGAGTTTGGTTGTTCACTTGATCTTAAAATGAGCTGAAAAGGAAGGAAGTGATGTTTAATTAATAGTGAACATAATTGTAATGTGCAATAAAGCTTCAGCAGACAAGCATGGGCTTTGCTCAGTTTTTTCTCTGCAGCCTTAAGCAGGCAAAGCTGTATGAAAGCCCCCCACAGTGGGACTACTCAATTATGATTCAACTTTCAAGGTGCCTGCTCCGGTGGTCCATATCTGATTCTTGCATAAACATGCCTTGCCTTCATGTTGCAAATGAGAAAATCTGCAGGTTGCATTTGTAGTATCTGATTGATGCATATCGCCTAATAAAGAGTACAATATCTGTTTCTGTACATGAAACGTTGGGTGCTTCTTCTTTATCTTTACAAATAAAGGACGAGCAATACCTCCATTATTGCTCACAGCAATATCAGAGTAGCAATTCCCCACCAAATGGCTGCTGAAACATATATGGTGAGCCCATGCATTACAGTTTTTACAGGTTGGTAAGGTTATCCACTCTGTCAATTAAATCCAAAACTTTGATCCTATCAATGTCAAAATCGACAGCAGGCAACCGCCTGAAACAAGAAGAGTCTGCCATTGATTCCCTTCCACGACATTTGCTACTGCTTTTGCTTAACCTGTCGTCCTTCTTTAATCTGGCTGTGCCAGTTTCAAACTCCTGGCTTTTGCTTCTCCCCCAATTTTGCCTCTTAGAGGTGGCACGTTGCAGCATTTCTTGCTCTTCGAGGGTGAGTTTGGAAGATGGAGAGTTGGTTTTGTTCACCGACGAGGAGACAAGTGATCTCTTCTTTCTTGGAGAACGAATTGGAGATTTACTCGGAGACCGAATGCCTGCATTACCAGCTCTACTGTGGGTGATCAGGTGGTGAAGCCACACAATCAAATCAAGAATGTGTGCTTCTGTTTTCCTCTTGTCTGCATGATAGAGTGTCTCTATCTTGGTCAACTCAACAACACCAGTGAGCTTCTGATTCATTTCCATTCTGAAAGGGAAAGCAAGAACTGATATCAATTTGCTAGTTTTAAGATAGGCACGGTGCCGTGCATTTCTTAATTTTAAGAATGCAATCGATTCTCGCTTACCCTGCGTTCGCCCACTCGCCAACCCAACCAAATCCATGGTGTGCTCTGATAATTATGTTGCAACAGCAAGTAGAGAAGTGTATCATTGAACAGATACAAGATCATGCATGAAAAAGCAAGATGTGTGATAGTGAATATATGTTAGTATGCTGTCAAAATTACCGAATTGTATTGTTCGCCATCGGGAAAAGCCACCGTAGAGTTTTCTCCATTTCAGCTTTGATCTTTTGAACAGTTAACTGCAAGTTAGAAAAAACAATGTAATATATATACAAAAATATGGCATGGATGATGAATTTGTAATACAACGGTTCTTTTGTGACAAAGGAGGAAGCCATACCTCTTCCTTAAACTCGAAAGATTGTAATTTGGAACGCAATGCAGACTTAATACTGGGTGGGAGTCCTTGATACAATGCATCCCTGGTGCTTGGTGGCACCGAACTAGGTCGTGAAACCTAATGTAGACAGCAGTAGTTGATTTCAACAAGATAGAAGGAAAACAAAATTGTGTGCAAAACGCACATAAAAGTTAACTATGCATTTAAACGAAAATACAAAAGCCAAAGCCAACTACATGTGCAGGAGTGCAATATTGGAAATGAAAGATAAGCAATCTAGAAACTTTTGGATCCAAAAAAGTGTATAAAAGCTATTCCATGAACTATAGAAGAAACTTATTTGTTGAATTATGAGTCAACGGGAAATCAACTTTGTCAAATAACACAATCATAGAAAGAACACTTTCAACAATCTTGTGAAGAAAACTCAATAATAGAAAAGGAAAGGAGGTTACAAGAGTGTCAATCTGAGTAATGATATTAGCATAATGCAATGCAAGCCCAGCTGACCCTAGTCTTTGATGGCTGCTCAAGGATCCTACCACCTCTTTATCTCCATCTACAGTTAAAACAAGGAGATAATTTAGGCATTAACATTAGAAGCATATTGAATAACTTGTCGAGTTTCAATGGAAGAATCTAATTATTTAGTCTTCATGAATTTGAATCTCAGTAAGCTGTGGATAATACTACCATCACTGAATATAGAAACTCATAAACATACTAGTATTTATAGCTTAGAAAATCCAAACAAACACAATCCTCATGAGGAACAATACCAGCAGTCCCAAAGGCATCATGAATTTCCAGATGCAGGAAATGGAAAATGTCCACAAGCTTCGCAACAACCTAGAAAAGGATTGATAGCTCAGAAAAAAACCACTTTCTGAAACCACAAATATCAAAGTACGAGCAATGTGCTGCAATTTGCAGTTGGGTCACTGTATATTTCATCTGCATCATGTGGATGTCTATGAAGATGCATATGCAGTCATTACTAGGGAATAATACAAAAAATTTATGCCTAAGGTACAATTTCAATCATTGTTAACTGCTGAACTTTAAAAAAATGGGTAAAACCTAATTTAAACTTACACAATGATTAAACAAATGCAAATAATAGCTAAGCTAATGTAAAAACATGATTTTTTTAGAAACCATTGAATAATTGTTGTTGCATGTATAGCATCTTTTAGACAAAGGATCCCTTCACTTCTCAATTTCTTGAATATTTTTTCCATTTGATAAACTAAACACAAATTAGTTATCTTCTCATCTTGTTTAATTCTATATATATTAAGTTGAGTTGAATTAATAAACTAGTTTGATTTTGATAAGTCAATTTCAAATTAAAGCAATATGCAATCGTGCATGCATATGGAAGCATATATAATGTGATGTAATGAAACTGAGGTAGCCTTTGATGCCATCAATCTTACCTACAAAGTTTTAAGAGTCTGTACATTATGATTCCTAACTAAATTTTATGCTAGCAATATGTAAATCAATATAATATGTTTACCTCTTCCAAATTCCTTGACCAAAGTGATTTCTTCTTTAAGCTTTTGACATGTTTTAGTTGATTCTTTAGCTCTTGTTTTAGTATTTGAAGATTGTTTCCTGCAAGTCAATAGGTATAGGTCACTGATGAACATAATACAAGTGATGCTCTACCGAGTTAAACTAGAAACACAATTTTACACCATGACCATGGATGATAAAAACATTTGTGAGTACCTCCAATTAGAAGATTGTAGATGTGCAAAAAAAAAAAGTAACTAAAACGGAAGATAATTTCCATATGTAAGCATATGCACAAGGATTGAGGCCCAGAATACTAAGTACTTGCAACACACCTCTTTGAGCAGGAACCAAGTTCTCCTCCTGCAATTTTCGCTTGTAATCTTGTTCATATTTATCCAATGCGTGCAACTCATGATAAAGTTCCTGAGAACACACACAAAAAAAAAAACATAAACAAACAAGAAATTGGAACACGAACATTCTTTAAGGAATATTTTAGAAAGCAGATAAAAAGAAATTTTCTGAAAGAGATAAAGGATGAAGAAACAAAATTGTCATTCAGGGACATTGTTGTTAGTCAGCATCTTGACCATATTGTGCTGATATACAATGTTAAGCATACTATTAAAAAGCACTGATACCCAGAAGAACAGAGAGAATGAATAGCAGTCAGAAAAAGAGGAATAAAAAGATATTTAATACAATAAAAGTGTCAGCAAGCAAAACATTCCCCTGATACCCGGACGAACATTGTTGTTAGCCAGCAAAAGAAGAAATGCGATGTATGTAAAATATGAACAACTTTCAGACAAGAAAGTATGTCAAATAATTGACTGATACTTTCACCATTGCTTGAGGAAATAAGATTGACTAATTTCTGCCAATATTTTAGGCATGGCCTTGTTTAACCCAAATATTTAAGATCACTTACAGCTGTATGGTGAACCAACATCATTAAACATTCCATTCCCTCTGACGCCATTTCTCTTAGCTGCTGCTGCGGTGTAAAATCAGACTCCAATCTTGGAATTGAAAGGAAAGCAGAGATAAGATTTTCCTGTACTAATAAAACTACTCTCAAGATATGCACACACATTGATATTGAAATTTTACTTGGAAAAATGACGTTCTAAGTTGTGCCATTGAGAATCTTTGCAGTGATTTCCAAATCGGACAATTTCTCCAGAGAATACCATCAACTCTTTCCTGCAATATGGAAATCAAATATAGCCACACTCTATATATCTGTGTTTTACAATGAAAATAGCTTCCGAGTTGACATAGTAAAGTTTGTTTCTACAGTTAACCTTTTGTCAGCTGCAGCTATTCTCAGTAATTCATCCACGCTTTCAGAAACTAAATGTTGAACTCCCTCTGAAGTCAGCACAACTTCTATCAAATAGTTTATGTTTTTTTTCGAAAGTGATTTCATGAGATTTGAACCTTTCACTATCGTGTTGGCAACCTCAAATGCCAAAATAGATATCTTATTGCCTTTTGTAGCCACTCCTGAACCAAATCCACTGCCAGAGTTAAAACTAGTCATGCTACTACCAACAATGTCCAACACATTCACCGCCTTCCCTAATCCAATGCTACCAGCCTTTCCAAAAAATGAACTCATTTCGGTGACCTGTAGTTAATTAAGTTACAATCAGGTGTTTTTATGGAAGAATCATAAAGAGTAGCCTAATAATATGGGTCCTACTATCGAAGACAGATTGCTGCTAAGTAGTAAAATGTTCAATAGTGAATGTATAAGATGCCTGATTAAACTACAAGAAGATGCATTAAGCCCAAAATTCGTGGCAGTCTGATGAAAGTTACACAGGAACTTATATTAAATCTGTAAAATTGCACCAGAATTAAAGAAAAAAAACAATGAACTAAAGATTAAGAAAGAGTGAAAGGCAGATGATTTGGGCCATTTACAAATGCATATTCTCGTGCAACTTTGCATGAAGAACTATATCTCATGTGAGAAAGGACCAGACTTAGTAACCTAGGAAAAATGCAAAAAAAAAAAAAACCTTTCATAATTTAGTTTGGGTTTGAACAGTATGACAGCTAAATTTCACTTTGTATTGAATCACAATAAACAAAAAGTTACGTATAAAAAGAATTTTCTCTCACTTAATGATGTAGACAGAAGCATGGAACATGAATCTGAAAGAAATACTTAAAGAAATGATAGTCATAGGCCCTCAAATAGAATGTAAATTCTATAATTGAGAGGAGGTTAATAAAATTGAAAAATACTTCTATAAATAGCATAAGCATCTTAAACCGTATCTTTAGCAATTCAAATGAACACATAGGCTTTATGTCATCCTTACTGCTCCTTGAAACAGAGATTGAGTCAAGCAAAGCAGGCAACCTATCAGCGACCTATCTATCTGACCACTCATCTATAACATAATTTCCCTCGGGTCTTGATTTTCTAGAAAGATGGCCCATTTTTGTGATTTCTAGTTCTTATTCTTGAATTGATGAATACCATGAGTCAATGGTGTTTTGGGAAAATCAAAAGAATCAGACTAAGCTTGGTCATTGTTGGCATTTAATCTTGAGGGTCGAGATGACTAAATACAACTTGGCTGCTCTTAGTGTAAGTAAAAACGAAGTGACTGAGTATGCCAATAAGAACCAAAAAAAGGCAGCTCCTTGTAGAGTACAAGTGTTTAAGAAAAGGCTTGCCTTAGTGCTCCCTGACTTGCCGGATGTGGTTGGCTTTTCCATGGTGGGTTTAAATTTCTGTGAAGAAGCCCTCCCCATCTTCTCTGCAGCAGCGGATTCAATTATTTCATAGCCGCTCATTCCCGGAAGCACGTAGGGATCTTCACTAAACGACTTTTTTCGTATCTCTTCAGGCATGGTCTTGTACATGTCTTTCCCGTTCGCATTAGGCTCAGAAAGAATTGGATAATGGCCTCCAAAGCCATTCTGGAGAGTGATCTCACTAGGCGATCTATCAACCGCCGCCGTCTTGGAGCAAAAGATGCCCATGGTACTAATCCTTTCTTCACCAATCAGCTCCTCCCGTTCTTCTCATACAGCGAAACTGGAATAACAAAACAGCGAGCTCGAGCGGGACATCGCACGATGATGCCCCCTAAAAAATCCGATCCGATGTCAACCACAGCCAATGCAACAAGAAACTCTGAAAATTGAAAGGAACCCTCTTTATCGCCAAAGGAAAAAAAAAAAGATTTGAAATACCGCGGAATAAAGAAGCATGTGAATCCCCAAAGGAAGCACGCTCAAACCGCGTTAGAGGGCGATTTTAATCTACGGAAGTAAAGCTCCCAACTTTGACCATCGAACATACAAGAGAAACAAACAAGGAAGAAGGATACCGATCGAAGAGTGGAATGGAGAGTCAATTAGGTCGACGACTCTCCTTGAGCTCGGATCTTCCTATCAGCGCCTGCACCGGTCGAGGATCTCAGACAAACAGATAAAAAGATTCAACTCGACGCGCTGCGATAAATCTCCATATAAACGAAACAGAGCGATTCAAAGTCCAACCCCACAAAACCAGGCAAATAAGTCAATCGACTAGGCCAAATTAGGTCAACCGTAAACCCTCCCCATTCCCTACACAAACCCGATCCTAATAAATATGATTTCTGAAAAGTGAACAATAGAAAATTATAACATAATCTTCTTGTGTTCGATTATTATTCAATAGAAATTGGTATTGTTGCAATTTAGTTTTATTCTGGAAGTGCATTAACCATTTTTTTATGATTTATTTCCTCAGTTTTCAGAATGTTCAATCAATCGTATTTGCCACGATTTATAGATAAATCTGCACCGGGAAATAAAAGATTCTGTTGGAAAGATATCTAAGGCTTCAGTTGGTCAACGGGCGCTTAAAGATTCTTTTGGAAAACAATCTTGTTTGGTATCTATCACCGGCTGTCACATCGCAGCACGTGGCGTGCCTTCTGCTTTTGTTTAAAAAAATTATTTAATGTTTTTTTTTCCATTTAATTTTATGCTTCCAAAAGTCAAATATTATGGTACCGGAGCATGGCGACATCGAGCTAAATCACCCACTAAGAAGTTGGATCGAGTTATTGGATTACTGGTTGTCGGGTATCTTTGACTTTGCAATATGACAAAAGAAATTAAACCGTATTTTTCTCTCACTGTACTACTGAATTTGATCCTTTTCAATTTCCATTCAGCTAAAAATATAAGGAATCTGTTCCTTCCAGAAAACAAAGTCAATCAGCTTAAAAAATTGAGGAACTTGATCGAGTTCATCCTAGAAAAATAAAGTCAACTTTGGAAAACACATAAGGCATGATGGCATAAGATCCTGTAGCATGTCAAACCTTTTTTTTCTTTTTTTTTAAACAGGAAAAACAAAATATTCAACTTTTAGATAGATCGATTACAGTAATCAAAAAATAGGACGATTAAACATTTTAAAATTAGATCTTCTTTCTTTCTTTCTCTTTTGCTTCATCGATATCATTATTGGCTCTTCTCCTCCTCCGTAGTGATTAATCTCTATCGGAAAGATTAATTCTTTACTTAATTAAAATTATTAGACAATTCAACTTATTTTGTAGAGATAATTTAAACTGATAATTAATTTCAAGCTGCCAGCAGCAATAGCGGAGCCAGCCCCGCCTATTTACCCAAGCTGATCCCAAGCTGTGGGTCATGAACATGTTGTCACTCGGGCTAATCTACTCATTTTCTCTTTTCTCCTATAGTAAATCAGATTTTTTTCCTTTCTAACGCCGTTGACGGGTAGATTTGACTGTGGCTCCGCCCTTGGCTAGCAGGGGCTGATTTTTTTTTCTGATCATCGGTGCTGAGTCGACTGAATGACCGAGTCGTCGATTGCCAAGTGGCCAACTGGCGAGACGTCGAGGGCCAAACTGAGATAGTACAGAACGCGTCACGGGAATCTGTCAAGTCGATAGAAAACTTGACAGGAATAAAGATGGGGTTGCAGGTGGATTAGCACTTTTTTATATTGCTCTTTTTGCTCAAGACTTAGAGTCTTATATAGAGTTTCTCATCTATACGTTGAAATTACATTCATGCATCCATACGTTCGTGCATCACTAAATTGCATTTCTGGCTTAGATAAATTTTATCCTGATTGGTCCGGCATTCGACGTGCATAGGTCGCACTCGCACATGAGTCGCATTGTGGGTAGTGCAATCCAGGCCCTAGATTTGCACCTCCCTACGCACCCACGCGTGAGAGAGAGTCTCTTCCTATGCATTTGTTCACAACATTAATGCTTGTGACACAATATAAATCAACAACTATGTCTTGAAACTTTCAATGTGAGACGACTATATTCTGGAGCTTCATTCTTCTACCTCTTTTTATTTCCATTCAAATTTCCAACACCGGCTTCCTGTTCTAAATTAACATAATTATGTTTAAATTTTTTTTTTAAATAATATGCTGAAATATTTTTATATATAATAAATACCTAGCAAATTAAGGAAATAACAGGCAACATAATAATAAAAATGTATGACATTACTTTATTATCATGATAAGTTTGTAAATTAAGGTTATATTAAAAACGTATTATGTTTTTATCACAAAAATTGCTAAAAATGATAACAAATAATTCATTTAGTGGCACAATATATGCATTAAATATTTATTTTATTTTATATATGTTATGCGTCTTGTGCTGAAAGTGGCTAAAATTGATGAGATTTTTCATGTTTACTATTTAATTTGTGTGTGTATACACACACACACACAAAATTAAATGTGATGAGATTTTATTATTTGATCATCATAAATAATTTTTAGACTCAATTATATGAATGTTTTATTAATTATTCTAAGCTAGTTTCAAAATAATCAAGTCAACTAAATTTTATTCTTGTCAAATAATAATTCTAAAGTATATAATGAGTAAGTTTTTAGCAACATCTCAACTCATCAATTGTCAACTCTTAAAAGTCTTCTTTCATCTAAATAAAATCATAATTGAATTGGAATGTCTAATTAATTAATTTATTTTTACTTCATCTATAGAATAATTTATTTACTTTATCTTATTAATGGAGTTAGACTTCCTAATGCAGTATTCTGGATAAGACTGTCTTATATATATATTGTTGTTGTCCTCTATATAGAACTATCATTTTATGTGAATTTCAATAGTTTTCTTTAATAAATTTCTATGTTATAAATGAATCGATGCATATTCAAAGTTTTATATTACTATTTAACACCTACCATCTACAAACTATAATGATAATTTTTCAACATTATTAATTATTTGGTACTATTGATAATAAGATTGATAATCAATAGATTTCCAATATTTATATAGATAGAATGGCTAGTACTTTCTCTCATATTTAAAAACAAATAATTGCAGATTTAAGAGATAATAATCAAATAGACATTTACATTCTTCTTTCGCACTAGGCCATAAGATATTATGCAATTGAAAGTTTCTTGATTAAAATATAAAGCTAAGGGTGTCCCATTTTATCAGAATCATCAAAGAAAAAATGTCCCTTTTTAATTTTTAATTAAAAGGATGTTCCATATCCTTAAATCTACTGTTCGACTGTGAATAATGTCATAATTGAGGATGGAACTTGGAAGGGTCCCCCAAGAAACTGATAGCAGTGCTCCAACCGCGATCATAACAAAAACAGAGGAGGCCAATCACAAAATAATAATAAAAAAAACAGCATTTTTTTATTTAAAGTACGAATTTTTATTTTTTTAAAAAATTAAAATAATATTTTATCTATAACCTAAAATACGCCTTCATACTTCATCTTAAAATTGCTGTTTTTATATTATTTTAATCAAGACTAAGATATAATTATTTTGTAAATTTTAATTAAAATTAAATCAAAACAACTATACCTTAAAAGCAGTTTTAATTTGACCGTTTATGAGTTATACAGTTTGCATAATAGTTCCCACGTGGATCACACGTGCATATTTTAATGTTTTTTTGTGGCTTTTAAAATAGATTTTTTTATGTGAGTCATTCCAGGTAAATTGAGAAGTTGAGAAGCTGCAGTTAACCACAACGGAGAAGAATATTATCTTGACTTCGTTGAAATTCGAACTCTTGTCCTCTTCTACAACTCTGCTTCATCATAACTAATTCAGTTATGCTTTAAAAACTTATAAGTACCTTATTAGATCGTGTTGTTAACTAAGTATTTAATGATACAATCAATAACCAATCACTCCAAATACAACTATTAAAACTATCCTTAGATTTAATCAATTTTAATTCCTTAACCTTCAACTTCCAATTTAATTCTAAATGTAATAAAATAATATAGAGTTTGAAATGATCTCCCATAACTTTTAAGATTTTACAAAATCAAATGTGCATGTGCATCTTATTAGGGTTCATTAAAATTCACAAGAGAATTAATTATTCAAGCCTGCATCTTATCAGAGACGGATGTACGGTAGAATATAGCTCAGCCATTTATTTTAATTGATCTATATAAATTTAATTAAGTATTAATTTTTTTAATAAAATAAATAAATGAATGAATTAGATAAGAAGCAATATGCTGAATTAAAAATCAAATAAAATTTATCAAATAGGTACGGAGATAAAGAATATGTTGATCTAAATAAAGATTGATTTGGACGTAATTTTGATATGATCAAATCAAATTCAATCGATTTGGAATTTTTAAAAAATTTATTATTATTTTTTATTCTCTTCCAGTAGACAATCTTATTCCAAAGACCTCACGCACAAGCCTCTGTATCGACTTCTTCTCCTTTTTTTATTCTAAATATAATTTAATTATTTTTCTTTTTTTATTTCTTTTTTCTTCTTCCTCTTCTCAATCTCAAGAGTAGCATCCCTCCATCTTCTTTTTCTTTTATTATTTTCCAACTGACAAACAATTCTAATTTTTCTTTCTCTCTGACAAGAACAATCCTTGTTTTATATTTTCTTATCATCAGAGCTAAGTGAGATCATCGAAAAAAAGAATAAAACTCCTATTTTTCTTTTTTTTTTTTAATAAAAGATGGAATTCGTTATCCCAACAATCCTACACTGTTGATCCCACGATCATCTATAAAAAGATAAGTTGAAAAGCTACAATTGATCATTAGGATTTTTCTTTCATTTTGTCATGATAGTTGAGTCAAATTGATTGACTATTATTTATTTATTGATTTTAATTAGTATTATTATTATTTTACTTATTTATAATTTGAACTATTTTAAAATTGAATATCAGTATATTATAAAGAAATTAAAGAAACAAATATTGATATCCTTTTGTTGTTTTTTAAAGATGTCGTTAAATTTGTAAAAGCACTTCAATTTTTATCATTTATCGATCTAACAAAATATTTTAATTTTCAATGTCTAAATTTCTACCTTTTATTTTTTTTAGTAATGACTATTAGTCATCCTGTATTTATATTGCATGCAAAAAAAAAAGATATATAAATATCAATGTATGAGATAAAATATTATCTCTAAAAAAGAGACATTATCAACTAAATATGTTAAAGCATTCGGATATCAAATTTATTACATTAAGTTAAAACTCACGTCGACTCTAATTTCTAGATCATCTTACATCTGATTAAATACATCACCACCGGTATAAAAATATCATTTTTATCCTCCATTAATTTAATAATATTTATTTATATATATTTTTTAAGTTCTAAAATTTTTGATCGGTAGAGTTTTAAAATAATATAAAAATCGTTTTATTTTAACTATATTTTAATATTAATATTAATATTATATATATATATTAATCAAGAAAAATTAAAAGTATGCTCGTCATTTACAAGATCATCATGAATGAACATTCTATTGTCAATTAAAGTTAAATAGATACCCCTTCAAAAATTTTATCCTTCAAATTTTTTTTTGATCTAACATTATTGTAGTAACTATTATTAATTGTTATAACGTATTGAAACTATCGAATAATTATTATAACGGATAAAAACTACTTAGTTGATACAACATATTTAGGATGAATTTAAGATTTACAATATATAAAAACTACTAAGTAAATGTGATAATGTATAGAAGTTATCCAATAGTTGTAAGATATCTAATAGCTATTACAACAATCAATATGTAAAAACTATTTAATAGTTATAATGTTTTTAGGATAAGTTTATAATTTAAAATTTAAAACTTAAGATTTAGAATTTTTTAATAATATTATTTATCAACTTATCAAAAATATTTATATTTTATCAAAATTATTTTAAAATAATTGTAGAAGTTATTAGATAACTGTTACAATTCTAAATTTTAAAATCACCCTAAATATATTATAGCAATTAGATATTATAATAATTATTTAATAATTTTTATATCATTTAAATTTTAAATTTTAAATTTATCATAAATATATTATAGTAATTATTGAATAATTTTTATATAATGTAATAATTATTAATAATTTACACGTCGTTCGTATAAATTTATGTTAAAATTTAGGAGAATACTATTTGTATTAAAGAAAATAATTTCTCCAAATGATCTATTTACATAAAGGATATTTTTTTAAAAAAAATTACATAAAGTTACAACAAAACCTTCTAAAATTCCACTAACAAATAATAATATAAAAACATTTTTCAGCCCGAGCGGAGAGTTCTGTTCCTGTTCTTGGTCATGTGGTGTTGTCCTCCAGCCTTCCTCCAGTTGTGGTAGCGGTACTGGTTGCTGCGAGTGCTGCTCGCTTCTCTTTCCTCGGCCAAAGATTTCATTTGGGCGGCGAGTGGTTCGTCGATTGTACACTGGTGGTCGTCTCCCCCGTTGTGGCGGCGCCGATCGGTAGCTCACGCCAAGGTCAGTACCACGACGTGGCGGTGGGTGGACTGCGAAAGGCCAAGCAACACTTGGCTTCCGTTCGACATTTGCAGCGAATCTCATCGCCTTCCTGCTCGTGATTTGAGTGGCCGTGGTGCTTTTTTTTATCCCTCGGTTACAACGCCAATGAGATGCGTTAGATCGTCAGTTTCATGCTCGATTCCACTTCTCTTCAGCGAAACCGCTCACCCACCTATTTGCTGTGGCTTGGGCGAGATGCTTGCTCAATTCTGTGCCTTCTGTGGAACTGCTGGATCTGCCCCCTTTTGTGTAATTTAGGGGGATAGTGCTGTAATTTGGGTCGCATTCTGAGGAGGAGTAGATCTGATTTGGCTCCACCCTCCGTGGTTCTATTTCGGGAGTTGTTGGTCTGGATCTATGTGATAAAGTTGAATCTAGCTTTCGTATGAGAGAGTTCCTCGTAGCATTCGTGGTGAGTTTCTACTGCGAGATGTCGCTCTGACGGTAACTTATGCTTCAGATTTTGGTTACGCTTAAACCTCATCTGTGAATGAAGAAAGATTGATGTTTCTTCTGGTAATTTCACTCGATTTTTTAGTCTATTTTTTGTCCCGAACTTTTTGTTTGGGGAAAATCGATCTGTAAATGCAGTCTTCGTAATTATTGTTTATATTTGGAGAGTTAGTCCTTTTCAAGTAGTATTGCAGCCACTTTTGGGGGTTTTAAACATCAATTTTTAACATTCTGATTTTCCAATCTGCAGGGACTGAAAGAGGAAAGTTGGGAAAGTGAGAGCTAGCATTGATGTCGAAGACTGGTACACTTGAGCATCGCCAACTTTCTCCTGCACCTTCTTCCTCATCTTCTCAATCTCGGTATATTGTTTGTAGACTCACTTTATAGGAATTTATGTATTTACTTTTATTTTATCTGTTATAAGCATGTCTTCTACTAGAATACTTGTTTGATACCGTTCTTTCTTTTGCTTTTCTCTCAATGTTGGTAACCAATGGCAACAACTTACAATTCTTGGCATCTATTGTCTTTTCTATAGTGAATCAAATGGTATGGATGATCCTGAGGATACAATTGGCAGTGTTGCTCGTTTCTTGGAGCAGCTTCATGCAAATTCATCCTCCCCAAAAGAGAAAGAGCTGATAACAGCACACTTGCTTGCAATTGCAAAAAAGCAGAAAGATGGTAGGGCTTCAATTGGAACCCATTCTCAGGCCATGCCATTGTTGATCTCAGTTCTCAGAAATGGGACGCCAAAAGCAAAGGTAAATGTTGCCACCATTCTTAGTGCACTCTGCAAGGAAGGTGACTTGCGTGTTAAGGTCCTTTTGGGGGGTTGCATACCACCATTACTTTCGCTTTTGAAATCTGAATATTTGGAGGCAAGGAAGGCAGCAGCTGAAGCTATCTTCGAGGTGTCTTCAGATGGTCTTTCAGACGATCATATTGGCATGAAAATATTTGTCACCGAAGGCGTTGTGCCTACCCTCTGGGATCTGCTTAATCCCAATATTAAGCAAGACCACGTGGTCGAAAGATTTGTTACCGGAGCATTGAGAAATCTTTGTGGAGACAAGGATGGATACTGGAGGGCTACACTTGAAGCTGGAGGTGTGGAGATAATTACAGGCCTTCTGTTGTCTGGTAACACAGCTGCCCAATCAAATGCCGCTTCCCTCTTGGCTCGTTTGGTCTCAGCATTCAATGACAGTATTCCCAAGGTCATAGATGCTGGAGCTGTTAAAGCCCTTCTCCAACTTCTAGGACAAGACAATGATATTTCTGTGTGTGCTAGTGCTGCCGATGCTTTAGAAGTCTTGTCGTCGAAGTCAACTATGGCTAAGAAAGCCATGGTGGATGCAGGTGGTCTTCCAATTTTAATTGGAGCAGTGGTAGCACCTTCAAAGGAGTCTATGCAAGGAGAGTCTGGTCATTCTCTACAAAGGCATGCTCTCTGTGCTTTAGCAAATATATGCGGTGGCATGTCATCTCTTATACTTTATCTTGGAGAGCTCTCCCAAACGCCTCGCCTTGCTATTCCTGTTGCTGATATAACTGGTGCTCTTGCATACTCTTTGATGGTTTTTGAGGGCAAGGAAGAAAGAGCATTTGATCCAATGCAGATTGAGGAAATCTTGATGAATCTACTGAAATCCAGAGATAATAATAAACTGGTTCAGGATAGTGTTCTTGAGGCTTTGGCCAGCCTGTATGGCAATGTTTCACTTTCCTATCGTATTGATCATTCAGATGCAAAAAGGGTGCTTGTTGGGTTAATAACCATGGCTTCTGCTGATGTACGAGATTATCTTGTTCTTTCACTGGCAAGATTGTGTTGTGATAAAGTTGGAATATGGGGGGCGCTTGGAGAGAGAGAGGGCATTCAACTACTAATAGCGCTGCTGGGACTTTCCAGTGAACAACACCAGGAATATGCAGTTTCTTTGCTAGCGATTTTGACCGACCAAGTGGATGACAGCAAATGGGCAATTACAGCTGCTGGTGGAATCCCTCCTCTGGTGCAACTATTGGAAATTGGATCCCAGAAAGCAAAGGAGGATGCAGTCCATGTTATGTGGAACTTGTGCTGTCACAGTGATGACATTCGTGCTTGTGTTGAGAGTGCTGGGGCTGTTCCAGCTCTCTTGTGGCTATTGAATACTAGCAGTCAAAAGGCGCAAGAAACATCTGTGGAGACACTCAAGAAGCTGATAAATTATGTTGACTCTGCCACCATTAATCAACTGTTAGCCCTTCTAGTTAGTGATGATAATCTTAGTTCCAAGACACATGCTATTATAGTATTGGGTCACGTGCTTACAATAGCTTCCTATAAGGACTTGGTACAGAAAGGGACACCTGCCAACAAAGGACTTAGATCTCTGGTGGACGCTCTTAATTCATCCAATGAAGAAACTCAAGAATGTGCTGCTTCTGTTCTAGCTGATTTATTCAGTGTCCGTCAAGATATTTGTGACAGCCTGGCCACCGATGAAATAGTTCATCCTTGTATGAAGCTTTTGACTAGCAATGATCAAGTTGTTGCAACACAGTCAGCTCGAGCTTTGGGTGCATTATCCCGCCCAACCAAGGCTAAAACTGCTAACAAGATGCCTTGCATCACAGAGGGTGATATTGAGCCTCTCATTAAGATGGCTAAAACATCAACAATAGATGCTGCTGAAACTGCTGTTGCTGCTTTGGCAAATCTGCTCTCAGATCCACAGATTGCTGGAGAAGTACTGGCAGAAGATGTGTTATCAGCTTTGTTGAGAGTTCTAGGAGAAGGAACACCTGAAGGCAAGATGAATTCCTCTCGAGCACTTAATCAATTATTGAATCACTTTCCTGTTAGTGATGTTCTCACGGAAAGTTCTCAATGTCGTTTTATAGTTCATGCACTTGCAGATTCTTTATCACACATAGGAATGGCTGGGATTATTTCAGATTCACTTGATGTGCTAGCTATGTTGGTCAAAACAAAATATAGTGTTAACTTCTTATATTCACATTGCAGTTGCAAAGCCCTAGCTGAGGCTCCGGCAACCTTAGAGCCATTGGTTCAAACTCTAGCTGTAGGTCTTCCCACGGAGCAAGATAAGGCTATTGAAATCCTTTCGAGGCTCCAGGATCAACCTCTTGTACTTGGTGATCATTTGGCAGTTAGGCCACAGTCCATAGTTTCACTTGCACAGAGGGTTATGAACTCGCATAGCATGGAAATAAGAATTGGTGGTACTGCTCTTCTCATTTGTGCTATGAAGGCGCACAGGAAGCAGTCACTAGTTGTTCTTGATGCACCAGGACTCTTACAGAAGCTTGTTTATGCCCTGGTTGATATGTTGAAACAACCAATGCCCATCTCCCCAGATGACAAAGCCTGGGGTGGCAGAAATTTTACAGAGAGAAATGTGTTTCATCATGAAGATGACGAATATGATTTACCTAATCCAGCAAAGTTTTTGGAAGGAACAGTTGCCTTAAGTTTGCTTGCTATAATTTCTTCTTCTCATGCTAAGAGCAAACTTACTGTTTTGGAGGCTGGTGGAGTGGAAGTTCTTTCAGATAAGCTTGCAACTTATAGTGCTAATCCTCTGGTCTGATGCTAAACTTTTCTTTTGGTTCATTTCTTCTCTATGTATATGCTATTCAGTTGCAGAAGTGCACATTGGTTGACAAAGTATTTGCTCCTTTAGCTCATTGACTAATTATAGTCATTGTGGACTCCTTTATTACCAGCCCTGTCATTTTTATTTTATCTATTTTACCACAGGATGTAATTTAACTACTAGTAAGGGTGGATTTAAAAGATTTACCAAACAATTGATTTAGGATTTTAATATCAAGTGAAGAAGTAGTCCATATATATGCATACTATTAGAGTTAGACACACCATTAGCCTTATTTAGTGGCATTCAACACTTACTGGATAACACAGAAGAACAGAAAATGCAATTTTATATGGAGCTCTGCTCTTGGGCTGAGCTTCTGATGAACTCATTCTGAGATTTTCATTATTGTTGAAGTTTATGTTTCATGGCATCCTGACATGTAATAGACCTGATAACCCAATTTCCATCCTGTCAAAAACAGTGCTAGAACCAGAATGGTAGTTCCTACTGATCCATTCCTTCACTGATTTTACTTTGTTGGTTTTACCTTCTTTCAAAAGTGTGTGTGTGTGTGTGTGTGTGTGTAGACACCAGCTGTGGCTACATGGAAATTAGTGGTCATAATATTATTCATATAATTACATACCAACAGAAAAAAAAATTCATGAGATTATTTGAAGTATTTAAAATGTAATGCAAAGACACTATTTGAACAATAATTTTGAGTGGTACCAACTTTACCTTGCCACCATTTTCAGATATTGTCCTGTCATACTTCCTGATTATCCTCATGCCTCTCACCAACAAAGACCTGGTTTGACCTGGTTCGTACTACCACCTACTTTGGTCACTATGGTCCAAGCAGTACTGTTCATCAACTACTCTATCTTGTACTTGTAAGAAAGGACATACATGTGAAATGATATGAAATTGAATAACTTGGATTCACTGTGTAATAAGAAATGAGTCAAGACACGTGCTGGTACTAGAGCAAAAAACAACCCTATACTTTTCTGATATTCTACAAACTATTGAGTGTAAGATGGAAAGACCAGCACTAGAACACTTTTTCATTTAAAGTTTCGTGATAAGGCATTCTCTGAATCTGATGTTGCAAACATTCAATGAGTTGATTGGATTTGGAAACGGCGCCTTTCTGATTGCTTGATTGGAATATGTACTCATCTTGCCAGGTTCATTTAAAAGATCAAAATGCACCGAGATGTTCATTCTATTAGATTTAAAATTGTTCGATCCCTTTGCTTATACACTGCTTCATTTTCTATTTTGAGTTTTCATGTTTTGAGCCAAGAGATTGAAGTTCTGTATAATTCGCGCACTCATAGGAAGGATAATAGAATTTATAGTACTTTTGTCTTTACCAGCAGTAAAGAAAATATTTCATAATGACATTCTCTGGGAATAGAAAATTCTGGTTCTTGACTTCTTGTTGCAGTTTGGTATGCATTATTAAGTTTAAACTTTTAATGTACAGGCAGAACTTGAAGAAAACGAAGGCATTTGGATCAGTTCTCTTCTCTTGGCTGTACTTTTCCAGGATTCAGCTGTTATCCAATCTTCAACAATTATGCGCATTATACCTTCTCTTGCTTTCTTGCTGAAATCTGATGAAACCATTGAGAAGTATTTTGCTGCTGAAGCAATGGCTAGTCTTGTTTGTAATGGAAACAAGGGCATCCAGCTTGCTATTGCTAATTCTGGTGCTGTTGGAGGGCTCACAACCTTGATTGGACATGTGGAATCAGATTCACAAAACCTTGTTGCTCTTTCTGAAGAATTCAATTTGGAAAAGCACCCTGGTGAAGTTGTGTTGAATAATCTCTTTGAAATTGAAGATGTGAGGAATGGTGCAACAGCTCGCAAGTCGATACCTTTGTTAGTTGACCTTCTAAGGCCAATGCCAGATAGGCCTGGAGCACCACCAATTGCTATTCACCTTCTGACTAAGATAGCTGAAGGTAGCGAAACAAACAAGCTTGCCATTGCTGAAGCTGGAGCCCTAGAATCTTTGACTAAATATCTTTCCTTGAGTCCTCAGGACTCAATCGAAACCAGTATAACTGATCTTTTACGAATCTTGTATAGCAACACTGAATTGGTTCACCATGAATATTCACTTAATACCTTGAATCAGCTAATAGCTGTTTTAAGAATGGGATCAAGGAGTTCTCGGTATAGTGCTGCTAGGACTTTGCAGGAGCTTTTTGATGTTGAAGATATCAGAGAGACTGAAATGGCCAGGCAAGCTATTCAACCATTAGTTGACATGTTGAACTCAGGTTCTGAGAAGGAACAACATGCTGCACTTGTTGCTTTAGTCAAATTGACAGAAGGAAATATTTCTAGGGCATCAGCTTTAACTGATGTGGAAGGTAATCCACTTGAAAGCCTGTATAAAATTTTGTTATGCAGTTCATCTTTGGAACTAAAGAGAAGTGCTGCAAAATTATGCTATGTAATATTCGGAAATTCAACTCTACGAACAATGCCAATAGCCTCGGAGTGTGTTGAACCTTTGATATCTCTAATTATATCAGACTCCAGTGTAGAAGTAGAATCTGGTGTTCGTGCTCTAGACAAGCTGCTTGATGATGAACACCATGCAGATATTGCTGCAGCTACTGAAGTAGTTGGTCTTCTTGTGAAATATGTTTCTGGTTCAAACTATCAGCTTTCTGAGGCCAGTATAAGTGCTCTTATAAAATTGGGAAAGGATCGGCCTCAATGTAAACTTGAAATGGTAAATGCTGGTATAATTGATAATGCACTTGAGATGATGCTTGATGCACCAGTCTCGGTTTGTTCTTCAATTGCTGAGTTGCTTCGAATTCTGACAAACAACAGTGTTATTGCTAAAAGCTCAGCTGCAGCCAAGATAGTCGAACCTCTCTTTTCACTACTAAAACGTCCAAATTTTACCATGTGGGGACAACATAGTGCATTGCAAGCACTTGTAAATATCTTAGAGAAGCCTCAGAGTTTGACAGCCCTGAAGTTAACTCCAAGTCAAGTCATTGAGCCTTTGATATCATTTCTTGAGTCCCCATCCCAAGCCATCCAACAGCTTGGCACCGAACTACTGTCACATCTCTTGGAACAGGAGCATTTCCAACAGGACATTACTACAAAGAATGCAATTGTTCCTCTTGTACAGCTTGCTGGAATTGGAATCCTGAACCTACAGCAAACAGCAATTAAAGCACTTGAAAGTATGTCACTGAGCTGGCCCAAAGATGTGGCTGATGCAGGGGGAATTTTTGAGCTTTCTAAAGTGATCATCCAGGAAGACCCCCAGCCCAGTCATACTTTGTGGGAGTCAGCAGCACTTGTTTTATCAAGCGTTGTTAAATCTAATCCACAGTACTACTTTAAAGTTTCATTGCTTGTGCTTGTGAAGTTATTGCAGTCAACAGTTGAAGCTACCCTTTCAGTAGCTCTAAATGCTCTTCTTGTTCAAGAGAGAAACAACTCCACAAATGCAGTAATGATGGCTGAAGCTGGTGCAGTTGATGCACTGCTTAAACTCCTAGGATCCCACCAATGTGAAGAAGCTTGTGGAAGATTGCTTGAAGCAATATTTAACAATGCACGAGTGCGAGAAATGAAGCTTGTAAAAAGTGCAATAACTCCTCTTACCAACTATTTGTTAGATCCACAGGTTATATCACAACCAGCAAAGTTCCTAGTGACTCTCGCACTTGGTAATCTTTTTCAGCATGACACACTTGCTAGAGCAAGTGCTTCTGCGGCTGCATGCCATGCCTTAATTACTCTGCTAGAAGACCAGCCAAAAGAAGAGATGAAAGTGGTGGCCATATGTGCTCTGCAGAGTTTGGTTATGCACAGTAGAACAAATAGGCGAGCAGTCGCAGAAGCTGGGGGAATACTGGTTATACAGGATCTCTTGATGTCCCAAAATACTGAAGTTGCTGGTCAGGCTGCATTGCTTATCAAATATCTATTTTCAAATCATACACTCCAAGAATATGTATCAAATGAGCTTATAAGGTCTCTGACAGGTAAGTCTGCTATTAAGTTGTAGTATACTTCAACTCTGTATCTCTGTCTTCATTTACTGTTTAATCAACCCCTAATCACCATCTAAACATAATTTGGATAATTGCTTGCAGCTTTCTTCAATTATTTTTTAGAGTGATTTAATTCCAATCCAGGAGCTATAGGACTTCTTGTATCACTTAATGTTTTTGATATTTTGTTTGATATCCATACTTCTAATTATTGTTTAATTAAAAGTTAAATCCATAGCTCAAGTAGTCAAGACTTTGAAAAGAATAGGAGTTAATTATTTTGAAATCTTTCAATTGTTTGCATGCTTACATTATACTTATCCACGTTACTGGTGAAACTCTTAATTGAAAGTAATAGAGTAAGTTTTTTCAATAAGAGGAATAAGAATTAGTGCACCCATATATAAGATTCCAAAATAGTATCAGATTGGTAAATTAGTATTATTTATATGAAACTTAAATATTGATTCTAACACTCACTCCTTAAGTTATGGCCAACACGTGAAATAAAATAGGAAAAGGGCACCCTACAAATAGGTTCATAGATCATGCCTAGTTTGGAGAAGCAGAAAAATTGTAGGTGTTTGAGTGCTTTGATAGGGAATGTTAAAGTTAGCTTGATATGTTCTTCTTCTGCAAAAGGTGGAATCCGCCACCCTAACGATCCCACACAGTTGACCTCATGATCATTTGTGAGAAGGTAAATCGAGAAACTGCAGTTGACCATGACGGAGGAGAGTATTGTTTCGGCTTCGCTGAGATTTGAACCTTTGCCCTCTTAGCTTGATATGTTCTTCGAAAGAGTGATCTTGTTCTATAACTCCCTTTCAAACTGAAGATTCTGCAAGAATTTGAGTCTACTATGATGGAAATGGATTGCAAATGAGAGAAGAGGAAGAGGGTGGGGGTCTATGGGAGTCTGTGCCACTGTATTACCTGTGTCCTTCCCTCAATAGTGGAAATCTTAGAAATTTAGCCTAGGCTTAACTTTCTTTGACAATGAATTGAAAGTAAAAGAGAGTTTATCCAACAAGAGAATTGTATGTATACGACTCCACCATAATACCCAATTTTGAATTAGAATTAAGGTAGCTTAAGTCAGTATCAAAATATGATTACGACTTGATTGTACCAATAAATAAAATTTATCTAAAAATAGGCATGTGACAGTTTATGCATTGGACTATGTTGTCCTATTTATTTAAAATTAACATGGAGCAATTTTTCTTAGATTGATATTCATGATTGGAAAATTCACTTTGAATTAAAATTTAATATGGTTAATTTAGGGTTAGTTGTTGGGTGGCCCTCCCATGGTATACTTTAAGCTAAATACCTTCCTGCTCTAGCATGTGGGCTAAGCAAAAAGGCTGACCAAACACCACCTGACAATTTCAGAAATTAAATAACTTCATTATCAAACTTGATTTTTTTCAAACCACCAAGATTCTAAAAAAAAATTAGGCTTATCTCGTAAATTGTCTATAGGACACTTGTTCTTATTTAGAGTATCTTCAAGGGACTTAAGCAGGCGCAAAGGAAAGGAAGCAAAGGAATTGCACCAACTTTGTTTATTTGGAAGTCATACTAGTTTCTCTTTCATTTCATTCAAATTCCAAAATGTAAAGGAGAGAGTGATGAAGTGTGTGTACCAGTTAACAAGACTGGTCAGCAATTATCATCTGTAGAATCACTGACCAGTTGATTGACTAGCTGGTAAACAACAATTGAACTTGCTGACCGATCAGCAATGTGCAATCGAGTCAACGATCAGTTTAACTATTTTTTAATTTTTTGGTCTTCTTTCTGTCTGCTCATTTCCTTAAAGTAAATGACATAATGAATCAGTCATCCTTCCCTTTTTCTTCATTTTCTCTTCCTTTTGTCTCCTATACTCCCTCTATCCATCCAAATCAATGGAATATAATGATAAACTTTTTTTGCCTTCTTTTCCATATCTACTTTCACAAGGTCATAAAGGATCCAACAATTAGTATCTTAGGTACATGATCATGAAGTCAATCAGATAGGATGATTTCCCTGATCTTGCCACGGGTCATTCAATCTGAAAAATCAAGACAGACCAATCTGAATTCAAGATGACAGACTGGAGTTGTTCTGGTCGTAAGGGTGTCACAGAATGTGCAGAATAAATAACTTGGAACAAGTTAGGCTATGCCCTCGTAATGATTTGCCAATTCTAAATCTTTTATTTTATTTTTTTTATTCTGCTGTTTGCCTGTGACCAATTGTTCTTTGTACAGCTGCTTTGGAGAAAGAATTGTGGTCCTCTGCAACTAACAACGAAGAAGTTCTGAGAACCATATATGTGATATTTAGCAACTTCAAGAAGCTCCGCATGTCAGAAGCAGCCACACTATGCATCCCACATTTAGTCGGTGCTCTGAGGGGAAGTGAGGCTGCTCAAGAGTCAGTCTTAGATACTCTTTGTTTGTTAAAGGAATCATGGCCACAGATGAATGAAGATATTGCAAAAGCACAAGCCTTGATTGCTGCTGAAGCCATACCTATGTTGCAAATGTTGATGAAAACTTGCCCACCTAGTTTTCAGGAAAGGGCAGAAAGCTTACTGAATTGCCTACCAGGGTGCTTGACAGTGGTCATCAAACGTGGGAATAACTTGAAGCAGACAATGGGAAGTCCAAATGCTTTCTGTCAACTTAAAATAGGAAATGGACCTCCAAGAGAGACCAAGGTAAAAGTTTTAGAAGTAACTGGTCAGTATTGTGTTTGTTTTTCTTTCATTCATATTTTCAATGAATTTTCAAATAAACATTTAGGTGGTGGGCCATAGTGCATGCCCAGAATGGAAGGAAGCTTTTACCTGGGCATTTGATGTTCCTCCCAAAGGACAGAAACTTTATATAGTTTGCAAAAGCAAAAGCACGTTCGGAAAGGTAAATGTTTATGAATTTTCTTCTATGTTTTAGTTTGATGGCACATAATTCTCTTTTAACATACTCTTGTATCCTTTATCATTCTAAAGAGTACCCTTGGAAGGGTCACCATTCAGATAGACAAGGTTGTTACTGAAGGAGTGTACAGTGGATTGTTCAGCCTCAACCATGACGGCAACAGGGATGGATCTTCGCGAACACTTGAAATTGAGATTGTATGGTCCAATAGGACATCTGGTGATGGCATGTGAACAAGGTCGGGGATACAAAAAATACGGCTCTTTCATTCAGCAGGAATATCAACCAAATTCTGATTCGATAATCCTGCATCTTGTATGATTCTCAGAGAGTATACAAGGCCCAAAGGTGTAATTATTTTGGAATTCATATTTGTCAAGTTCCGTAACAAGTACGAGAAGGCTGTAAAAGTTTATATGAAGTCAAAGCTCCAGAAGGCGGGATAGTTAGTGTGAGCAGTTGTGTCCGCACATCTATGCAGTTTTGCTTGCTCTAGTTCATGAAGATGAGAGGATTCTCCAAGCGTGTACAGGTAAATTATTCTGTAATTAACACGGGTTTTTGATCCAACAACACTCACAGTGCCAAGGTTGTCTTTCGTCAAGCATAGTAAGGCAGCAGCACTGTTGCTTTGGATCCGTATCGTTCAGACAGACATTATCCTTGTATTTAGGGTATTACATCGGCCTTCGTGTCCTGCTTGGTTGTCCTCAAAAGTTTGTACTTGGGTTAACTTTTTCTTAAACATCAAGTTAAGCTCTTGCTTACACGGCTATCTTGCACACTTTTTCCTATGTGTCGTAGTGTCAGCCAATCATCACGGGCCTTGATTCCCTCCCTCATCTACAAAGTCATGTCGTTTTTTATGCCAGAAAATAGACAGCAATTTATTCTGTAGATAAAAAAAAAACAATTTATTGGCAAACTTCTATCATTACATTTAATTGTCAAACCAAAAAGCAATGACCAGGATCGGTCTAACAAATGAACAGTGCGTCAACCAAGCTGTTTTGCAGGCCCTAATTTCCCATCTCAACCACCCCGAACCCGTTTCAACGTACGGTTTATGTCCAATCTCAACGTCAATGGTTTCATCGAGTCTGCTGGACCTGCATCTGCCATCCAACTCCGATGGTCTCCGCCGCTGCAGGGGTACGCCGGCCGACAGCACGCGTGGCATATCCAGATGAATCAGAAGGGATTCCGCATGTACGAGAAAATGTCATCTTCTTGGAGCAGCAGGGGATTCCCGTACTCATAATTAGCTCCAAAGCCGAATGCTCTCTCCCAGTCCGTCTCGCCCCACCGTGGCAGGCTCTGCACCTCCCGCTCGCACTTCCACTCCACCGCATGCTCCGATACGCTCGAGCACTCCCCCACCAGCCGCGGCAGCGACTCCGTCGCATCGTCCAGATACAGAAAGTCGGTCGCGGCCGCCTCCGGAGCCTCTCGCTTCGGTTCCACCGCCGCCGAGCTCCTCCGTCCCGGGATTGCCTCCCCTTTCTTGTGGTAGATACGGCAAAGCACCCAATCGTCCAACTGAACAATTAAACGCACTCAAATGAGATCATTTTGTATCTCAATTTGATGAAGATCTTAAATTTAGGTAAATATACGAACCCGAAGGGAGTGCTTCTTCTTGGCGGCGGAGCGGTCAACGTGAGCGAGTCGGTACTCGTGCATGATCCAATCCGTCTTCACTCCCTTAGGCGCCTTCCCGGAGTAGAACACTAGCGCCTTCTTGATCGCCACCGGCCGCGGCCCCACCGGTTTGTCTGCCCCCGTCGCCTTCCAGTAGCCCGACCCGGCAGCTCGGTTCGGCCGCGACCCGTTCGGATACTTCCGGTCCCGCGGCGAGAAGAAGTACCACTCCTTCTCCCCGTACAACGCCATTCCCGGAAGCTGCCACGGGTCAAACTTGTAGAGGTCCAGCTCCGCGATGATGGGAACAGCGATGGGCAGCCCGGCGCATCGCCGGCAGAGGTACTGCGTCACCAGTTCCTCGTCGGTGGGATGGAACCGGAATCCAGGTGGTAGCGATAGATCTGCACCGTTCATTCTTCCGCTGTCACTCTCTCACTTTCTTCTTCTTGTTCCTCTCCCTCTCCTTCGTCGTCGTCGAGCTTCCTCCTCGACCTCCTCTGTTTTTTAAAGCAGAAGAAGAGCTGAAAGCAATCCGAGTCGCTAGCCGTCCCACTCGCCACGTGGACGCCAGTTAGGGGCTCTTCCAAGGCCGCACGCGTGCGCATGGCGACGAGGATCCGCTCGTTGACCGTCGGCAATATCGTGGCGGATATCCGGCATCAGATCCGCGAAACGTGGACGGCCAAAAGCGCAAAGGGCGCATGGCTGCTGTCACGGCTTACGTAGACATTTTTGGATGGGCGTAGATTCTTGGTCCGCGCGGGCGCCGCTCGTGCGACGCGAGATTTGAGCGGAACGCGGCGGCCCGCCACAACGTTGGATTCCCGTGCTGGCAGTCAACAATCCCGAAACGTGGCGAGGCCGCTGGACACGTGACATGCGTGCGCGAGTAGGTTTCGTTTCGGATAAGGCCGGAGAACGCGAGGAAACGTGATGAATTATTGGTCAAAATTAGGCACGTTGGGTCAAAAGTACAGACTTCACGAGTACGTAAATCTAATACGTGCACTGTTCGACACGTCACTCGTTGGAACATTTAGGGAATATACCTTTTCAAGTTTCGTTACGTTCCGGAGAAGAGTCCACTTTGCTCGATTGGGTTGTTATCGGTCAAAGGTATCGAAAGGGTTCTTTTACTATCTATACGTGAGTTTGAGTCATGCATGATGCATGCAACGCGTGGGGGATGTCATGGATGATGCACGCATGACGAATTCATGCAAGTACAATTCTTCGTCTCCTTCTTCAAGTAACGTTTTTATGATTTATTATTAGGCTCAGTGGTTAAGTCGGCAATGGCGTGTGTCCTATTTTAAAACTCATTTAACGAAACTGTCAAACCTTGAAAATATAAAGAGAGAATTTAAAAAGATTTAAATTCGCACGTGCATGTTGCAATGACAAACCATCAAATGTCAACTCTTAGAATTTTGCTCGTTGTCTGGCGTCCATGGATTGCTAATCCATAGTTTAGACGCAATGAAACTGCAACATGTAGTAGAGATCTCAGAGAAATGGTTTCTAGATGATTTTCCAGCTAAAAAAATTGACTTATCAAGAATATTTTAATAATTTAAGGGTTTAAGAGTTGGATAATTGTTAAAGTTGCCAATTGAAGTGGCCCCATATGAATTAGGTTGGCTCGACATGATTTAGGCCGGCTGTGTTTGGTCCGATTGATTTCGGTTTGAATTCGTGCCCGATTTTGGCATAATTTGGGCTTGAATTTGGCATGATGTTTTTATAAATCACTAGTATTAATTAGAATATATATATTTTTTATTTTAAAGATGACATCTAATAAGAATATTAATTTTAATTCTTATATGAAAGTGAAAAACACTAAAATAAAAAAAGGTCTTGTAAAAATCACATGAATGCCTTTCTTTTATCTCAATTTGTGATCGTGTTAATCTCTCTTCATCCGTGTTTTGATCTGAAATTGAGGGATGGATCAACTTCCACGAAACTTCCTTTTGTTGATTTTGTCCACATGAGCTGCTATTGGATCCAGAATCCATCTCCTTCAATCGGGCCAACTAACAAGGAAAAAATTCACACTGAAAAATAAGCGAGAGGAGAATTTGAAGGCTATAGCAACAAAGCGAGATATTCAGATATTTTTAAGGGGATTGATAGGAGATAAGTAAAAATCTTCTGCGTGGCATAATTTTGATTTGATCAACATAGACTTCATGTGATATCTTTTTGACTCGATCAACCTAGGTTCTGTGTGGTACACCTTTTGGCTCGATCAATGAGAACCTGAGTTAATCAGGATCCTAAAGTTATGAGTTTATGAGTAAGGTGGGAGTTGACTCAAAGAGAGCTCGGCGATATTCGACAAGAGCTTGACAATATTAATGGAAAGCTCAGTAATACTTATCCAAAACTTGATAGCATTCGTAAGGAGCTCAGATGAACTTTGAGCTTTCTGGTCAAACTAAGCAAGAGCTCGCCAACATTTAACAAGAGCTCGACGACATTCAACAAGAGCTTGATGATACTCATTAAAGAGCTCATTGGTAAATGAGGATCAACCGAGTTCAACAAAGGGAGGTATGTCAGTTTTCATGAAAAGCGGGCGTCAGTTACAGAGAAGAAGAAGTTGACATACTATTTCATTCTTTTCTTTGAGTCTGACTTGAATGTTAGAATGATTGCGTCAAGATACGCTTGGGCCCTTTTCTAACCTCCGATTAATCTATTTCAGTAAGGAAGCAAGGTGTTCAACGACACATCGTTAATAGAAATAAACTTCTTTTGCAAAAGGTGGAATTCGTCATCGCAACGGTCTCACACGGTTGGTCCTACGACCATTTGTGAGGAGGTAAATCGAGAAATTACAATTGACCAGTAGGGTATTGCCCGGCTTCGCCAAGATTTAGAAATAAACTTCAATATGCTATTAGAAACACATATAATTGATTAACACTTTGTAGTGAGTTCACGACATATCATTGAATAAGTGAAGAACATATGAAAATATTCTCAGGACCAAAACCATAACTCTCTTATCGAATGAGATTAAATGTGCATCGAAAGCGTGCATGTAACAACAAACCAATATTGAATCGAGATATCTTATAGACATAAAAGATTCCATAACGAGTGGACAATACCAAAGTTTATCTCAAGCGTTTAATGTTTAGGGTCGTCGTTTGGTACAAGGATTTTCCAATGTAGTTCCATATCGCCTTCCGTCATCATTGATAAGTAGACAAACAATTAAATAGAGAGGGCATGATTCCTGCTGTGCTAGGGTTGAATCGACGCTCAAACGATCGCGACTGATCAAGCCCAATCAACACTCCCCGTGCCGTTTTGGTTGAATCGTCAAGAACGTGAACGCTGCATCGTGGTTACCACTTTGCATCTGTCGATTTTGTTAGTTGGCCGCTAGCTTTCCTCCATCTTATCCCTCCACGTCGCAACTTCAATGTCTTAATCAAGCAATCCTTTTCCTTGGCAATTTATCGTTAAAGTTTTGTTTTTTTTTTCTTTTTGTGTCTGCAGTGATGCTACAAGGCTCAGTAAACCTGGAGAAAAGGCAGAGAGCAAGTTTTGGTGAGGGCTAGGGTTGGAGCGGCGATAGATTTGTCTTCATCGGATAGATTTTATCTTCACCTCTGCTTCGCTATCGTTTCTCTTCCTAAAAATATCATTCCTTTTTTTTTTTTTGAAAAAAATTGTCTTTTACGCGATGCCAGCATCATTTCTGCCCACTTGTTTTGCATTTAAATAATTCCAATTTGGTCTTTCTCTTGCTACCGTCGCCTCGGGCTGCTTGAATTTGGAGTTTTTAGGGGTCGGCAGATATCGACGTAGGCGAGAAGATGGCGGGAGGAGCCTTCGACGGCGCCAGGGCGGCCGAACTGACCGCAGAGCTCAAGCGGAGCTTTGACACCGGGAGGACGCGGAGCTACGAGTGGAGGGCCGCGCAGCTGAAGGGCATAGCGAGGATGATCGAGGAAAAGGAGGCGGATATCATGGCGGCCCTCCACAACGACCTCGCCAAGCCCCAGTTGGAGTCCTTCCTGCATGAGGTCCCCCAAATCTTTATCTGTCTCCATTACTATGACCCCTTTTTAATCTTTGTTGGACAGATTGCTGTAAAGTTGCGACATTCGATGTCAATCGTGCTTTTCTTGCGGGACTTAATTGTGATGTCGTGTGATTCTTTTTCCTCTGCTAGGAATTACTACAGCGACCAAACCAAAACTTTTTCTGCGAATAGCATTAAATGCTTGGATTTGTGAAATTGGCCCAGCGGCTTGCTGTACAGACAGATAGGGTCTCTTTGATAAGATTAGGAAAAGGGCTTCTTTGATTTCTGTGAAGAAGTGCGGCTGAGAATTTATTTTACTAGTCTTTTGATGTTCTTGATTTTGGAGATTTAAAGTTTTGGTTAGTATCACTAATGTCATCTATAATGACTGTTCAAGAAGTAATCTAGGTCAAAATCTTGCAGATGCACGGGTTAATTCTGATTAAGTGCCAATTTCATATGTAGTTCTTGTAATGGTATCTAATAGTAATAGGAGATGATAGTATTCAGTTTCTTGTAGATGGAAGAGTTTGGTCCTGACTAACTCTGCAGGATATGAACTCTAGACCCTTCTTGCATGTGTGATCCTTGTAGTGCTAACTATATAGTAACAGGGGATGATAATATACTAAATTTATCATTGGCCAGGATATCAACTCTGCAACCTTCTTGTATTGAGCGGAAGATGATTAGAGTTCTTAGTGAAAAGGGCAATTTTGCACATCACATGGCAATGATAATTCTGTTTATCTCTCTCCACGCCAGACATGTTCCTGTATGAAAATTTTGGAAAGGCTAGTTTTTGTACTCAATATGCTGGAAAGAATGCTCTTTGTGGTTTTTCCATTGGTGACAATATATTGTTAACTTGTAGTCTGAGAATAATTAAGATCTTGCATCATTTACCTTAAGCTGTTGTAGTGTCAGTCCACCAAAGGTATATTTATATCCTCCAATGTATTGGGGTAATTTGATTATCTTCATTCGATGTTTCCTTTCTACTTGTCAGCAATCTCATACAAAAAGTTGTTATGCATGACTATTATTGATGTTGCAGATTTCACTGGCAAAAGCATCATGTACATTTGCCCTAAAAGAAATGAAACGCTGGATGAAACCTGAAAAGGTATCCTTAATGCCCAAAATACTAAATTATAATTGTATGTTATTTCCTAAAATTAGCCTTCTAATATCCAGGTATCTAATTTTTGTTCAGGTATCAGCATCCATTACCACTTTTCCGTCATCAGCAGAAATTCTTCCGGAGCCCTTAGGCATCGCACTGATAATTTCAGCTTGGAACTATCCATTCTGTAAGTGGAGTTTTACTGTTAAATAGATATTTGTGAGAAACAAATTGGCTTGGTAGTTGCAGGATAACTAGTTTCTTTATTCTTATGGGTAAATTATAATTATAGTTTATTCCTAAGGACTGTGAGAATATCTTTTTTTTTTTAGAACTATGTTAAAGTTTTCTTAATATGTTCTACTAGTTGCTGCTCTTATGGTGATTGAGATCCATCACAATCCAACAGAATAATGACTACTTGTTCTTTTTTTATTCATTCACGTTTCATTTTTTTCCTATTTAGCTGATCTTGCTTTGGAAATAATCCACTAGCAAAAGACACTATGAAATTCCTTCTTTTCTACTTGTTTGGTAGAAAAATCATTGTTAATTTTCATATCGAGAATATGAAAAAAAGATGGCCCTGTTCCCTACGGTAAATATATACAGATGCTTCTGGTGATTCGGCACTCTTTGTAAGGTCTCACCTTTTTGTACCTTAAATAATGAACCTCACTGTACACGACAATGGATAACTTTTAATATATTGCCAAATACTACTCTGCCATGTGAAAGAAAATCATAACTTAATGTGTTTAGCGCATTGAATAAATAGCAAATGCATGGGGAATTGTCAGAATTGGCACCAATTGGTTCCCTCATTGTTCAAGAAATTTGTTCTAATAGCTCGTTGTTCAAGAAATTTGTAGTCCTGCGATACAGTATGACTATAGCACGGAAATTATCTCTATAATTATCTAATAATGAAAAGTTTCAACAGTAATAATTGTTTATATTCTCTGCTAGAATATATCCAAGTCGCTTTCTACACTACAGACACACAGTAAGAAACAAGAGCACAATAACTTATGTAGATTGCATCAAATGTTTGAATTTTGTCTTCCTTGGTTTCATTGTACATAAGGACCTTTTCTGAGCACAACAAGCGAAGTTTATCTGTTGTACTTGCAGTCATTTCTTGCACGGATGTACAAGAGCAATTCAATCAATGATTTTATTGTTTTTCTTTTGATATATACTATATCTTGAAGGTAATACTTGATACTTTATATACATATCCAGCTTACATATCATGAAAAGTCTAGACTTTTACTTTCTCAAGGCAAGTAACTCATAAGATATTGTCATCATTTAACAACTTCGGGCTGTGGGTCTTTAATAATCCCTTGGACTGAGTTCTAAGAATGCTATTATGCTCTTGTAAGGACGTTAGGACTAACGTATCCACAATAACAGTACTTTTTGATTAGGGTTAGAAGTGTCTCTTATGATTGCTTTTGTTAGAAGTAGTTCTTCACCATGATATCATTGCTTCTGTGTAGTTAACTTGACACATGTTGGTTCTAGATTGATGGAAAAATGGAATTATGGCCTTGATCTTGTTATCAGTAGCAGTAATTCCTTGATCTTATTATCAGTAGCAGTTTAGTATACTATTTAGCTCTTAACCTCGTACTGCTTGTCAGAATTCCATTGTTAGTTCTCCAGTTTTCTCTTTTACATTGAAGTTATGTCAAGATCAGTATGCTTTGTCTAGTAAAGATCTGATCACATCGTAAGAGCAATAACAGATTGTTTTTTCTCTTCTTGCAGTGCTGTCTATTGACCCAGTAATTGGAGCTATAGCAGCAGGCAATGCTGTTGCTCTGAAACCATCAGAAGTTTCCCCAGCCACATCTTCTTTTTTGGCAAAGGTTTTACCAACGTATGTAGATAATTCTTGCATAAAAGTTGTTGAGGGTTCTGTCAGCGAAACAACAGCACTTCTGGAGCAAAAATGGGACAAAATATTCTATACAGGTTTTGACTTGTTATGACATGCTAGTTATGAGTTATCTTCCAAACAATTAATGTGCACTCATTACAACCACCTAATCGAACTTTATTTCTTAAAAATTCTGAAGTAGATTTCTTTTTTGACATCAAAGAGTTCACTCATGTAGTCTAACTGAATATGCCTCGCAGGTAGCAAAAATGTGGGACGCATTGTGATGTTGGCTGCTGCAAAGCATCTAACACCAGTAACCTTGGAGCTTGGAGGGAAATGTCCAGTTATTGTGGATTCAAATGTCAACATTAAAGTACTTATGTTTTATTTTCTTCATAAAACATTTGTAGCAGTGAATTTTCTCCAAACCAATCTAGATTTTCTTCCTTATCTATTCAAACTTCGAGAATCATTCTTTAATCATTCAGGTCACTGCAAAGAGAATCGCAGTAGGCAAGTGGGGATCCAACAATGGACAAGCTTGTATTGCTCCAGATTATATTCTGACAACAAAAGCATTTGCAAAAACGCTGGTAAATTCTTCAAGGAAGAAGTGTATCAGTAGCTTGTATCTTGTCTCTCCTGATCTTTTAAATTCTATGTTTGATAACAGGTAGATGCTCTAAAGATAACTTTGGATAAATTCTACGGGAAGGATCCATTGGAATCAGCAGATTTGTCTCGCGTTATTAATGATAAGCATTTCTCACGATTGACAAATATTTTAAATGACCAAAAAGTTTCTGGCACAATAATCTATGGAGGCCAATGGGATGAAAAACGCCTGTATGAATCCAAAATTGTACTATTTTAATACCAGAACAAAATAGAATTTTTACATCTTAACTCCCTCATATTTCCTCGCAGGAAGATTGCTCCTACTCTCTTGTTAGATGTTCCACATGATTCACTGATAATGGATGAAGAAATATTTGGTCCTTTGCTTCCAATTATCACTGTAAGAGGCCCTGTATACTTCAATGTTTCTTTCTCACTTTTGTTGGAAATCCAGTTGATATAATACAACAATGATAACAAGTCATAAATCCTAACTGTTCAAGGTTGCTGTTTCGTAGATATATGCTATGGTTTCTGATAACCATCATGTACTTCTTTACACAGTTTGACAAGATAGAACAGTGCTTTGATTTTATCCAATCAAAGGAAAAGCCTCTTGCAGCCTATCTCTTCACGAAAGACAAGAAGTTAGAAGAGAAATTCGTCAAAACTGTATCTGCAGGTGGCATTCTCATCAATGACACCGGCCTACATGTAAGTTCTCATATATTGCCATTGAATTCATTTTCTATTCACCTCTGTTTCTTCAATTTAGTGCTATGGTTAGCATCAGATTGACTAATTAGCAAACCGAATTAATAGAAAATGTGTTGTTAGTTCTCACTGAAATCGAAATGTGTTCCATTCACGCAGTTTGCAAATCCGCATTTGCCATTCGGTGGTGTAGGCGAGAGTGGCATAGGCGCTTACCATGGAAAATTTTCATTTGACACATTTAGTCACAAAAAAGCTGTGTTGTCTCGTAACTTTGCTGGGGAAGCCACTGCTAGATACCCTCCATACACACCACAGAAGCAGAAGATTCTGAGGGGGCTGATCAATGGTAGCTTCATTGCTCTTCTTCTCGCTTTAATTGGATGGCCAAGAGATTAGGATTTTGGTTGCACAATGTTTCATACTTTGTTTGTGATTGGATATTATTTGCTAAGGAATTGGGATAATATGTAAAGCCACCGGTGTGATGCTCTAATAAGAAGACGAGACATTTGAATGTAGATCCATGTGGATCGATGCATGAGATTTCTATAAATAAGGGATGAATTGATGACTGAACTCAAATGGTTGAACTCTTGTAGTTGTTTGTTGTCATGGTACACATTTCCACTTTGTATTTGTTTTTAATGTTTGCAAATGTCTTACAAACGTGGATAAATTTCGTCTAGTCATACCTGTCTCATTAAACGAATTTGATACTTGTCAAAACATTCTGCCGACCAATAAAAATTTTAGGATCTATTTGAGAACTATTTTTTTAAAATAAATATATATATATATAGAGAGAGAGAGAGAGAGTTTGATACTTTGATATGTTACACATTTGATATAAAATATATATTATGCTGCACACTTTATATTGTACACTTCGTAAGCACTGGTATAAAATATTTTTTTAATTTTTTTAATTTGAGATTTAAGATTTAGATCAAAAGAATTAAAAATATTATATATATATATATATATATATATATATATATATTTAGATGTTTATGGGATGTACAACATATTAAGTCCCTAAATAAAACAATTTAAAAAATATATTTTATACTAAGTGCTTAGGGGTGTGCAACATTTAAGATTTAGTATTTAAATTAAAAGAAGTAAAAATTTAAAAATATATATATTTTATACTAGGTGTGTGCAACACATCTTATGCTGCAACGCACCTAGTATATATATATATTTTAATTTTCATTTCTTTTAGTTTAAATACTAAATCTTAAATCATATATATATAAGTAAATGATATATTGCACACCCTGAGCATTTAGTATAAAATATATTTTATTTTTTTTTAATTTAAAATTTAAGATCTAAGATTTATATTTTATGATTTAGTGTTTAAATTAAAGAAAGTAAAAAATTAAGAAAAAATTATGCTAGATGCTCACACGGGGTGTGCAGCGTGTGCAACATAGAAGCCCTATGTAAAATGGTTTTTAGAAAATGTAAATGTCCCATTTTAATTTTTTTATAAAATATTAAAATTATAGTAATTATCATAAAATCTATATGAGAATTACATTTATTTTCATCCTTATATATTCATTATTTGTATTAAAAAATTATAAATTACTCCTCTATTTTTTTATTTTAAACTCATAGTTAAGAATTTTTATTTTTTTCTATAACTTTTTATTTTTATTTCAGTTTATATATTTTTAACATAAAAATACACTTCCATCTCCTTGATAATATACAATAAAAGTGATTATATTCCAGTAACACATTATTTAATGGTAACAACGATTATTTAATGATAGAATAACCATTTCATCTAATTAATATAATCTGTTATGTTAATAATTGATATATTGTATTAATATCATATTATTTTATTAAAAATTTTATGAATATTTTTATATAATACTAAATTAATTAGATTTTTTTATAACAAGCATAGACAAAGTGAGAATCTAATTTTGCAAAACCAAGCTAATATTCATCTCCAGATTTCTAATTTGATTGCAAAGAAAATTCAACGTGATGCCATGGGCAATGATTCCAAGCACGAACAAGGTCAGATATCAGAAGTAAAACTGATATTTTCTCGTTATCCTTCCATAAATAGGAAGCTTCAGAATCAATTATCTTGTTTTAGGGAAAAAAAATTTTTGTTGTATTAACTTTATATCTTGCATTTTTCCCTGCTAGAGTACCATAAATAGGAAGCTTCAGAATCAATTATTCTAAAAGAGTCAACAAAGTTAGGTTCATGATATTGATTGCATAAAACAGAATGAACGATCAAGAGGTGACTAGAATTGTAATATACCAGGTAATATAATCTTCCCTCTTCTGGGCACTGATCAGGGGCAGAGACATCAACTCTTCCATTTCAGTTCATGCCAAAGCATGTCTTTGACACAGAACGTGAGAATACGAAGATGGTGCAATTTTCCAAGAACTCGCATTTGTTTTTCTGTTCGTACAGAGACATAAGGTACTTCAAGTTCTCTGCGATTTTTTATTTTTTAATTTCCAATATTTATTAACCAATCTTCTGCCTTAGATTTCGTTCAGGTGAAAATTTTTACATGATTCTTTTTCTTCTTCTTCTTCTAGTTCTCGGTTTTCTTTTTTGCAAAACTTCACGATGACGGCGATAAAGCCAACGGCTCTTCGCTTTCATGCGAGTTGAGCGACGATCCAGCGTCGTTCGCGGCATTGGAGCTTCCATGATCGGCCTCGTTGCCGCCCGGTGCCTTCCCGGCGTCCGCACCACCGTCGCCCATGACGGTCGCATTGCCGAACCGAACCTTCCTTGCGCCGCCCGGAGAATGAACCGGCGAGTCTTGAGCGGCCGCCGTCCTCGGGGAATTAATCGCTGAAGCTTTAGCCACCGGCTGCCTCTCTCCTCCGCCTGCTCCTCCTTCTCCTCTGTTTCTCATCGTAATGAACCGGTAAAAGCATGTGAGGATCCAAAAGACCCAGGGAATGGCCACCAGAATCATTCCAGCGATGGGAAACCAACTCGTGTCCTCTGTTTCTGGCAAGGTGATGTAGAGGACGAGGAAGCCTCCGCCGGCGAGGAGGATGAGGAAGAAGAGGCAGGAGATGAACCAGACGCAGACGTTGCCGCTCCTCCCCTCGCTCGGCGGCATCGGAGCTTCGGCGGCCGCCGGCATTTGTTTCGCGTGGTTGACTGCAATCTGAATGATGCTGTCTCAGATCGGCATCAGAGCTTAGCCTCCGTCATCGATCGTTCTTCTTTCTACATGATCTGTCCGAGGGAAGACGGGATTAAGCGTCCCGCCCGGGCGGGTCGTTAGATGGTTGAAGCATTCAACAGAGTCTCGCGCAAGAGATGGGAAGACAACGAAGCATTCTATATCAGGCTGTTTGCCATTGCTGCTGCATGAGAACAAAACAACAGATTAAAATAGTTTATCAAAAGAGTAATTATCCTATTCTGCCTCTCGTAATCAAAATTTCCCAAAAAAAAACAAAAGGAACATCCCTCTGTTCGGTTGCCGAGTCCATTTAGATGAACAAAAAGTATCCTGCAAGGGCCTCCGCGTCTTTATCGACCCACCTGTGTCCGAGGAAGGGCATCGAATAGTCACCACACCATTCGCAAGGAAGCTTGCTGAGGAGTTGAAGGTACCAGACTTCGCTGAAGAGCCTCTCTGTTCCAGCATTCCGGGTGGGCTATACTATCACCATTAATGCACTCGATGAGCTCTACAATAAAGGCCATTCAAGCTGTTCTGCATTACTTTCAGTTCCTGCAGCAGAGATGTGAAGAGCTTCACGTACAACAGCAGTATCAATATTGCTGTTGCTGTATCCATTGATGGAGGAATGATTACGCCAGTCCTTCAAAATGTGGACAAAAGTTTTTTGTTTTTTTTTGTTTTTTGTCTTTCAGTTTCATGATTTCCATCCCTGATCAGAAACTATTTACAATTCGCTAGATTGATTTTGTACCTAGGTTGCAATTTTGATCTTGACCATCTCAGTCACTTAGACCTTTATCTCGATTATCCCGATCTCAACTATCTCGGTCACTTGGCTTTTGTCTCGGCCATCTCGATCTTGACCATCTCAATCACTCGACTTTTGTCTCGGTGATCCCGATCTCGACTATCTCAGTCACTCGGTCTTTGTCTCGCCCATCCCGACTTTGACCATCTCAGTGCCCTTGTCTCAACTCTTCCAACTTTGACCATTTCAGTCACTCGGCCCTCGTCTCGGCCAGTCCGACCTCGATTCGGTCTCTCTCCCTCTCGATCATTCCTATACTAGAAGATACCAAAAGTTTTCAAGTGTGTGAGTCCTGCCAAAGAATCAATGTGGTTATAAAGTTGTGATCCCCTGAATCCTCTTGTGTCTGCGCATACAACCAAAATGTAAGAATAATTAGCATTGCTAAGTCATAGGGTAGTTATCAGGTTATCAGATTTGGTTCCTTGAATACTACATATCAGGGGCACTTGACAGTGATCGTCAGAGCTTGCTCCCTCGGTCACGACAGGGGTCTGCCCCCATACGAATGTAGAAATTTCCTCTTGTGAGTATATAATCTCTCCTGTAAATATAAAGATCCCTCTATTTCCAATAACTTCATATATTTCTTCTTCTTTCTTTTACTGACTTGAACGTTGGAATGATCTATCGGAAATCCCAACATCCTGTTAATCCGGTCATTAGTCTTTTTTCATGTCATTTCATCGGTGGGAGCGATAATGCATGAGGTGGCATATTATTAATTGATGATTTAACCATCCACGACATCCGACCGAAATAATATATATATATATATACAAACGTCAAGTCATCACAAATTAAACTCTTCACGTAATGCAAGTTGATCATCCTGAAAAAAACTGATCATCTAGAAGACGGCGTAGGCAGGATCCCACTAAACTGAGTCAATGTCGGCTAACAAATCCTTTTTCAAGTGGCAAACGTTCAAAGGGAGTTACTTCATGCACTAGCCTTCCTTTGGCTAAATTTTCATGAGGCACACCGAAAGTTAGAAATTTCTCAACGGGTGTCATAATTTTGCCTTTTGTTCGTGTCACATATTTCTCCATGAACACTGCTAGAAAAGCTTAGAATGGAGGAAATCAAGAAGCCCGGGAGGACTTTGTTGTCCATTTTGTAACATTTATATGGCTATCGAGAAATCAGTGTAAAAGTTCTCGGTGGGTATGGACCTTTATTATTTGTGGATAAAAGAATTTGTCTTTGATAAGAGAATTTGTCCTCGATCTTGTCTTTTTAGCTGATTGAACCAGTTGGCAATGCTCTTGATTAAAGTAGTGAAAAATTGTAAGTTTGACCTTTGACCAAGAAACAAGGAAGATTGGGGAAGGTGAATCCCACTCATCCTGTCCTTCGGCAGTGATCATGATGCATACTCTATTACTCTCTCCTTTCTTTTAATTGCAATATTCCGCCCACTCTTATGCAAAAGATGGAATTCACCGTCTTAATAGCCTCGTATGATCGATCTTATGACCATATGTAAGGAGGTAAATCGAAAAATTGTAGTTAATCACGACGCAGGAAGGTATTGCCTACTTCGCTAGGATTCGAATCTTTATCCTTTTCTGTAAATCTGCTGCATCGTAACCAACTCAGCTATGCCCCGGGGTTCAATATTCCGCCCACTCAATCTCCACCTTTTGCTTGCTGTCTTTCAACGTCCTCCCCAGTCCCCACCACAAGCACCGTGCACAGCTGCACACTGCACAGCAACAGTAGATCTAGTGCCCATCCTTTCATGGAAGCTTCAATTTCAAAGTCTCTCTATAGTTCCCAGTGACCGACTTATTATCATCTTATCCTCTTCTTCGACCTTTCACTACTACTAATCTCCTCTGTTCATTCTCCTATTCTGAACTGAATTCTGCCATGCATCAGTCACAAACTTGTTAGTTGCTCTGAACTTATGCTCCTCGAGGTCCTCCCTGTAGAACTCCCCTGTGATCAGACCTTAATTTGTAGGTTTGTTAAGCCTTGCATGTGTTCGCAGGGAGGCGAATGAAATGAGCATTCCTCATTTGTTCAGATGCCCAATAAGCCTGGAAATCTTCACGGATCCGGTCACTCTGAGCACCGGCCAGACCTACGACCGGCCGAGCATCGAGAAGTGGCTCGCCGACGGCAACCTGACGTGCCCCGTCACAATGCAGAGGCTCACCGATACCACATTGATCCCCAACCATGCCCTCTGCCATCTTATCGACCAGTGGCTCCTCGCTGACCCCGGAGACAACTGCCACGACTCCTTGCAGTTTCCCGATGCCGCCGATTTCTCACTGGTCGCGCTCCGAAGGAAACTCCTCTCGCCGACCACCTTGCCGTCGGAGAAGCTGGAGATGGCCAGGAGAGTCCACGTTCTATCCGTGGAGTCTGACGTCGGACGGGCATGCTTGGTCCAACTAGGCTTCTTTCCTTTGCTGCTTCAGCTTCTGTTCCGAACCCCGGGAGGAACCCTCCTCGACTCCGAGTTCGCCGGAGCGTTGCTCAGCTGCGTTCTGAGCTTGTCGGTCTCCGCTCCTTTGGATCCGCTCAACATGCTGAAGGAGGAAGAATCGACCTTGTCTTCTCTGGTGCACCTCCTTGACCTAGGCAATGCCGAGATCAAGATCAGCACATGCCATCTCTTCGAAGTTATAGCTTCTTCTTCTGCCACCCACGAGCTCTGCTCAATCGTCGTCGACCGGTCGCCGCGGGTCTTGCAGATTCTAGTTTCTATGCTCGGCGACAAGTCGAGTACTTTCAAAGCGTCGCAGGCGGCCGTTCGCGCCACGGCGGCTCTATGCTCGTATTCGGAGAGCAACCGGCGCCGCGCGATCGGGGAAGGCGCGGTGGACGGCCTCATCGCGCACCTGCTGTCGAACTGCTGCGCTCGGCGCAACGCCGCCCCGGCGTTGGCCGCGCTGGAGCTCCTGCTGGGACTCGAGGCGGGGAGGAAAGCGCTGCTGGAGAATCCAAGCGGCGTGAGGGCGCTCGTAAAGATGGTGTTCAGGGTGTCGACGGGGCACGAAGGGAGCGAGCACGCACTGCGGTCGCTGCTCGCCATTTGCGGCGAGTCGGAGACGGCGAGGGCGGCGGCGACGTCCGTCGGCGCGGTGACGCAATTGCTGCTGCTGCTGCAGAGCCAGTGCGGCGCGGCATCGAAGGCCAAGGCCAGGGCTCTGCTCAAGATGTTGAGAGCTTCTTGGAATGGCGAAACAAGGTGACTGTTGTGATTCTTCATAACATAGTTGTAAATTTCTGCATTCAAAGATTCAGCAGATGATATAATTCTTTTTTGTTTGTTTTTGGAGTGTGTTCTTCCATCTTTCGATCTTCTATCAGAAAAAAAAACTAGCCATTCACAAAAAAATACATATATATATATATTTTATGTTTTATCGAGTTAAGTTTATAAATAAAGATCCATCCCACAAGTTGTAGCAGTTTTAATGAACTTTCGATTCAATGTTTGAGGTTGTGTCATTTCATTTAGAAATTAGTGCACTATTTTAATGTAGAGCTGTTCTGTACAGATTCAGGTGTATCTAAGTTATCCTTTTGGCAGAAACATAGTTTTTTCTCAGCAAAAGAAACTTAATTTAAAATTAAAAGTATTTTGGAATGGGATCGAATCGACGTGTACACACATTTAGGATTCTGATACAGAGTTGGACTGTGAACTCTGGAGAATTTGTTCTGTCAATCTCTTCCTGGAGGAGATTCATTAGAATTTATTTCTTATGAAACATTTTTGTGAAGGATCTCCTCGATGATTTCTCTTCCAAGTTTTTGTTGAAGGTTCTCATCATAATTACTATCCAAGTCAATATAGCAGAAGACTAGATATATCTTAGATTAAACTATATTTTGTATTTCAATCTAACATCAATAACCATTTTTTTTATATCATTCACTCTTAATGATAACAGATACAAAATCGTAGAACAACAACACCGATATCATCCGCCCTGCATTTAGGCTGATGCAAACAAACGTAGTCATGCATGACCCAATATTACAACACAAAGAAACAGAAGAAAATGGATAGACGCGATATTAAAGTCTAGTTTACATGAGAATGCTTCAGAACAGCATCTCCACCGGGGATAGATGATCCACTTTTGCGCTCTCAGTTTTTGGGAACGCTGAACTTCTCAAAACGAGCTCCAATCTCATTGAGAGTTTTGAGCCCAATCAAGCCGTTGAACTCCTCGAAGGTGGTGAGCTTGTGGAGATGGTCTCTGCTCGACCCCTCGTCTTTCAGCGCTCTGAGGACGTCTATTAGGGCGCGAGCAGAAGCGTAGACGGCTGTGGTGGAGTGCACAATAAGGTGGAAGCCCATTTCTTTGAGCTCCTGAGGGGTGTGCAAGGGTGTGTATCCGCCTTCAAGCATGTTGGCGGCTCTAAAGCCATTGGTTTTCTTGCAAACTTCTCTCATCTCGTCGTCGCTCCTCGGCGCCTCAACGAAGCAGGCATCTGCTCCTGCCTGCAAATTGTTAACGGTTTAGAGGCAGATTAATCATTTCATATGGACAGTGGATGTGACTGAAGACCAACAATTTGATACCTCCATGTAGAGGTTGGCCCGGAAATCGCATCAGCAAGGCCACCTGCGGTTGCACGAGCATCAGTGCGAGCGATGAGGAAGAAATCAGAATCACCAATGGCTTCTCTCGCAGCTGCTATTTTGGCAGCATGTTCCTCGGCGGGTATCACCTGTTTGCCTTGCATATGACCTTGTCGACAGAGACAGAAAAGAAAATCATCTTACTGAAAGAAAACATGAAAAGATGCAAAATTTGTCATTTATTCTTACCACACTTCTTGGGCCAGACTTGATCCTGAAATGAACAAGAAAGTAGGAAAAGATAGCTGCAGGTATTAGAACACGAGCATAGAAGGTAGCAAACAACTGGCATATAAGTCTCTACGGTATACCTCGAGGAATAAACCAGCTGCACCTGTAGCAATTATATCCCTGACAGTCCTTTGGACATTAAGAGCATTGCCACCTCCGGTATCTGGCATATTCAAAAATTGGAACCATGATCAAAGTGGATTTTGCAATAGGGGCATAGAATATATTTCTTTTATTACATATACCAAGCTTTCAGGTACAAACTGTAGAGGGAAACAGAAAGAAGGTTCCATTCTACCCATTAGAAACCAGAGATGATTAGGAATGAATTTAGCATTACTGAGCATTTCAAAATTGCTTGAATAGAAAGTGCTTTGAAATAAATTGTATTTCTAAAAAAATACTTCTGTTTGTGTTTGGTAAAGGTCCTTTACCACACAACTCTACCCTGTAAAAGCTCATAATAATTTTGTTAAAAACAATCTGAAACAACTGAAAAAAAAAGTGCGAATATGAATTCAGAAAACTAACAAAAAAGGTTGTTTAGGGCATCAATACGTCAATATACATATATCAAATATAGAGTTAAATTATACAAATTGCAAATTACATCGAGAACACTTATTGCATAATCTTTAAGATAGTTCTTTTACCATTTGCATTTTTCCTTCTGAAATGTTTGGCTAGTCTTAAGAGTTTGCTAATACATCCAAATCTAATACCATAATAATTGACCCATGGCTCACATACTGCCCGGATGTTTCAGCTGAGTTTGAAGAGCAAATCAAACAGAAACAAGCTTTCAAACTTCTGCTCGGGTGGAGCTATCAAGCAATTGACACTTTAAAGAATGATCCATTCGAAAAGGATCCCATTTTAGTTGTGCATAATTGAGATTGTGCATAATTGAAATTTTATTTACCACCACATAGCTAAAACTTTTGATCTTTTACCCTGTGTTAAAGAGGCACAAGAATTAAACTTAATAAAAATTTACTTATTATGAAATTTAAATTCTTGTGTACGTTGTAGTTATGTTCCCAAAAAATGCCGAACAAATATAGTACAACTAGGACAAAAGAGTTCAAACTTTGGCAGAAACTAGTGAACTGCTGCTGAAAGGATAGAATTAATTAACACCCTGAACGCAGGAGATCTTTACCGGCATCAACGATGAATGCAACATTAGGGGCTGCCGCACAAATTGCTCGAGCTGCATCTGCCATCTCTGGGGGCCTAAATTTTAATTAAAATAAAATTAGAAAAATACCAAAACGACCTGAAGAAGAAGAGATTTGGATTTAGGGGAAGCGGAAATATCGTGTGGGCGATCGACGTACGTGAGGAGGCCGATGTCGGGCATGCCTAGCCGGGAGGCGGAGACGGCGTAACCGGATACGAAACCAGCCTTGTATCCCAAGCTCTGAAGGACGGCCGCCGAGAGCGCGTCGTAGATCCCCGGCATCAGCACAATGCCATCCTCCTCAATAAGACGGTGCATCCGCGTCTTCCGGGGTCCGGCGCCGTTGGAGAGAGGCTTCACTGCAACTACCGAAGGAGAGTCGGCCATCTCTAGCAGTGAAAATCGAAGCCTCTGATTGGATCTAGAACAAGGAGAAGAAGCAGAGGCGATGGATGAAGAAGAGACTCGAGGCGGGATTTTATAGCGCTCGTAGCAGTCGAGGATTCAACGCGTTCGCTCACCGCGGAGGATTAGACGAACGGCCATGGCCTGTCTCTGTTCTTCCAGATCTAATCGAGACCGTCGAAGGGCGGGGAGGCCACGACGTGGCAGCTGGTAGTTGTACCATTTATTTAAATGTCAGCTATCCAGGCGGGAAACGCAGCACTACATGTGCTGACATGTTCCTAGTTCTCAAGCTCTCTGTCCGGTATACCTGGAATCCTATTAGTAAACACACGGGCCCCTCTACAGATGCAGCCACATCCGACCGCGAGCAAGCGGGTCAAGCATCAGTGAGAAATGTAAGTATATGTGGCGCACAGTCTCATATATTTAACTGTGGGGACAACCTCACGGATTCCGTCACCTCTCATCATGGCCACCATTTTTCTGTGACGGAGAGAGCTGGTGCCAGGCACGTGATTATCGCACCGTGTCCAGTAGCGCCTTGAGTCACGACTCTTCCCCATCCAGGAGGGCCTCCGGAGGATTGTGAGAGAAGTCGTGACCCGAGTCGGCGCTGGACCTGCATGATTGCACCGAACGGAAGCGGCAACTAACGAGTAGAACTCGCATGGCTGAACCGGCAAACAATAATGCAGTTCGCTAATAAGCCATCGCAATAACCATTTTAGTAAACCAAACTAATTAAATCCAAAATTTCAACTCAAACTTAGAAATGACTATAAAATGACAAAAACATGTGATTCATGCACAAAAATAATTGAACGCCTCCATGGTGGAGCAGTGCACTATGTGATTTTTTTTAATGAAATAAAAATTTTAAAATATTAATTATTGCGAATCACTCATAATTTTGAATTTTTTTTGGAGGAATGTGATTCACCTCCAGAATTAATTAAGTCTGGACATATATATTAAACACACATAGTCAAATGAATTTGAACCGTACGTTTTTTAAAAAAAATAGAATTTGTAAGATTAAATGGCGTGCCAAAATTAGAGTTCGAGATTAGAAATATTTAGTGTGTAAAAAATTATATAATTGATTTTAATTGGTAGGATACAAGTTTAATAATCTGGTCTGGAGAGGCCAAGTCCTATTGCCTAATGCCTATCGCACATTCCCATGGACGAGACTCCACGGCAACCGATGGCCGAGGAAAGTGTGGATTTTATTTATTTATTTGTTTGTTGGGGAGGGGGAGCATAATTGAGGAGGTGATCGGCTCATCGATCGAATGGTCCAGGGCGAAGGGACTCAAATCAATGAGGTGGAGGCAAAATGGGTTGTTGTCAGAGTTGGGAAGCTGTCACATGTCCCTACTTCGTCCTGTTTAACAAAATAGTTACTTGTTTATTGTATCATTGCCATTAGAGGATTTCGACAGCTCACTCATTGGCCAGACCAGCTTCTTCCGATCCAATCAATATATAAAAAATCGGTCCGGCGGCCGGAAGTGGCCGGACGGCGACGAATTTGGCCGGAATCCGATAATCCTGTATATATATATACGAAAATGATATCCTGCGCGATGGATTCGTGCGTGCCCGTGCACGACACCGCCCTCGCCATTGCCGCCATCCCGCGCCACCGCCGGCCTCTCCCTCAGGCGCGATCGACGCGTAGCTCGTCGGTGCTTCGTCCGACGTTAGATTCCAGTCGGATAGTGGCCAGAATCCAACGTAATTCGGTCGGAAACAGCCAAATCACGCGGCCCCCCATTGTGCGCGCGATCACTTTCGACTGTGATTCGACAGGAATCCGGCCCGATCGCCGTCGACAGTGGTCGCGCCACGGCAATGGCGTGATCGGGCCGGATTCCGACCAAATCGCGGTCGGAGATTGGCCGAGGAAGGATCAACGTGCGACGCCGGCCCTTCCTCGGCCAGTCTCCGGCAGCAATTCGTTCGGAATCCGGCCCGATCGCCATCAACAGTGGTCGTGCAGTGGGGGTTGCGTGATTTGACTGTTTTCGGCCAAATTACGTCGGATTCCGACCACTATCCGACCAGAATCTGACGTCGGACAAAGCGTCAGTGAGCTGCGTGTCGATCGTGCCTGAGGGAGAGGCCGACGGTGGTCGGACGGCGCAGCGAGGGCGACGGCAGCGGTGGTGGGTCGGCGGTGTCGCTCGCTCTCTCTCTCTCTATATATATATAAATAGTCATGATAAGTTATCTGCCGATATGTGTATGATACTCGTCCACGACAAAGTAGGTGGAGTGCCCAAATCACTTTTAGTCATCCTCGACTCGTCCAGACGCACACTCAATTACAGATGTTACTCAATTACAGATGTTGTGCGTGTAGAAGATCCACAATATATCAATTTGTCATATATATATATATATATCAAGACCCATGAATATCTAATATTAATTTTTTTTAAAATAAAGATAAAAAATTTAAGATTAATATATAATAAAATATTACTTTACATATCTATCCATGAGGTTTACGATTTAATACTTAGATTAAAAAAATAAAAATTATAAAAAATTAAGATGTTCACTCATAGATGGATATATAGGATAACAAATCGCTATCTCTCTCTATTTATATTTATATATTTAGATATTTTTATAACTTAGTTAATTGAGGTATTGATCCGATCTAATTTACTGGCATGTGGATCCACTTGGATCAAGAGTGATGAAAATAATTTTACTAAGATCGAGTCGATCGAGTCATACTACAAGCAAGGGCGTGCTATTTAGATCATTCACGCGCGATGGGTTGTTTATCGACTCAAACAACATTTACATTACGTGGCTAAAACTGAACTGAAAACTGCTAACGCTTGAATTTCTCAACGATGTTAGAGTCCAGATACGATGTACCAAAGTTGTAGTTTTACTTCACATCTCAATCATTAACAAAAAAACGACATTTTTCCAAAAGGATCAATCATGTTTCTAAATTTTTTTAAAAGGTACATCGTATTTTCATATTTATCAGATGACGTAATTTTTTAAAATATCATTTTCATTAAAAAATTAAAAAATTATAAAAAAAGTCTTCTACCACGACGGACTTGGCCACGTGAACCTACCTGCGGTGGACAATCCAATCGTGCAACAGACTTGGTCGCCACGGCGAGAGAATTTTTAGAAGTTTTTATTTTTAATAAAAAGTTATTTTGAAAAAGAAGTGTACGTTCTTTGATAAATATGAAAATATGATACACATTTTTAGAAATTCAGAAACTTGAGTGGGCTCTTTGGGAAAATGCTTTTAAAAAAGAGACATATGAATTAATACATATTCAAATCAGCCCCTGCTAATTATATATTCTAGGCTTGATCCATAAATAAATGAGTATTAAAAAGATCTATCACTATATAATTACCAATAAACGAGATGATAATGATGCGATTCTATAATAAATTTTTTATTATATATAAAATTATTTATTATTTTATTATTTAAAGGTGCTTTTAAAAAAAACTGCTTTATATCAGTTCCCATTCAAAAATATTTTTGAAAATAATAATTAAAAATATTTTTATATTTCAAATTGTTGTTTTTTATTTTTAAAATCAAAAATAGATTTTATTTTATAAACCCCAAATCCAAATAATAATATATAATGATAATAAAGCTACTAATATATGTGAATACCTAACCTTTGTAGAAAAAATAAAATCTACCATCCATCAACAGCTCCCCACGATCATCTATCTGTAATAAAGAAATCAAAAAATTATTATTATATTGACTATTGTGTAAAAGATATTTTTTTTTATTTTATAAAAATTTGATTTAATATTTATACCGTAATAATCAATTCAACTTTGTCTCGGGATTGGGAATACCTAACCTGATGCTTATATGTGATATTTGTATTAATGTGACGACTACGTGTTATTCAATATCAATGGCACATGGCTCACCTTCAAAGAAAATATTTTGCTTTGTAATTGCCTACGTACGTACAGAGGATTAGGTGAAGGACAATATTTGTATTTTCAATAGAATTAAAAAAATTAGATGTTATTTATCCATGTTCATTTGATTCAGAAACTAATAAATTATATTTATTGATTAGGATATCCATATTAATATATATCATCTATTTACAAAATATAAGATTAATATGTCATATATTTATTATATTAACATATTGTTTTACTAATATATTGATTTGAACTATAACACACATTTATATTCATTTTAATATTAACACTTATTCATATTTAATAATTTTTTTTAATAAAATCTGCTCATTAACGGCATTCAAAGAATTAAACATCATTAATATGTATAGTGTTATAACACTCACTCATATTGATTATAAATATCAATTGAATGTTATAACATTCCTATATATTAACACCAATGTAGATGCTCTTAGAGGACTTCTAATAAATAAAGTTTAAATATCCATTATGATGAGAGATTTAGGAATGATTTCTATGAAAAAAATTCCTTCTAAGTGAAGGACGAAGATAGGAAGTTGTAAATGATATTTGATAATGAAAGTTCCTCGACAAGGATTTAGGCATAAAAAAAGTAGAGTTAGATTCCTCCAAATGGTCCAATTTTTACATGGAAAAGAACAATATTCATGTGAAATTGTTCATGAAAATTAAGCCCTTTTAACAATAGCTTTGGACAATAAATTAAAAGTAATTAATTATCCTAAGTACCATTGCAAAATTATACTTGAACCACACGTATCTGGGAGAATATATAAGGTAATGCAACTTCTTGTCTCCATTAATTACAAACCCATTGCAAAAAAAGACATGGAATTTGTGTTTATCATAGCTTATACACTAACTAATTACAACTGCTTCTGCGAATTAACTTATGATCAGCAGCATCAGTCGCACCTATATGATACTAATCAACACTTAGCAAGAAATTTATATATATTATTATCTAATCTAATTAATTTAGTGCATAATTTATGCTCACCACCAAGAAATAATTAATTCCAATCAAGAAGTAATCCCAACACCCAAGAAATCTATGAAGGGAACCTCCTTGCTCTTGAAGGGTCCCTCGTCACGATCCACATCACTAGGGTTCATCGTTGTGGTTGAGTTATCCCAAACCATTTCACCCGAGCTCACTGCCTCATTTCTACAAACACCACTCTCCGACGAGAAAACCAGCTTCTTGGAGCCATCCTCACCTGCACCTCCTAAACTACTTTTATGAATCCAGTGAAATGGACGACGAGGCACCTGGCCATGGAGCTTACTACAGTCACTGAAATATTTTGGTGCTGAATGAATCATTGACCTAGAGAGGCTCCATGGAAGGGGAGGGTTGGTGATCCTTTCCCTAGCAATGATCCCAAACTTGTTGAAGAGCTTTCCGGCAGTGCCGTCCTCTTGATCAGGAGCTTGGCAGGAAGTGAGCAGGTGGCTCATGGAGTTGTTGGTAGTACTGTAACTGAGGAAATTATGGCCTCGAGAAGCACTCCTTTTGGAATACAATCTCGAGTTCTCTCGTTGTCGTCGCGCCATGATGACATGCCAGTGGTTCTTGATGGCGTTGTCCGTTCGCCCCGGAAAGAGCCGGGCGATCAGCGCCCACTTGTTCCCGTGAACCCGGTGGGCGGCGAGGAGCCGCTCTTCCTCCTCCTCTGTAAACGGCCTTTTGTTGATTCTTGGGTCTAATTGGTTAAACCATCTCAGTCTGCAGCTCTTACCTACAACCACAATTAGGACTTGTTACACGTTTGGTTTCTTAGAAACCAAGTGTGTTTAGAGAAATCTTGATGAATATATATATATACTATGATACATCAACTCTACAATATCAAGCTAAACATCATGATCATGATGAATGAAAGCTTCAGATATCATATTACTGATCAGTCACCTGATCTGCCTTGAAGCTTCTCCGCGATGGAGTTCCAGTTCTGCGGTCCAAACTGCTCGACCAGCTGCCGCAGCTTCTCGTCTTCCCTAGGCCTCCAGTGCCCTCGAGGGCATCTCTTCGAGTCATCCATCGCGGCAATTCGATAATTCTCAATCCAAATTAAACGAATTAACCGATCGAGCTGCGAGACGGTGATATATTCTTGGAAATTAAGGGGAGGAGGGAGCTAGAACTGGAGGTGGAGGAAAAGAAGGGAGAAGAGAGAGGATAAATAGAATTAGGGGTTAGCTTCGAATTAGGGTTTGGATGGGAAGTCATTTTTGTCAGTTTTACACGAAAAAGTGTTTCCATATCAGCACCCCTGAAACTTGTGTGTTTGGCAACTGGCCCATCTCACCTTCCCTATCAAATGCAGCTATCCTTGTAACTTCCTTTATAGATTATATGCATTCAATTAACTTGACAAAATAAATATATTTTTCCTACCAGCCATGAAGTAATAAATACTACTACTAAAGAGTATTCTATCTTCTGCACTGAAGGATTATTTATGATGGTTGGAAAGGGTAGATGTTTCAATAATTTCCTTCTGTCTTGAGATTATCAGTAATAATAAAGCATATAAATGAGCTGTTTGGCCTCTCTTTTTATTTGTTCATATACATTCGATATATATAAACTCCTATTTCTTTAAATTTAAATTTTTAATATGGAAATCAGTTTTCTTTTTCTCTTTAAGAACTAGAGAGCTTGGCATGCAGTGCATTGGACAACTCAAGAGCATTCATTTATAGGATATCCAACACTATGATCCATGTTCAAATCTGTTTAAGTTTCTTCTTTAATTCCAACTTTATCCAAAATGGCAAGTGGTTTATTTGCTCAAAGCTGGTAAATCTAATTCTTCTTGGCTATCTTTCAGTTACATATAACTTAAAAGTAAAGTACTGTTTTCTGAGCAACATATAATATATATACATATATAACTGAATTAAAGTACTGATGTAATTTATTTTCTTAATTATCAAGATGCATGTTGATTTGATGTAAATGGTAACCCTAATTTTTACAAGATCTTTATGAACCTTGTACGTGGCGTGCAAGTATGGCATGCATCAATATTAAATTTATAGGTAGCCCATCTCCTTTTCTTCACCTTCTTGTAGATGCCAAGTCCAACGTTACTGATGATGGAGAATTTTCTGAAGGTTATACTTGTTCTTATTGATGGAAGCCTGAAAACCCACTCCCTTCGCTCGCTTGATCTCCTTCAAAAGCTAGCTTTTCGGTAAGTCGATCATCAGTCAAAGTTAAACCAACTAAACATTTCCATCTACTGATTTCTCAGTCTGAGTAGTTAGATCTCCAGTAATCAATCTCAAATGCTAGGGTTTATATATATATTTACAGGCCACTTTTCCTAATTATTCATCCTAGCTTGAAACTGTCTTAGTTAAAAGATTAAAGTTAACAAGAAATGTAATATTGATTCATATTGGAATACAGATCGACCATTGCATGTGTCTTTGATTTGTTGGTCGGAGAAAGAAAATTAAGGTGGAGTCTATTTTGGACAAAGGGCTAGGAAAGGCTGCTGGTTCTTATGGAGGAGGATACCTATGCCACTGGGCATATGAGGAAGGAACAACAAGAAAGGTGTATGCTTAATAAATGAAGAGTATATTGGATGACCAAATCTCTGAGATATTGCAGGATCATTAATTAATGATTCCAACAAACTTAGATATGTGTGTGTATGTAGTTAATTAATGTGGAGAAAGCGACTGTTAATTACATGCCCAATAAGAGTTGAAAGCTTGTCGAGCACAGTTCATGCATCTGAGAATTGAAGGACGTAATTAACTATCACCATGCATGCAACAGGGAGATTTCACAGTACTCTCAACTTATGATAATGATAATTTGAGTTGCATTGCATTGCATAAGAGAAAAATTATTGTTTGAAGGCTCGATCTTGAAAACAAAGCTATTCACATTGCATTTTTGTCAGCTTCCATCCATTCAGTAACTGAAAATGAAATTTAGGATCAAATTAAAGAACATCCAAACAAAAAGGCTTCATGAACTTCATGCTCCCAATCCGTTACTACAACACTTCCATTACAGTAGTATATCTAGCCACCAGCATACCGGAAAATCCACAAGATTTCCTCGTTCACTATCAAGTTTGGGAAAGATGGTCATTAACCCTGCATTCGATGTGTTCTTGTGCTGGTTCCTTGCTGCCCACTTTGCTCTGTATTGCTCAACTACTGGGGCTCTCGGAGCACCTCAAATCCCAGCCATGTTCGTGTTCGGTGATTCTTTGGCAGATGATGGAAACAATAACGTACGAGCCACCATTGCCCGATCGAACTTCTACCCTTATGGGATTGATTTCTTTCAAGGCCCTACAGGGAGGTTCTCCAATGGCAAAACTATAGTAGACGTCCTTTGTAAGACCCTTAGATCCTTTCATTATTTGGAGCTAAACTAAACATTAACTCGTATCATGATATGGGAGTTTTCAGGTGACCTCTTGGGTCTTCCTTACCTGCCAGCACAATCGATTGCAGGCCTCAATGGAACCGCACTACTTGGGGGAGTGAACTATGCTTCAGGAAATGCAGGAATCCTAGATGAGACAGGGCAACACATTGTGATTATATATATATTTTCCATATCCTACCATCAACCATTTTGCAACCTCGAGCACTGATAAGAGAGTGTGTTTTTTGGTGGATGAATAGGGAGAAAGGGTTGCTTTGAGCCAGCAAGTGATGAACTTCGAAGGCACCTGGAATCAGCTGAGGACCTTGATGGGCGGTGGGAGGCCATTTTCTCAGTACCTTGCAAGGTCCATTGTGGTGATGGTGTTCGGGAGCAATGACTACATCAACAACTTCCTCCTGCCAACTTTGTACTCTTCAAGCTACGACTATAGCCCGCAGGATTTCGCCAACCTACTTCTCAATCACTACACGAGACAGATACTGGTAACGTAAAGTAACTGAACATTTTGTTGAATAACTTAGTTCAGAAATAACCAAGCAACTTTTTTTTTTCTTTTTTCTTTTGTCATTTGATCCTTTAGGCCTTGCATAGCCTTGGCCTGCGGAAGTTCTTACTCACAGGGATTGCACCGCTCGGCTGCATCCCAGAGCAACGCTCCGCCGGCACTGCTCCACCAGACCGGTGCGTCGACCAAGTGAATCAGCTGCTTGGCTACTTCAACGAGGGCCTGCGATCACTGGTTCAGCAACTGAACACCAATCATCCAGGAGCGATCTTTGCCTACAGCAACACATACGCAGCCCTCGGAGACATCCTCAATTCCCCCAGCAGATATGGTTGTGCACCACGCTGAAAGGTTTATGCACACAGATCCAAAGAAAGGAAATGTCATCTGAACCTTCAAGCTGCATTTTGCAGGTTTTTCTGTCGTCGATCGGGGTTGCTGTGCGATTGGAAGAAACCAAGCCCAGCTTTACTGTGATCCTCTATCTGTTCCTTGTGCCGATAGGAGCCAATATGTGTTCTGGGATGGCCTCCACACGACGCAAGCTGTGAACACGATCCTTGCACAGCGGGCATTTGCAGGGCCTCCCAATGATGTTTACCCCATCAATGTGCAGCAGATGGCTCAACTGTAGAGTACACAGAAGAGCATGCTATCTGCATTTGCAAAAGTACATGTTAATGCATGCAAATGGTATAATACATTTTGAATTTCAGATTTGATTCTCAGAAGCAGATTTGCTAGATTGCACTTGAGGGTCTGCTACATACTTAATTTAACTATCTGTATCTCACTGTAAGACCGACGATATTGGACTGCTTGACGTGAACAAAATCACATTTTGCTGGATTGAATTTCAGATGATAGTCTCAAGAAGAGGTGGATACCGTTCTGAACACAAACACCAGACCAGTTTTATTTTGATGGCACATGAGTACATTCTATATGCATGAGATAGCAGGTGGTCTTAACATCTTAGGGCGTCCCGTCTGCTCATGGAAGAATTTTAAGTAAATATAAGAACATCAGTTGAAAGGTACAACTCATTATTTTGCATATCTAAATGCTCCGCTTAGGCATAATGGCATCAGTCAAAGGATAGAGTTGAATTTTTGGGCTCGAAGGTCTCGGGGCTAAATCTCCGAACCAGTAACTTAAAATATGGAACTAGGAGAGTATACAAGGCAGCAAGGATGAATGGTGCCGCAATAATCCAACCCAATAACTGCAAGAAGAGGTTAATAGTGAAAAAATGATGTGTTTAAACATAACTACCATCAAGTTCAAGGATAACTAAGAAATTTATGAAGAGCAAACCGATGGTTCACTAACCGCATGAAGTTTTCTGACAAGGATATCTTTTGAGGCTTGGCCAGTGGCCAGTTATCACCTTTTTCAGGGCATCTGAGGTTAATGGGAAATGATGACCCCCAAAGATTAGTTCATCCTACGGAATTAAGAGATACCAACCTGGACAAAGTTGCACCAATAAGCAAACACAAAACACATGAACAATATTCCAACAACGGAGCTCGTAATTATCAATGCTGATCACTTTGTTGTGGATGTAAATAAAGCAGCAGCACCCGATACCCCACTTTAAAGATCAAATGTAATTATTGGTACAATTGTATGTATTTGTCAAATAATGAAAGGGTGTTGGAATGTCAATAGTTGGAAAAACAGGGATCTCATAGAGGAAAAGAAATTCAGAAATAAGTTGGCTTTATGGTGAGATTGTTTAGAAACTGAGTCTAGGAGATGGAATTCAAATCACGTTGACCACTTCAAATTCCATTTGATGTATTCAGTTCTAACTATAGAAAGTTGGTTTGTTCTTCTTTTGTAAGTTGTAGCTAAATTCATCAGTATCAGGAGACACTATGCTCCCAACAATATGCCCTAATTTTGTAATGAAAATATATCAACTAAAAAGAGTGATTGTGCCAAAAATTAGAGAAGATGCAAGTTCATAGGTCATTTGAGGACTTTAAATTAGTATTCCTTCATGTGAACCAATTATAATATCTCAATTTTAACCAGAAAATGAAGCATTTAGCTAGTGATATTTTCTCTACAAGTAGGTTAAAACATTAAACAAAATACCAAAATTTTGACATAATTCACACTCCAGTGGTGCTGCAGGAACAGTCTATTTGCTAGAGGATAAAATCTGATAAAACAGAGCAAACAGAGGCCTCCCCAGAACTATATCAGAGAACTATATATCTAGAAATGAGCAGAATTTCTCTTTGCAGGGAAATTTAAAATGTGGTGAAATACTAAGTTTGTAACACCCAATACAATCATTTTTTACTGTCCATACAAAATTGGCAAAGAATTGATGTTTCAGTTGTTTGGGTTGCCTAATTTCTACAATTTGTATGATTATAAATGCATGTATCATATATTTGACACTCAAAAATGAATGAGTGAGCAAAGCTATTAGTGAGGTAGAGGTGCTACCACAAAAAGGATCTCTCAAATCAAGACAATGCATCTATAAACAATACAAGAGTATCTATGTTTGCCTCGTGGTGAAAGAAAGGATGATACTAAAGCATGATGCATTTTTGACAAAAAAAAAGGAATCAAAACAGAAAGTAATAGGTAAATTATTTAATTCCTGCTCTAGTGAAAATCAAATAAAAAAAGGATAATTGGAACTTGTTTTAGTTCTAAAAGAAAATTACCTCAGTTCAATTGGTGTGGCAACAAAAATTGGCATGCATGAGAGTTGGAGCATGGCAATGTTTTCCAACCAGTCCTATTGCCAAACCACAAAGGAAAACTGTAGTTCCTGGTAATGGCAGAAGAAAAATTAATGATTGCTAATATTTAGAATGCAATTATAGTTATATCAAATTATGTATTGGGCATCCATGCAACCTAATCAAATGTTGCAACAATTCTAAACCAGTAATCCATACAAAAAAATCCACAACTTACACATATATAAAATGCTCATTTGTACGCTAATTATGATTTGAAAGTCAGAGGAAGTTGAAAATAGTCTTTAAAAAAAAACAAGTCTCACGGCATGTTGTCAATATGATAAATTTTCTATGAAGAATATCTGGTGATTGATTCCAATTAAATATCAGAACTAGTATGCCTATCAGAAGAAAGCCTCCAGGCTCAACCTAGAACTTTATAGATGTCATTGATGTGCATTAGTTTCAACTATTTGAGATTCACTACATGGATCTTTTCCCTCCATTGAAATCAATGCATGGCTATACTTTTTACGAGAATAACTAAGTTTTTTTCATCTCCCTCTACTCCTCACCTTCAACTTTACTCAATATATTCTTTCCTAGATAGTAGCATTTGTCATGTTAACTTTTCTAGTAAAATCACACATCCATCATGTACCTACATGTACCTGTTATCTAAGAAATCATGTTGCTCTTACATTTTTCAGCATAAGTACAGGACTTATATAATCCACCCAAAACAAACAAATCACTTGATAACCAAAGTTTAGTACACAGATATAACTAGACAGGTTAAAAATTTCTCTTTATAATTTATTTATAGTGATAAACAACCAACCATGACTTCATCTGAGATGAAAAAGGAGTAAGATGAGAAAAGGGAACTGATTTGATTAAATGGGTATTCAACAGGTAATTTATTGATTCTTTATCATTTGCAAACAATCTAAGTCGAGATTGACTTGGTCATAGTAAAAAAAAAAGTTTCTGATGCTATATGTCAATCAAATAATGTGCTTAATGGAGTATAATAGATACAATTAGTTTGCAAGATTCATTCATCTTTTTACGTAAGTTTATCAGTACAATGTTAGCACGAACAATACACAATTAAGCACTGAGGTCAGTTTCATAAGGATATCAAAGTATAACACCGTAATACTCTCAATATCCTCAGCATTGAGATCATCTCAAAACATTAGTCATCTACAAAGACACGCACAAGCAACTTAAATTCTTACCACATACTGGGAAGACACCAAGAGTGATTCCTAAAGCAGTAGAAAGTGCCAATTGCTTCGGTTCAGCACCCCTACATTAGAACATGCATTTATTTTAACGTAGTCTTAGCTACGAAATCAGGTAATATCCACACCACAATTAACAAAAATCAACATGAAACCAAGAGCACGAACCAATCGCACAAAGATCCATTTTTCAATCATAAAAACAAGCATAAGGTTCAGAAAATAGATCTTCCAAAAGAATTACAAGAACAAATAACACATATGCACTTATGTTCTTTCTAACAAAATAAGATCTTGAGTGAAGCTACATTATCGGGAGAACAAGGGAACGAAAGGCACAACCGGATGATCCAAAAACTACTACTACGATAAAAATAATACGTTCTAATGATCTGCATAAGCGGATCAACAATCTTCTTCTTGAGCCATGGCATTAAACGGAGGGGCATGTTTAACCGATACAATCCCAAAAATACAGTCTTTTCCCCTTCACAATCTTTCTTGTCCAGCTACTTGCTGATTCCGAAGAAGAAGAAAAAAAATCTCCGAGCTGAACAACAGAAGAGAAACCCTTCCTTGAACGAAATTCGAGTTTTCGCCGCAATTTGGATCAGATTATGGAAGGTAGAGGCTCCTATTCAATCCACAAGAAATGTCCTCCATTCCTAGGCTACATGCTTCGAACTCCTCCACCAGGAGGCTTCAATTTCAGGAACGCCCTTTTCGTTCGCCTTCTGAGAGCGCGCAGGCGAATGGAGCACCGACCCAACACGGTGCCCCCAAATTAATCCCACCCATCCTTCCATGGTTCACCCTAATCCATATTTCAGTGGAATTGATTTATAATCTGTTATACAAATTTTAAAACTAAGCGTTCTCGGTATTTATAAACCATTTTATCATAGAAAAAAAAATTGTTATTCATTTGCGTTTGTTATCACTTCGCGATTTTTTTTTATATTAATACTAAATTATTAATAAAGAATAATATAATCCAACAAAATGAAATTTAAATTTCTCTATGATTTTAGCCACCGTCGTTTTTATGATCCTCACGGTCGCCGGCCTCCGGCGAGGTCAATGGAAACAGGGGCAGCAGGTCCGGTTCAGCCATCCTCGTCCTGGACCGCGGCGACGGGTGCAAATAGAACCGCCTCTCTTTGATCGCCCGCTCCTCCTCCTCTTCGTCGACGACGATCACCTCCTCGTCTCCCCCCTCCGCCGCCTCCTCCTCCTTCCGTATATCCAGCCTGGCAAAGCTAGACGCCGGCGACGGCACCGCGGGGCTGGCCGGCCGCTTCGATGCCGAGCCCGCTGCAGGTTTAGGGACGGCAACCTTGAGCCGGGAGCCGCCGCTCCGCCGCTCGTGGAGCCGCTTGACGCCGGAGAGTCTTGCTGCGTCGACCGCGTCCTGGGAGTTTCGCGTCGGCGATCGGTGCGGCGGCCAGTCGGGCCCGGTGAGGCGCTGGACGAGCTCCTTGAAGGTGGCGGCGTCGGCCTGGACGAAGGTGGTGGAGGGCGGCGCCGGTGCGGACGGTGGCTTCTCCATGGGTGCAAGACTGACGATCCAATTCTTCGTTGCGTGAAGGAATTAATCAGTGAAGAAGGCTGAAAAGGAAGAATGAGGCTTGGCGTCCATATTTGGCATATTTCATTAAGGAAAACCGAAATATGGAGATTTAATTGGGGGAACGGACAGATCGAATCACTGATGCGAGGAGTTGGAGTTGCCATCTAACGGTCAGGTATTAGTAGACTGGTCAACTATCGGTCAAAATTAGTTAACCTTAATTACTCCATCGACGACGAATTAGGTCAAAACTGGGAGACTGGGAGAGCTCCCGAGTCAAACTATATGCGCTTTATTAATTAAGTGTATACGTTTCAGGAGCAATTATGCGATCTTTTTAGCCGAAGTTAATTTAATGCACCGGATCCCATCAAAACTTCAAAATTAAACATACTCGAACGAGAACAATACTAAGATGGATGACCATTGGGAAGTCCTTGTGTTATATCTATTTTTAATTTTACTTTCAAGATATGGTTGAATTGATAAGGGACAGATTTATTAAAATGAATAAAAATCAAATCTTATGAAGGAAATTAGTCATTTGTCTGTACGTTCTTTCTATGTACTTTTTCATCTCTTCCTTTCTTCTGTAAAAAGGTGGAATTCGCTATCTCAGCAATCCCACACGGTCAGCTCCACGATCATTTGTGAAAAGGTAAATCAAAAAATTACAGTTGATCACGACAGAGGAAGATATTGATCGGTTTCACCAAAATTTGAACTTTTACTCTCTACTATAAGTTTGCTCTGTCAAAATCAACTCAGCTATGTACTCAAAACTCCCAGAAGTGGCTCTAGAAAATTGTTGTCTGCCCTTTCCATCATCGAATCTTATGTGTAAACGAAGATCTCTTCTTCTCGAGAATAGATAAGCATTAAATATATTCTTTAGAAATATGAAATTGTTTAAGAAATGTCTCCACCCTTAAATGCAAAGTTACAGATTCTTCTATTCCTACTTTGAAATCCTACTTTTGTACCTACTTATACGAGGAAATAATAAAGCATCTCTTGAAACTTCACAAAGAAGATTTTAAACATTCAGATGAAAAATGTAGAATAATATATATGACGATAACTTTGTTAATAAAAAATAATATTTTACTACATCAAATAAACCAAATTATAAAATTTCATATATATTCTGGTGTATGACAGCTTCTCTACTTTTGCGTGACAGTAGTTCATGCGGACTAACTAGTTGTCATACTAATTCACAGCTCAGTGCAGCAAAAATCCAACAAACACCATATCTGCCAGCCATAATTCACGAGCAGTATGCAACAGCTCAGCTAAAGCTATTATAAGCTGTGACTCATGAGAGTATTTTGTCGAAAGTGTTGAAAAAACTTTAAACATGAACAATATCCAACTAACATAGTGTGTAATTTTACAGAACCTAGAAAGAACACAAGAGGATGACAGAAATATGGCAAAACTAATCCAAATGAGAAACAGCAAACCATGTTAGAACAGTATTGCTTCATAATCTCTCTTGGCTTTTACATCATCCATCATCCAAAACTGTATAGGCTTCAAAATAATAAAAGGTCACAAAAACGAGAATTTGCAGAATCTTGTTATGGTGAAGCAAGTTCTCCAGCGGTTATCGTAGACCGGTCAAGGGAAAGTTTATAATCCCACGCGAAAATCTGCCTTTGTAGCCTCAGATGCAGGAAATCCTTCCAAGTTCATACTCTGAATGGGTGTGGGGGCCGCACAAGAGATTCATCAGAGTTCCTGAATACATCTTGATGGCTCTGGTTAGCTATGAGAGATGCACCATCATAATAGAAATCATCATATGGTATCCCTTCAATTTCAACATGACCTACATTTCTCAAGGCCAGGGAATCTGCTACAGGAAAATATACCAGCATGAATATCCCAACGGCAATAGAAGATAGCAGCACGAGGAAAGCTATAAATACAATACCCTCGTACAGTGCATTGCCTGGTGGAGGAAGAACAGACAGTGCAATAAGAGCAACCCTCAATGGAAGAGAGATGATGGGCGTTACCAGCACATAAATCCTTCTCCTCAGACCTTTGTTGATAACCAAATTCAATAGCCTTGTGCAAATCCATATAATATAGCCACTCAGCAGAACATAAAGGACTGCAAGAATGATAGAGCTTAGTAGAGGAAACATGCATATAGTGTCGCCATTTGATGAAGAAGCAACATATCTGAAGAACCTTGCAATGTTTCTTTTCTTGGCACTATTCACTTGATTGCTATATTTGGGTCCAAAAGAAACAAGGGCAAAATGCATGGAAAGAATTGGAAAGCAGCAGAGGAGCACGTAAAAAAGGGTCTTTCTGTTCCATCGAGGACTGAGTGTGCCAAACTCCCTCTTCTGCAATGCAGAATGCAGAAGGAATGATAGCAAAAGGAACATGCTTGGTTCTGCAAAACCTAAATTTGAAAGGACATAGAACTTGCAGATATTTTTCTGCCATGCTTGGTTGGAGAAGATTTTTGGTTTCAGGTAACTAAGCCTGATTATTTCTCCAAAACCCCACCAAATAGAGACTAGAATTAGAAAAATGCGGCTAATCCAGGGCCCATTAAAGTAGTTCAACTGTGGATAACACCTTCTCCTGATGCAGAATTGAAAGTACAGGGAATGGAATATGCATACTAGACCAAGAACAGCGGCAAGGAAGACTAGGGAAATCGTTAGTATACCAAATGCATCGGTGGCGAAACGTGTAATGGGCATCACCTGAAGAACAGATTCCAAGCATGCTATCTGCCAGCATTGAAACCAGAAGGCCCAAAAGTATGACAAAGTTAGCTGCTGCCTCAAAATTTGTGTTCATATATTTGCTCTGAAGCAAAGATGTATTTTCACGAGCAACCATCCAATCTGTAACAAATTTGTCAAATTAGTTATACCTAAACATCATGCAATAAGAATATAGTTTTCTTTTCAAAAATAGCATTCCATGACAGGTTGTCTAGATCAAATGGTAAGACAAATCAAAGCAGATTGGTCTTGAATGCTCTATTTTTAAGAATTTTGTTTTCCATATTGGACCAATTCAGGAAAGTAACTTACAGGCAAACTCAATACCAGTTTCATGTGTTGCACAAAAAATGATTATATTTAATGTAATATCAAAGTGCATCCACCCAAATCTCAGAACCTCTTGGTTCGTTTTATAGATACATCATCGGTTGGAAGGATATGAAACCACACTTGAAAGACTTCATAGAATGAATTCAGCTGCCACAACGTATAAGAAAGAGTACTGACCAATATAACCTTGAAGACTTTAGAAAACCAAAATGTTTCTTTAATTTTAGCAAATTTAGATCTTAGTTAGAAGATATGAGCACAGAAAAATTTTATACCCATCTTTTATTTTTTATGTTTCATTGGAACAACATGTACGTTGAGATGGAAAACCTCAGTTGAAGATGCTCGTGACTTCCTAAACCATTAAACTCCAGAAAAGAAAAGAGTCAATATCAAGTTCATAAAACTTAAAACATCAAGGTACTAAAACATCCAATCTAATCCACAATCTAAACTACAAAGTTCAAACTGTAAGATACCAAGCAAACAGCAAGCAGTCGTAAGTTAATGCAAGAACTCACCGGTCTCTATGTGCAATACCGCAAAACATATGGAACTGGCTGGTCTTAGAATAAAAAACAATAATTTGCATCTCAGTGTGTTAGACCTTCATCGACCATTATTTCATTTTCAAACCCAGCATCCAATTGTAAACATACGATTAAATTTGTATTTTTCCAGACACGGAGAACTCAATCGATAAACACAATGGAAGGTTGAGTCAGACAAAACCTATTGTTCGAAACCCATAATTGGAACAACTTAACAAATAACTGGATTAAGGCAAATCAGTCAAAACTCCGAATGTCTGCAACACTCTTAACAACGGCGGCAAGAAAAGTCTTCTTTAACTACGTTAAGATAGCTTCTACCTTCTAGGAAGCAAACAAAGCAACTCCATTTGCTTAATATGTGAGGCAGAAAACCAGGACGTGGTGAAATATCAATACTAACGCCTTTTTTTCCATCAGAGACCCAAAACACACATACTGCCTACGAACCATGTTTTGGACTAAATTCCAAATAATTACCATAAAGAAAAAGCTAAATAGCCGAAGCAAAATGGAGGAAAAGCGAAGAAAATCTACCTCTCAAGGAAGACAAGCACCGGAATCAACGATGCACCCCCTCCAGACAATATTCTCAAGCTCCTCCCTTCCGGAGGCGGCAGAGAGCCAAATCCGACGATCAGAGGGTCAAAAGAGAGCCCTCCCAGCCGTTGACCAGGGACCTCCGTGAACGGCGCGAGACGAAGAAACAGAGATAGAAATCCTAGTCGGAAGAAGAAGGGGGGAAACCGAGCAAAGAGAGAAGCACAACGCTGCCATTACTTGAGAGAGAGAGAGAGAGAGAATGGAAGGGGGCAAAAGGAGAAAAAGGTATAGGGAAGGAAAGCCTGGTGACATGCTGTCATTCCTTGACATGGTTAACATTATAAAAAATCTTAATCTTAATTTTAAAAATTATTTTTTTAATTATTTTTCATGATAATTTCTTATTTTTCATCACTCTTCTGCTATTATATAAAAGCATTTTAATTTTAAAAATAAAATTCAATTCAATTTAAAACAATTATAAATCTTAAAGTCATGTAACTCAAGCGAAACTAAACTTAACCAAATCAAAAAACTTTCAATCCAAACTCAATTCGAATTTGAAAAATCTCAATCCTGATTTTCTAAAATGATTTTGAACTAAATTGTCTTTGTTTGCAAGGATCAAAACGGCTTTCAAGATAAACATTACTCCTAAATATAAAAAGCATACGAAGAAATGAGATTCGAGCTAGAATTACATAACCAGTAGCTTTATTAATTAATTTCCACTATTAATTCATACTCCCAAAATTAACCAGTAATTCTACCCTCCTTCTTCCTCAAGCCATTGCCAGCCTCCTTATGTTCATAGGGTACACGTCCGACGTAGAAGAGGACTCATACGCTTTCCTGGCGTATATGACATTTGCCACCTCCGTCGGGTGGAACGCGTCCCAGAACAAATACCTCGACCGGTCCTCGCATGGCGTCTGATACGGCAAGCAAGTTATCTGCCCGTTGTTCCTTCCCACTCCGCAGCAGCCCTTGTCCACCACGTTGAACCCTGTAAACAGGCATGCACCCCATTTCACTGCTGTCCTGGCCCGATCGAAACAAAAACGATATATCGATCGCTCAGTCGATGCAAACAATGACGAGGAGCAGTTTAATCATCAATTACCATAAGCCGTTGCATTCGAGGCGAGGTCCTTGGAGCTGTCGAAAGTGTTGATATAAATGAATTTAGCGTTAGGCAGCTGGGCGTTGAAGCGATTAACCATTCTGAGCAGGCCCGTGTTGAAGATCGATATCGCCTTGTTGATCTCCTCGTTGCATGTGTCTTTCTTGTTGCTACGATTATTGTTATTTCGAGCGAGTTCATACGGTATGCACCCTATCTGCCCCACTCCCACGATCACCACCTTCCTTGCTCCCAAATCGTACATTAGCTACGAATGCATTCTTGTTAATTACTATGAACTGTTCGTAGGAATTCAGATAGCGTAAGGAAATTATGCATACTGAGAGTTGTCTTGAGTAGTCTTGAAGGAGGAGAGCAGAGTAAGTACTGGGGCTGTACTCTCGGCTGGTGGAGTACATGGTGGGCATGAAATAGTTGTTGAGGTAGTCGTTGCTTCCCAAGCCCATGTAGTAGATGCACTTGCCGAGGTACTCTGCCACACGAGTGGTGTTGCCTCTGAACATTCTCGTCATCGTCGTCGCTGTATCGCGGAAGTGGTTCACTTGTTGTTCCAAAGGGTAGTGGTCGCCCTGTTTTAAAATTAATCGTCACAAAATTAATGTGGTCTTCTTCCACTAAACGTATGATGCGAGCTAGTGGATGTAATACATACCAGATTGTTGCCAGTTTCATCTCTGATGCCAGCAGCGCCGGAAGCGAAGTTCAAGCCTTTCAAAATGTCAGATCTTTGCGCCGCCGCGTAGGGCGGAATGAAGCTCCGGAAGCCAAGTAGTTGAGCTGTGTGTTTGCCGTGTATGTTAAGGATTTGAGTGCGCCGGTGTTGTTTGTATTAAAGCTTGTGCTAGCCATGAGGTATATATATATATATGTATGTAGGTACCTAGAACGTCGACGGTGGTGAGGCCGTTGGTGAAGCGGCCGGAGGAGCCTTCGGCGAAGTCGATGCCGTAAGGGCGGTAATTGGCCCTGGCGAGCGTGAGGATGTTGTTGTTGTTGCCGTTGTCGACGAGGGAGTCGCCAAAGATAAAGAGGCATGGCACTTGAGGTTGGGCCTTGCCGGAGAGGAACCATGCTCGACTTGTAATTGCCTGGAGCAAGTTAAGGGCGAGAATGAATTGCACTACCTTTCTCTTTGCGAACATGGTTTTCATGGGGGCTTTCTTAGTATGGTGAGCAAATGCTCAGTGTTTAATTTATAGGAATTTTGGTAGGAAAAGTGTGGTCGGTAGTGGCTGAGATAAACGAAGAGCCGAAGAGGCAAGTGCAGTGGTTTTAATGGAGGCAAAAAGCTCTCGTGAGGTTTTTAAATTGGATGGTGTGGTTCATGGATTTCTTTTGGCTTTGTGCATTAATGGAGGTGGCGAAGGAATAGGAGGAGGAAGACGAGGGTTTGACTGCAAGGCGGCAGCAAGCGGTGCAGTTCTGGAGATAGGTGCACCTTTTAATGCTTCTTGAGCTCTCGTGAGTAGATTCTAATTTGGATCCGATCTTAATTAAGCTAATTATCCCCCGTGCATTGTATTAGTTTTACTTTAATGGGTTGTTAATCGACCAATGACGATAGAACTCTTCTTCTCTGACTCTGAGCACAAATCGTTGTTTACTGTATTTCATGCACAAAGCGCAGGAACCTCTTCATCTTCTCCGGCTGCAGCGCAATCCAAACATTGATGCCGTCCCTTTTGCCAACGTCGCGACTCCCATCCGACTGTAGCAGCACCAGCATGCATGCCGGGCACGGGATTAGGCGGCGCATCGGGCTGATCAAAGGAGGTGAAGGAGTTGGCGGCGCCGCCTGAGAGCTTCGCGTACTCCGTGTGCTCGAATTTGATCTGGGGAGGGTCTCTTGCTTTAAGGCACGATCTGTCAATGCAAAGCTCGGGAAGCTTGAAGTGATCGTCGTCCAGCAGAAGGCAGCAATGGTCTCGAACATCTGGACGGCGGAGCGGCCGTCGAGGATGCTGTGGCTTATCATGAAACCGATCGAGAATCCTCCGCATTTAAACTTGGTCACCTTCAAAACAAGAAACATGATCACCATCGAAAGAAGTATTGATTCGAAGTTTAACTAACAAAATGAATCGTACCTGAATGGTGAAGATGGGGTCTCAATGGGGCTGCAACATCGATCGATCGGGAGCACGAGGTGGCCAAATGAAGCATTCGGCGCAGAGAGATCGCCCAGCTCCTTCAAGGTACGGTCCGAGGTGGCGCCGGTGAACCAGGCGCCGGCATTGTTGCAGACCAGCTCCAATCGCTTGGTCTCCGGGTTGAAACAGAGCCGACCAGCCATGAAATAATAACGAATCAGCAGCTTCTCCGACACAGAATCCATTCATGGTCCTTCTGCAATAACTGAGAGTTATTGAAGAAAGGAGATTAGAAAATCATTCGTGATTTTATCCCTTCCAAACTAAAGTAAAAGAAATAACAGAGTAATGGTGCAATGAAACAACCAGAAGCCCTCACCTTTACCTGGAAGTTAGAGCTCGATGTACATCCCTCTGCTGAATGCATAACATCCCTAGCTTTATATATGCACTGAAATACTGAATGAAGGATTCTTGCAATCCATAATTAATCTACTTGGTGGTCGTCAATCGATATATGGATAGATAAAAAGAAGGCCGGCTTGATCGTTAAAGATGGAGTCTTATCATGCAAAACAAGTCACTGAATTTTCTGAACAAGTCTTCAGTAGGACTTGTAGTGGAACAGAGTTAGGGTGGCAATATTCAAAACGAGTAACTTAATTTTCTGAACAAGTTGTTGTTGTTGTTGTTTTGCATATGGAAGTTTCCCTTTGTTTCAAGTATTTGGAAAGCTTTCCATTCTAAAGCTTCTCCTCTGCCAATTTAGAAATGCAACGCCATGAATTGTGCAAATACATATTGCAGTAAAGAAGAAGAATCCATCACTCCAACAGTCTATCGACTTCACGATCATTGTCCAAATACACATGCACGATAAGAAAGACAGCTTATTGTGGCATGCAGCAAGTAAACATGCACGATTTCTAAAAATTCATAGTTCGTCCAGGAACGAAATTGAGAGCATACATTTGTACACTGATGATGCATCTCTCAGTCCCTGCCATGGCAGAAACTATGGGTCTACTTCACGATACTAGCTAGACAACCAAAGATGCGACCTCGAGTCTTCAGGACTTGAGAAAAATTACAACTTGAGAACAACCCAATACATCTATGAAGATATTAAATATTGGCAGTTCAAAAAAGATTGCAATTTGGGAATAACCTCTCTAGGTACATCCTTGGAATATTGTCCCCGAGACAATAGTGCAACGGTAGGACATCCGGATTGTAACTCAGAGACTGCGGTTCGATCCCCAGCTACGGCGTATTTGTAGGAATTTTCCTCCAAATAGGGAACGCGGATTGGCCGCCGTATGCGCTTCCCGATTTACCCTGGTGGTCGGTGGGAACTTCCGTGGGACTCGGGCCGACCACCCCCAGAGATGTGGCTACTGGGATTATCATTTTTTTTTTTGGAATAAAGTCATAGCCTGAAAAATATTGCAGTTTGAGAACAACTTCTTTAGATCCATCTAGGAAGGTACATCTCTGGAAAGATTAAGTGTTGATGGTTTGAGAAGTTACATCTTGGGAACAGTCCCATGGGCACATCCCCTCAGAATTCTCGCAATTTGAGAAGTTCTTGGACGCGAAAGTGCATCGACTTGGAAGTTCGTGGACTTGAAAGCGTATGGTCTCAGAAATTTATGGCTTAGAAGTGCATGGCCTCATAAGTTCTTGGACTCAAAGTGCATGACCTTGAAAGTTCATGGACTCAAAAGTGCATGATCTTAGAAATTTGTGCCTTCGGAAGCATTTGGTTAAGGTACCTTCTAGGATAAACCCCACGAGTTCCCTCTTTTGATAACCAGCTAACCATATAGGAGCATCCCCATCGGAACGTCCTCAGCGCACTACCCAAGCTGCAAGAATACTCCTTGCTCGTGGATATATCTCCTAGACTCTAACCTCTTCGACTATTTTACTAATCATGTAGGAGCATCCCCAATTGGTAATGTCCTCAACATGCTGCTCGAGCTGTGAGAATATTCTCACTCGTAGATATTTTTTGTGGATTCCGATCCCTCGGACTATTTTGCCTAATTATCTCTGCTAATCATTCTTGGACTAGGAGTCGAACAGTGAGCAATGTCCTTAGTATGGGTCAAGTGAAGATTGACAGAGGGAGGTGATGGTAACAGTGTCAGTGGATTAGGCAAACAAGAGGCTTTGTACGGTGAGGAGAGGTCAACCATGAACCTTCAATAGTGTTTGTCAGACATGTCAGAAGTTGTCTCAGAGAAGAGAGGACAACAACCATACTTCTGCATATGTATAGGGAGTTGACTGCAAGACATATATAAGTTGATAGCCAAGGCATAAGGAGCCACGTGGAAGGGAGTTTCATGTCTATATAAGGTGAAAGGAGGTTCATCAAGAGAGGGTAATTGCCACCGGGCTCACTCGTTCTGAGTAGTTTTCAGTCAACACAATGTTTGATTTGCTTCAACACTGTTATTCTTCTTCCTCTCTTAATCTTAGCCAAAGCCCTCCCCTAGTGGGAAGTATTCTCTTTCAGCTCAAACCCTTCCCTAGTGGAAGACACTCTTCTTTTTTCCAGTTCAAGCCTTTCCTCCAGGGAAGGAAAATTTTTCAGCATTGTGTTGACTTAACCATTGGAGGGGTCATGCTACCAAGGCCAACCCCTGTTGACGATGTTAAGTTTCAGTTCGAGATACAGATCAGACAGATCGGAGGTCAGATCAAAAGTAAGGACTCAGAGACGCAGATCGAAGGTCAGATCAGGAGCATGAACTCGAAGACTCTATTGATGTGAACCCTAACTAGGTGGTGCGACCAACCAAGAGGTCCGAAGTCGTGGAGAGGGAGATTCGGACACATCATATTTGACGCTATCTGTGAGAAAAGAGCGACAAGGCGTGAGAATGGTAGGCACGAGAAGGACAGTAGTAGAGTCACATTTAAAGGAATCGAAAAGCAAAGATATTCCCTCCCAACTGTATTAGAGATAATCGAGGGTTCCGTCCCATGGGAACAATTAGCACAATTCATAACGCCCTAATCGGGAAGCAAAGATGTCACTCTTCTTTTTTCCAATTCAAGCCCTTCCTCTGGGGAAGACAATCTTTTTTTTCAGATTGTGTTGACTTAACCATTGGAGGGATCATGCCGACAACGTCATCCCTTGTTGACAGTGTTAATTTGCAGATCGGAGACGTAGATTAGAGGTTAGATCAAAAGCAAGGACTCAGAGATGTAGATCGGAGGTCAGATCATGAGCAGGGACTCGAAGGCTCTATCGGTAGGTGGTGCGGCCGAGCAAGAGGTCCGGAGTTACGAAGAGGGAGGTTTGGACCACATCATCTTTGGCGCCGTCTGTCCGAAAAGAGCAACAAGGTGTGAGTATGGTAGGCACGAGAAGGACAGTAGTAGAGTCACATATAGAGGAATCGAGATAGTAGAGACGTTCATCCCTCCCAGCTATAATGGATCCGTCCCATGGGGACAATTAACACAATTCATTAACGCCCAAATTGAGGAAACATTCAGGTGCGGATTGGGCACATTTGTTTAGGAAGGCGCTGGAGTTTCAATAGGGGTCACTCCAATGCTCGAGCCTTCTGTCCAAAGTTCAAGAGAAGTAGCTTCCACATCCCATGTCAAGCGTAGATAGGTCATCCCGATCAGACCAACCAGCCTTACCAAACTGTTGTTGGGGAGGACTGCAACACGACAGATACCATTCTCTGCTGTCATTTTAGAGGAAGTGTTGTCAACCAACTTCCGACCACCACAAATGCATGCGTACAATGGTACTACAGACCTGAAAGAGCATCTCTGCCGCTTCGAAAATGCAACTCTTCTCCATCAGTTCTTCAATGGTGTGAAGTATAGGGTTTTTCTTACAATCGTCATAGGATCGGGCCAGTAATGGTTTGACAACCTACGTCAAGGTTCAATTTAGTCGTTTGACGACTTTGCAGTCTTATTCTTGCGGCATTTCTCAAGCTCCAAGAGGTATCCTCCTACTCCCCTAAGTCTTTTCAACTTCAAACAGAAACAATAGGAGTCTCTCCGGAAGTACATACGAAGGCTCACCCAAGCAGTGTTGGAGGTGCCCTCGGCGACTCCTGATATTCTGACCGAAACTTTTTCTCAAGGCTTCCGTGATGGAAATTTCTTCCGGTCTCTAGCCAAGAAGTCACCCTGCGATTATGATGAATTGCTGGCTCGTGCGGAAAGATACATCAACATGGAAGAGACGCAAAAAGCTAGGCAAGAACATAAGGGAACTTAGACAACTGAGGAAGGTGGAGGGAAAAACCGCAGACAAGATTATAAGTTTCTAGTCAAAGCTGGTTGACCATTGCTCTTCTTATTCCCTTAGCTCTTGTTAAAGTCTTTGTCTAGCTGAAGGCATCCATTCTTGTAACTTGCCAAAGCCCTTGGGCATTTCTTTCATTTTTACGGTAAGAAGCCCTTTTTCATTTTGAGCTCTACCTGCCTTAACCATCAGAGGGGTTATGCTAGTGACAACGACCCCTACTGATCAGTGCGGATATCACAGATCGGAGCAGTTGTTCAAGCGCAATGGATCATGAGGGTTGGAAGCTCTACGGATCGGAGGCTAGCTTGGGTGCAACGAATTGGAATCTCTATCTGTGTGTACCCAAAGCAGGAGACCCGCATAGGTGCGTAGGATCAGAAGTCTTGCTAGATTTTTACAAGTAGGAGACCCGCACAGGGGCGCAAGATCAAAAACCTTACTAGATTCTTACAGGCAGAAAACCCAGATGGGTGCGCAGGATCAGAAACTCTGTCAAATTCAGACGCCATCACTTTTGGCCCAGACCTATTCGGTTGAAGGCCAACACGGGTCTACCAACACGGGTCTACAGCACAAGTCTATCAGTTCGGACACATAAGAACAAGAATTATCGACCTGCATGTTTCAGACTAAATCACCGGAGTAGATCAGATCGCAATTAATCAGAAACTCTATTGGATCCGAACCCAAAGTAAATGATATAGTCGAACTAAGAGGATTGAAAGCAGACGAGAGATTTGGTCCGCATCAACTGAAATAGTTGAAAAGAAAGATAAACCTCGTCGTGATACAGAAAATAAATTCCAAACTTACACTTAATCAACAGCATGCTTCCGCAAGGTTCTTATTGCAATGAAAAAAAGACGATCACACACGCGCTAGAATATATTGTATGTTATATATTATTTAATTACACAAACAATAATATTATTGATATAAAATAGGTTTAATTAATATTTATAGCCGAATAATTAATCCCGTGATGCACCATACGATCACTTCCCGTATGATCCCCACAAGTCCATCTCCCCGCCGCGTTGGCTCCCCATCAGACTCATCTGCTGCGGCGGCGGCGCCGCCGCCCCGAATCTGCCGTCCATCCCGGCCGCCTCCAGCACTGCCCACTCCCCCGCGTGGTTACCGTTCCTCTCGTTCTGCATCGCGTCGTCACCCTCGTACGCCTTCAGCATCGCGGCGGCGCCGGAGTCGCCGGGAAGCACCGCGAAGTCGTACCCTGACGTCGGCGGCCGGTGGTTGGTCAGCAGGTCCTGCACTTGGTACGTCGTCGCCGGATTTATGCTGGCGTTGTCGGCGGCGTTGGCGTGGGAGTAGTACTGCAAACTGTGGTTGTGGTGGTGGTGGTGGAGGTAGTGGTGGTGGTTCGGGTGGAGGTAGTGAAGAGAGTTCAGCGACGACGGCGAGTGCTCGGCGGCGATGTGGCTCTCCACGGCGCCACCCTGCCTGCCGACGATTCCCTCGCCAGCACCGCCGCCGCCGACCTTAAAGAAGCACTTCTTCTTGAACACCCGGCAAACCACCCATCCATCCTCCTAATTTAAAAAACATAAAAGAAACTTAAGTAATCATGAAGAAAATTAACGAAAACTCAACAATTGTAACAAAATCATTTATATATTTGTCAAAACAAAAGTTTCTTTAGAATTAATCTATAAAACTTACATTAGAATTGGATGCAGTAATATTAGGATCCACGGACAGCGAGTCGTTGTCTTCGAGGCGGTACTCATGCATAATCCAATCAGTTTTTTGACCATGAGGAGCACGGCCGCGATAGAAGACGAGGGTTTTACGCATACCGATCTTGGAGTAGGAGTTGCGGATGCACTTGTCGCGGCCGGTGGCCTTCCAGAAGCCTGCAGTGGTGGCGCGGTTGGTGCGTGAGCCCGTCGGGTACTTGCGATCTTTGTGGCTGAAGAAGTACCATTCATTTTGAGCCGCCGACCCAATACGACATCGCTCTACACGAATCGAGTATTCACAATTTCATGTGATTGAAGATGAAGTGATGATCAATTCGTATCTAAAACTAATGAGTGTTGCAGCTATAATAATTGAGGTTTGATATATATATATATATATGATCTGACCTTGGAGGTCCCATGGCTCGATCTTGTTGAGATCGACCTCCCTAATCACCTCCAACTCGAACTTCTCGAACGAGACCTTCTTCTTGAGGTAGTAGAGCAGTAGCTCCTCGTCGGTCGGGTGGAACCGGAACCCCGGTGGAACTCCGGTGCTCGATGACGACGACGACGACGAGGGCATCGCCATTCGATATATATCATATACTTCGCTACCTACCTGAGTTTTTCTTATGAGGAAGAAGAAGAAGAAGAGAAGTGGGACGCAGGATGGTGCAAGTGGCGTCAATAAGTAGGTCGCTAGCAATCTGATACGAATGATCAGGCCCTGGATTGACTCCGGCAGCTACGCCGGTGGACTTGCATAAAGGTGATATCGTAGAAAACAAGTCAATGGCACGAGGCGCGTTTGATTTCTTTATCGACGGATGCTTATTTTAACTGGTAAACGATCCCGAGGAGAGGAATAAAAATCTCAATTATGTGTTCCGTTAATTGTTCCCAAAGCAAGTCCTCCCATTTATCAAGTGATGATCATCGATCAGTTCGTTGTCATCTTAAATCATTCAGCATGTTGAGAATATAATCAAACATGAATGATATAAATGCAGTTAAATGAGCCAAGCTTCGATTTCCCTGAATGAAACCTCTGCAGCTGGGCGTGCCATGTGCGATGGCCTTGATGAGCAGTGGCTGCTTGATTGAGTTGCACTCATCCGACGTCGCGGTGACCTCCGCGATGAAATCTTAATTACTACAACAAGTTTGAGTAAATGGGTAATCTCCCAAATGATTGGGAAGCTGCAGGAATTTTAATTAATTAGGTTTACAGCAACTGGTTTCTTTGATTGGCTCTACTTGCTTGTTATTGTTAACTAACCCTAGCTCCCTTTGTCTCGCAGCAGCATGTATCAGTCAGTGTGATTCTTGACGGTGAATCTTTGAGTTTAAAGTTTCAGGTGGATTAGAATTACTTGCTCGACAATTTACTTTTTAAATTTTATAATGTTTTTAAATTTGCTATGGATAAAAAGGAGTAAATTTCTCACAGTACGTTTTAAAACTCAAGATTATTAATTAGCAATATTAAAGACTTGATTAAATTGTTTTTCAAAACTAAATTAATGCCTAGCCATTAGAGTGCGGCTTCAAAACCATAGATTGGTGATTCTTGTTTTCAAATTCATGTAAAATCATTAATTATAAAAAGGTTAAATTTAATTACTTTAGTAAAGAAGATGCATGCATGCATGGCTGTTGCCTGATCACTTCCTGCACATATAGCCTTAATCTTAGCATCAAAGATGTTGATCAAAGAAAAAAGTGCATTCTTAAGACTTAATTTGCAAGTCTCTTAGCGAGATGCCTTCATCCTTACGTGAGATGAAGATATTACGTTCAAAAAGTCAAATCATGCCAAAAGTCAACGGAGAAGAAAACTGGAGGTTTTCAATTTCAGTGCGCAAGTTGGTTCTCTAGCTACCTATAAAATATGATGTTATTCTAATATGAACATTTTAAGTGATAAACAATATCAGTTTAAGAAATTAAGGATAATCAAAAGCAAGTTGGCTGAAATTAATTTGATTCTGCGAACTGGTAGAATCTTCAACATGAACACTGAACAATTTTCACATTTTGATCATTTCAGAGGCGAACGAGTTCTTACAACGGTAAGGTTGCTTGTGAGTTGTGACAACTGATCTATCGTTTTAGCTCTTATAATACGATATGGTTGTTTATGACAGGGGATGAAGACTTGTCTACGCTAAACATGTACGAGGATGAGAGTTGCTTCTTTGAAAGTTTTTCATAATAAAGAACTCTTTTGATGATTTTGCTACAGTAGGATGTTAATCCTGCTGACGCTTTAATTGCTAGGGGCTAACTATTTCTAAGACAACTCCACATACGTCCACTGCTATGTGCCATGGAAATAGTGGCTTAAGTAGTTGCCGAGCTAGGCCAGACACTGGACGTTTTGGTAGTCGATTGTGTTAATATCATTTACTAACCAAATGATTAGGCCCAGATAAACTAACAATTTTACAGATAATTAAGGCCCAAATATTTTTTTTCCAACTCTCCATAAAAGATGGCTCATCATCTAAACAGGGGCTGAAACATGCATCTTAACATCACATCATTAAACAAATATTTAACCTAAAATTAGTGAAGAACACTAAACAAACGATATATCAGGACAATGCATTCCCACACAAGTTAAACCATCTACATCTAAGCAAGTAAACCAACTTCTGAAACAGCAGTATCAAGTTAAGAAATTTGTTTCTTCATGTTCAACTCCATTTTTCAATCTCTCGAAGTAGCTTGAAAGTTCAGAAATTTGTTTCATGCCCTTCACCTCCATTTTTCGATCTCTTTCGAAGTAGCTTGAACTAGCCTTTTGGCATTGAATACAACCTCATCAACTAAAGCACCAATTTGATGACTGAAATCCAATCCAAGAAAAGAAATGAACGTCATGAGTGCAGCATATTAATAAAAACCATGGATATCTAAAAGACTATTGATGGAAATATCAACAATGCTAATAAAGTTCAATCTTGTAACAACTATAAAATGAAAGCATTGCAATAATCAAAACAAATATTAAGATGCAGAATAGACAAGGCTATATTGACTAACCTTCCATGTCCCATAAATTGGCAGGAACCATGCAATAGACTGCATCTAGGCTCATGGGGTTAGTGAGAGGAACAGACATATAAATCATATTTAATGTTTAAACTTAAGACTAAAGCATGCATGATGCACTACTACATAGTAGGATGACCTAAAATATATGATGAACTTTATGCGCCAAACTGTAGCTTTCCCAACTCTTAACTGATTTCACATATATAACCTATTAACCATACTTTTATTCTATTTTATGCCCCAGACTCCAATTATAAGTGAGAGACACTTGCTAAAGCACCAAACTCTGTTTTGTCTTATTTTATGTTGTTTTGATTTTTTTTTTCTCTTTTTGTTTTTCTACATCTCTCACTTCTTGCAGTGCCTAAAAGGTTATAATGTTACTACCTTCATGCTATGCAATCTTGTGGATCCCTTCAATATAAAGTGATATCAACCTAAAACAATATGAAACTACATAAAAGAAACACAAAATTAATAATAACAGCAAGGAATCCAAGAGAAACAGTATCATCTTTGAATGTCTTCAGCTATGAAAATATGTAGATCCATAAAAAAATTTAGTTGAACATAGTCCATAAAATTTTTGTTTTTTGTTTAAACAAAATGGGTAACAACAAAGAAACGTTGTATTTAACAGGAATACAAATTAACCCATTAAACTTGAGCTTATAATTGCATAAAAAATAAAGCAAAGAAAGAGGAAACACTAGCCGTGACCAGTATATTTAGATAGAAGTTGATTTATTTTCATGAAAAAAATGCTTACTTAGATGGTCTTTGGAATAGTTTGCCCACATTTGTGTATTTTCCATTCTCATCAAATGCAGTTCCTTTTCCCACTCCATAGCCAAAACCTAGACCTATTCCACATCCAACACCAGCTCCAATGCCAACATGTAGGCCAGGCATTCCTAGCCCTAATCCCGCACCTGTCTCGAAGAGTTCATGAGGGTAAAACAACAATCCAGAAATAAGTTGATGAAAGTAGCAATTTAATTGCTTAAAGTGCAGATGCAACTTGCATAAATCTTTATTTATAAGAATAGAAACTCATCAATTCTATCGGGTAATTTCTTATGTCAAGAAAATCACCTGGCTCTCAAATTTAACATTAGCAAAGAAAAAAAAGGGAGCAATTTGGAATACATTGTTATAGCCTCTTCACTAAAAATCTACAACAAAATTCACTAACCAAGAAATGGAAAAGGTCCTAATCTGAAAAAAAAAATCTCAAAACAATGTTCCAGTTTATTTTGTTCATAAATACTCTATGCATCTCTTTGAGATCATATATTTTCAGATCTATCTTAAAACTAAAGGGTCGATCGTGTGGAGCCACTATGGTGGCGGATTATATTTTCAGATCTATCTTAAAACTAAAGGGTTTTGATGTCATGATGCTACTCTGAGTCATGAGCTTGCATGAGAAGTCGTTTTCCTAAGGTGTGGGAAGACTGATGCTGTTATTTATTTACTTGTTGATTGCATTGTTGTATCTTATAGGTTGACACGTTCGTAACATTGAATATTTTTATTGAAATTCTACTGCTAATCTGAAATTATTTTCTGCATTGTGTATCCAGCTGGACTTTAGAAATTTATTTGACTTGTTAAACCTCATCATTTAATATTTATCGAATTCTAATGAGGGAACATTGTTATTCTCACTTGTCTAATATACATCCAGCATTCATTTGACTACTTTCTAGTTAATCTAGAATTTTATGATTTTTGGCTAGGAAAGGAGTCACCTGTTGAGGCACCTGCTAGTTTCAATAGTAGCGATTATGATTTTAACTTGCTAACCCAAGTGGAGATCTAAACCAAGGAAATATTTGCCATTTGAATGTGGATGAGGGCGAAAGGAGGAAAATGGGTAAATCATTTGATTTCTGAAAGACTTTCAGCCCTCAACATGCTAGATTATATTGAGTGATGGTGCAAAATAGTATTATACTGATCCAACGGATCCTCGGGATTGACATTGGGCCAGAATTTTAAAAGCTGGATGTATCCAACATATCAATCCAAAAAGAGATGGCCACAAACAAGTAGAAAATAAAGGTATTGGTTTGGCAACATTGAAAGGAAAAGAGTAGTGAGGCATGATGCAAGTAATCCCATCAACTCGTCTAGATATCATACCATGGAAACACAGGCGTATCATGGTTAGAACAATGAGCATGAAAAAGAAAACAACAATGGAAGACGAAGACCATTAGCATGAAAGATACTTTGCTAGCTAGGACCCAACTGCACAATATGAGATTGAAGGCTCAACTGTTACACTATATTTACAAAATCTCACTAGTTAATGCAATATGTAAAATAACAATATTTGGCATGTTAATCAATGTCCATATCAGACAAGATTATGATAGTTCAGATGATTAAGTGGATCTACTAAGTCTAATTAAACAGTCGAGGGCAATCAAGTATATAGGCCCAAATTTAGTGAAATTAAACATATCAAGAATAAAAGTCACAGTAAGATCACAACTATCAACTAAACAAGTTAGCCCAGTAGGACTAGTAAAGCATTGAAATTTGTTCAATCGATACTAACAAGAGATGTTAGAGCAGCCTCAAGCCCAACGTGCTAACACTGCTCAGTTATATTCGAAACAGGAAATCAGACAAATCTATACAAAATTAACAATAAGAATGTCGAAAGCCCTCAATAGGAATACAAATTAACACACGCAAAATATAAATAAACAAATCAAACAAATTCAAGGTCCCGAATGAAAGATTTTTCCCAGATCAGAAAGATCGAAGATGTACGAACCTCCAAAAAGACCGAAACCAACGCCGACGCCGCAGCCAGCGCCAACTCCAAGACCGGGGCCGATCTTCCCGAGATCCTGGGTTTTGAGGACGGGGAGCCTCCACGCCAACCCCTTCACCGCTTTCACCGCCTCGTTAGAACGACTGGCCGACTCCGATCTCTTCCCCTCCGCTTGTCCTTTCGCCATCCCAGACCGTCCTCGATCAGCAGAGGAGAATGGCAGGGGAAGGCGAGGATTCGCTGCGGTAGGTTTGAGCCTCGAAGGACGTCAGAGTCTGAGAGCCTCGGCGTGTTTGTCTATCTTTGATAGGAAAAGGACGACAAGACGTCCCCCAGAAGCAATTCCAATATGAATACTAAAAAAACAATCTTTCAATTTTTATTTAAAAAATAATAATAAACTACAGTTAAATATTTTTTCTTAATTTTTTAAAATAAAAATTAAGACGTCTCATTTATTTTTCGATTAAAATAGATGAAGATCTATTTTTAATTTAAATTAAGTGAACGTTTTATTTAATATGAATTATTGATGAGTATCATAAAATTTTAATTATTAATTTTATTTATTAAAATAATATTTTAATCAAATTTATAGAAGTTAATAATTATTATACATTGTAAAATTTATGTATTAATTTTTACACAGTCATATTTAAAATTTAATAAATATTCTCTTATTTATTTTACTTATTAAAATATTATTTTAATTAAATTATTATTTAAAAATAAAATTATAAGTCTTATAGAAATGAGTTGTTAGTTAACCTAATATCTAAAATATATTACTAATCAATTAATATAAAAATATTTTAAACATATCATATTAAATGGAATATCTAATAATTCTATACATTTTTTTCCTATCAAAGAACCCCTTAACACAGCGTACTAGAGTGAGATCAACAAGTCTTTCTATTTAGCTTTATTATCAGGCGTCTTAATTAACTTCTTTTTCCTCCACACTCTCTTATTAATCTCATCTATAAAACCCTAAATTCCGATACATGGTCGATGGTTAATCTTTCAAAGAACCCTAGATGAGAAATCCTGTGTGTGGAAACCCTTCCATAGGATTCCTCACCAATGCTAACCTAATACTGCAGTGCATGCTGGCCTGCGTGACTTCCTTGTGCAGGATTTGCATCAGAATATATTTCCTGCTCAAACTGACCCATTCCTTTCAACTAATGCTCCATGGCGACAGAACCTCCTGCAGGAAACATATTGCCAGTTTTAGTAATTAACGTGCAGGGCACAGCTTCAGTTTAAAGTTATTTAACATATTCATTTCTCTTGTCAAAAGATCTCATTCTCATCTGCTTGCTTTATTTCTTCTCCTGGAAACCAGAATACATCCTGTTTAGTCGTGTGTTAGAATTAACAGTGGTTAGCTTCGAATGGAAGACATGCAATCCCAATGAATTTTCAGGGATGAAGCGATGTAGATCAAACAGTAGTACTTGACGAGAAAATAGTTGATGACATTGCACTGCCAAGCTCGACTACATCTACCATGACAATTTGCTATATATGAATTAAAGGAAGTCGTGTGATTAATCATCATCGTCAATGGTCAATATTCAAGTTGCTGCTGGAGATTTGAGCTGCAGAATTGTTCTTCTTGGCGAAGTTGTGCTTGTTGTTGTGCATCCAGACCTTGAACACCCTCCTCTTGACCCCGATCTCCTGGCAGAATTGCTGCACCAGTCCCTCCTGCTCCCTTTGCAGCCTCCACTCCACCTTCTCCGCGAACCCCAGCATCTTCTCTTTCTGCTCCGCGGTGAACTTGGTCCTGAACCTCCTCTTCGCCGCCAGATGCGGCGGCGGTGGCGGCCTCATGAATGCCATCATCTCGTTGGACTCCGAGGTCTGCTGGAGAGGCATGATCATGGCGTGGTGGGGGGTTGTGACCCTCGGGAAGAGGAGGGTCCCCTTGCTTCCCCTTAGGCTGAGAGGGTGCAGGTACTCCAACGGAGAAGGCTCCTGCTCCTCCTCCCCGTCGGTCTCCTTCCTGTGGAAGTTCCGGTGGCAGCCGCACGCGGAGCACTTCAAGGCCTCGAGGCTGCCCTCCTCGCCGCTCGGCATGAACTCGCCGCAGCCGTCAGTGGCATTGCCGCCGATGGAGGCCGCATGGTTCTTCAGGCACTCCCTGTACTTGATGCCCACCGCTCTCTTGGTGCTGTAGGAGCTGTGGTGGTCCTCTGAGAAAGGAGGAGGGCCATTGTAGGGCTGGCGGTGGTGGTGCAGGGGAGGGCTGTCGTGGCCATCAAGATAGGCACTGGTTATTGGGATTGGCATCTCTCCTTCATGGCCAGAACCATCCATTCTTGTGCTCTTCCTGAGCTCAAAACCAGTAGAAAATGTTCAAGGCCAAAACTAAAATTAAGAGATATATGAAAGGATAATACGATTTAATAGAATCGGAATTAGACCAACCTCTCAAGAGCTTTGGGCTCTGGAGATGAATTAAACTGCAGTTCACAGGTTGAGAGGCTGTAGAGAACCTTATCCAGATAATTATTTATTTTCTTTTTTTTATAAAGGAAAAAAAACACTCGAGGCCCAAGATGAAGGGAAAAAACTAGAGAAGCTAAAAAAAGGGAAACTAAAATAAATGAAGAAAAACCTGCGAAGCAGTATGCTTCAATTTAGAAGCTGCAAGAGAAAGAACACCAAGAAACAAGTTTGGGATTGCAAGAAGAGCATTCAGTATGTGCATAAAGAGAAGACAGTAGCTTTAGGTTATTGTTTGTGTGAGACTAGCTAGATTTGTTACATTAGGAAGACAACAAAAAAAACCACCACAGTGCCTAAAGAGGACCAGCTCCTATCACTCGATTGCATCCTGCACCTCATTGCCAAAGTACAAGCTTAGAAAAGAGGTAGAGTAGACGGCGGAGTCGCCTCCATGATGCATGGAATTAGGAAACATGTACTCGCCATGGCAAGGAGAAGAAGATGAAAGATACAGTAAAACTCTAAAGAAGTGGGAGAGAAGGGAGGAGAAGTGATTTGGTTAAGAGTTGCGGTCGTAAGGCACTAAATAAAGGACTAAGAGAGGGAAGCTTATACCAAGGTTGGAACAAGATGGAAAAGAGAGAAAAGATTTTTTTTTTTTTGGTTTTTGGTTATTGGTTTTTACTTTTTACACGACAGGAAAAACAAAAAAACAAAGTTATTGTCACCAAACAAAAATAAAGCATGGGGGGATCACTGTAGTGTCAGAGGTGTGGCATGCAGTGAGGGAGAGATGAATAAAAACAGTAGCACATTATGAAATTTGAGGAACATAAAGAAAGCCAGCTACCGGGATTTCCCCAGAAGGAAGTAAAATGGCAGAAGCGTGCATTTATGTCTGCTTAAAGTGCCAAAAATCTCTCTCTTAATTCTTCGATTATGCTCTAGGACTAGCTCATCAAAACAAACTTGCTTGGTCAATGCTTTCCTTGTCTTTTCTCTGCATGTGAGGATCATAAGCATGGTGGCAGGAGCTACGACAATTAATGAAGTGTCAACTGGTTGGAGCTAGGACCAGCAAAATTTCAAATGCTTGTTTAGTCACATTCCTAGGAGACAGCAGGGAGATATTACGAGACTGTTGGATGATGGGACTTGGATCAATCATTTTGTATCTCAAACATCTTATGATTAGTCTCACTATTTCTGGAGATTATTGCTAATACAGGTTTACTGCTCAAACTTCATGAAGATTTCTGTGAAGAAATGCTTCTTGTAGCATTGAGTTATCTGAGAAGACATGAATGCAGTATTAGTTTCACAGTCTAAAGGAAAAGGATCCATATAATGGTCCCTCGTATTCATTGTCTTCAGCCTTTTATGGCCAATTGTGTCCCAAATAATTTGAATCACAAGGAGCTTTTTCTTTAACAAGATGATGATAATAGGACAAGAATTAAGAGGATGGGAATAAATGGAATTTAAATACCTTTTTTAATTCCTACTCGATATAAAAGCACGGAGATTAATGTATTTATCATCTTTCACATTTAAAACAAGAAAGAAGCAATAATCATACGTTCACTGTATTTATTTTGGTCTAACTCGAGCGCGAAGAAGAATTGATGGTTTTCAAATTTTCCTTTTACTCTCGCCCGACTAATTAACATTGCATATTAATTAACGTTTTGGTTTTTAATTTCTTCTTCTTTATGTACATCAGTATCACTTTATTCTCCACCATCTCCTTTTATTTAAGGACCTCTTCGTCCAATATTCAAGACAGTACTTCTCTTTCTTTATTCTATTCTTCTTCTTCTTCTTGATTCATCTCCATTTCTTTTGTAATTAATTCCTTTTGACAGGGAAGAAAAAAACAACTAAAACAAGGAAAAGAATGGTGCTAAAATCTCGTAGGTGAGGCTTGCTGTTGCTGGCGCTGTCTCATACAATTATACAAGTTGCAGAAGAGATGCAGCAGCTCCTCTCCTTGAGAACGAGTCACAAGCTTTTCCAGAGATTCATTTAGCCATTAATTAATTTTAATCAATGCTTCTTGTGCATACGCGTGTTTTGAGAAGCATGTGGCGAAGGGAGAGTTATATTTTCCATTCATGAGGTTGCGACAGTGAATGATATTAAATTAAATGAATGAGTGGAATGTGAGGTCAGAGAGAAGCGGCCGACAGTTGCAAGTAGCTAGTATTACTCCATCCTTGTCTCCTTCGCCACTACAATCCGCCTTAATTCGTTTCTCCACATATTTTCACATCGATCCCAACTAACGCGATATGCGATCGAGTGATTAACGCCTTCGATTACATCCACAATAATTAAAGTTAAAAAAAATTGCTGGGAAAGAAATCCTTTTAAATTTTGAACTGATTTGTCCAGCGATCTCACACGATCGATTCAATAACTATCTGTGAAAAAGTAAATCGAGAAGCAGTAGTTGACCATGACAGAGGAAGGCATACCTCGACTTCGTCGAGATTCGACACTTGTCCACTTCAACAACTATATTTCATCGTAACCAACTCAACTATAATTCGGAGATAATTTTACCACAATTGTTATGAAATTAACCTCTTGGTAGAGAATATCTTCTGCCGTTTGGCATGGGCCCAGCTGAGTAGGCCAAGCTCCACATGTTAATTTATTAGTGGGCAAAATTTCAATGAGTGGTTTTCAATCATTTTATTTTGAAAATATTCTCGGACTTAGCGTTGTTGTAACTTGTAACAGTAACTATTATAATTAACGAGTAGTTACTCCATTGTATAGAAGTTACTTAGTAACTACTACAATATATTTAAGATGCATTTAGGATTTACAACAGGTAGAAGTTACCGATTAGCTATTACAATGTGTAAAAACTATCCAACATTTATCACAACGTGTTTAGGATGAATTTAGAATTTACACGGTGTAGAAATTACCTAGAAGTTACTATAATGTGTAGAAATTATTTCGTAGTTTATAATGGGTGAGTTTATTTATAATTTACCGTTTAGAGTTTCTAAACAATATTATATCAAAATAGTATTTATCAATGTTCGTCAAAACTATTTAAATTTTATCAAAATTATTTTAAAAATAATTATAAAAGCTATTATATAATTGTTACAATTCTAAATCCTAAACTATTCTAAATATATGATGTAGTGCAGCAAGTGATAGCTTCTACATATTATGATAATTATTTGGCAATTTGTAAACCTTAAATTCATCTTAAACATATTGTACCCATTACTAAATAATTTTTATAGGTTATCACACAGTAGTTACTCCAATGCTAAGCATTGGGTCAAAGAATATTTTCTAAATATAATAAAATATCTATTCAATTTTTTTCTTTTTAAAAGGGGACATACATTGCATGTTTTCTCTTAATTTTTTATTTTTTTGAAAAAATAATATAAAAAAAATTGAGGTGTCAACTATAGTTGATAGGATTTATGTTGCCTCCGGTCCGAACTTGACCTGTCTTAGCATAAATCCACAACTAGTCATCTTTTTTATAAAACTACATGAGCATAAAAAATAATTATATATATATATATATATATAATCTGAGATAAATGCCTTGAGTTTTACGAACTTAAATCAATTTCAATCGGTCAAGCTTTTCGGGTGAAGTATCTTAAAATTTAAAATATTATCTATTAGAATTTAAAAGTACATCTATTTATTTATTTCCAAAAAAAATAATTAATTTTAGTCGACCAAACTATATGGTAAGGTGAAATAGCTTTAACCGAAGTAATTTATTTTTAAAACTGATTAATACTAATAGCAGTGATAATGGAATTAGATTCAATTTTTTTTATTAATATCTAAGAGTTTATTTGTGTAACTGATTCTATTTTTACTGAAGAATAAGAATGATAGACGGTGAGTGTTTCAAAGCTTTAATTTAAATGCGCCTTTAATTGAATGGCGAGAGAAAAATTCTTTCGCCTTTGAGGTTTTGTCCTTGTTTGGCAAAGGTTGTAGTGCTCCGGAAGCGATAAGATTCAGGACCACGACAACGTCGAGGGTTTTCATGGCAAAGATTTTTTTTAAAAAAAAATTGTTGACTTCTACTTTTTCTTTATTTCCTGGTCAAACACTTATACGGGGATTCCATTCAAAAGATTTATACTTTCTTTTAGGTCACAAAATTACATTAATTTCCCGAACAAATTAAATTCCCATTATCTTTTAAAAAGCAAAAGATCTCATCTTGTAATATTCACCTGCTGAATAAATCCAGAACATATAAATTATGCAAGTTAAGCAAGAGGTTAAATATGATTCTAATGTGGTCTAGCAAGAAATTAAGCTGAAGCCATGTGAAGAGGGAATGACAATAGGAATTTGTAAGTAGGATATATAGTAAACGAGTCAAGTTTTATGATGTTTAAATTTATTTGTAATTAAAGTAAGTCGAGTTGAGTCTAAAATGAATTAAACCATTGAAATGATTATTTAAGTTTGATTTGATATATTTTTTATGAGTTTGAACTTGATTCGAGTTTGACTTGAGTTTAGTTAATTTAGATGTTATTAAGCTCTTTATTTGATTGTTTGAAATTTTTTATATTTTAAGTTTGTTTAATTGGTTATTGAATTTGATAATACAAATTTATATATTTATTTTAATTTTTTTTATTTAACATGTTGATAAGAATTTTATTAATGAACACGGTTCAAGAATATTGTTCACGAATATTATTCTTCATGAACATTCTTTACGAATATTAACGAACTGAACATATATATGTTCAAATTTATTTATTTAATTTAATGAGTTACTCAAATTTATTCAAAAAATCTTACCAAATAAAATATTAAATTTATTTATGAATATTCAATTCATTTATTGTCGTATTTGAGAGCAAGGATATAATTCTATAATTCTGGCTTTGTAGAATTTTGGTCGACATTATTATTATACAAGTAAAACTATAAAGTGGCAAATAAAGGCAAAATGAATATGAAAAACCTTATTACTCATCCATCAACGTAGGCCCCTCCTCTCTGTCTGTTTCCTTTACCAAGATGCTCCATCTTGACCCTGCTGTCCCTCATTATTATTTGATGGAATCGACGGAGTTAATGACTCATATCTTTGGTCGTCATCGAGTTGCATGCCTCAAGTCATTGGTTGAGTAACAACAGGCCAAACCATGACGTCGAATGACTTCCAAATAGTGATTCCATTAACAAAGTTTGGGCGAATTGGAGTTTAACTAATTGTGATTTTTTTTTTGTTATGGTAAAGCGTGTGATCCGAGGAGGCAGCAGCGCATGCGAAAGGGCGAACACTCCAGTCGTCGGGAGGCGCTAAAGACTTCTTTACTCGCTAAGTATCAATATCGCCATTGAATCCAACGCCGATTCACTGCTCTGCTCTGCTCCAGAATTTTACTTCGTGTTGCGTGACGAGGTCTTCGGCTTTCTTCACGCTCCGCACCAACCCACGTACTGTCGCAGTCGTCGCTGGCTTCAATATTCCACTCTTCCCATGCCTGGTCAATCTTTATCGACATTACCAAGAACATTTTGTTTTGAACTTGTAGTTCAATGAGAGAATGATGAAAGGTGGCTCCGTGATCCATTCAATCAAAAGCAGGGACGTGGACGTGACAACAGAGACTGGAAGTTGACGGTTGACATTACGGTACGGCTTCGACTTTGCATCGTCAGCCATGCTGCACTTCATTCTATGACAGCCAATCTTGTGCCTTCCCACTGGATACTCTATACTTTTAAATCATCATAAATAAAGAGAAAACAAAACAATGCGTTGATATATATATATATACACACACCAAGGTCCAGACGAAAACTTAATAGGGTCATTGGCATTGAGTTGTCAGATACAAAACTTCAGTTCACGCACCCACAAATGAATTTCTTGGACAAAATTTATGCGGTATCACGACAAATTGAGAGCAAAATTCCAAAGAAGTTTCATTGGTGATTATACGATAAATATGGATTCAATGCTTTGGCTTCATCTTTTATGTGGATATGTAGACTAAAATGAGTTAGCAGACAAGGCTCAATTCATTTCACTGACAAGTTTTTGGAAGAACTTATACTATTTCTACTTGCAGAATCATTAAAAGAAATTTACTGCAGATTTCCAAATCACTTAAAACCAACATAAATCATTCTGCACAACAAGCAGCAAAGATGACAAATTATGTCACATGTTCACACCTAAACATAAAGGAATTAAATTCATGCCAAATGTAGACAGTAATGGAGGATTTAACTTGTACATTCAAGTGAGTAGGTCCACTGTCTTATAATTTATTTCTTCAACCTAATAAACCTGCAAAATACAAATTATTGTTATGCATATGATGAACTTACAGTAAAATAACAGATTATATGAAACATGTGATCTTTCACATATTAACAATGATATATAACTGACCAAGGAAAATCAATAGTGTCGGCCTTTTTTAACAGAATACTGAACTGCAAATCAAGTAAGACAAAATTGGAAAAGGAGGAGGAGAATCCATATCAATAAAGTCATACAAAAAAGAAATAAAAAAACATGGTGAAGCCTAAGATACGGTTAGGCAAAATCAAAGTTTACAGCTGAGTCATTCTTCAGAACGTATATCAAGATAAAAATGGACACAGAATATGAAAATGAAAGAAAAGAATGGAACATGAAAAACAAGGAAATTTGATGTGCATAGTAAAATTAGAAGCTGAGCCATGATGTATTAAAAAAACAGGAATGTGTGACAGTAGCTGAAGCACTTAATGATGAAAGAAAATTTGATACACAGTGGCCACCTTGATGGTTTTGCTAAGCGACTGCTTCGCCTAGTGGGTAAGCAATCCTTTCAAAAATAGCACGGGCAGTCTATAGACTGCCCAAGGTAAAAAATACTTTTTTTTATAAATTAGTTCTTTGCCTTTGATTATTTAATATTGTAGCATGACACTAACAATAAGCTAGTTTTTTTTTTTACAATTTGAATTTATGACTATGAATGATAAACTATGCACTAAGGACTAACTAGTTACAACCTGAAACTGCCTTACAATATATTGATTAGACAACTTTAATATAGACACCATGCATTACCCATAATGACATCCTTAAGAAGAATCGAAAGGATTTGATGTTGCAATTTCTGCAAGTGATGCTATACACTGTTCCTAGGACACAGATTCCCCAACAAGAAAAAAACCCAACAAATACTTGAAGATACTGGATATGTATGCGAGTCACATACAGTCAGCATAGGGCACTGCATTTCGTGGACATATATTATAATGAATATAAGTTAATTACTTAAAATTATCTATAATAGTTCGATTCATAGAGAGATAATTTAATATAACTGCCATAAAAAACAGTGTATAAATATGACATCATAGTTAAAAAGAAAAAAAAACGTCTATGTTTATGACACTTATATAAATAGCCTGTAGAATGAGTTGTGTCATAAAAAAATAAATTGATCCTTCTATAAACTTATTGTTGGTCATTAATCAAGGAACATCATTCCTTCAATTGTTTACACTGAGATTAAATTAACCGCAAGCACAATCAGTCATCTTATTCTCATCTAGTCATTTCCTAAAGACAGTAAGTTGGGATCAAATAATAAATTGTTTTCATCTAGATAAGTTGATTGAAGAATAAATCAATATGTGAATGAATATCCATGTGAGATCATGGGTTTTGAATGAAATGCTTTCAAGAAAATTTAATTTGCAAGTTGAAGAAAATGAATATGCCACAAATTGTTAAGATGAAAATTCATAGTTTCTTGTTAGAGTTCTAGAAGAGAATGTAATCATGGCAATAATGGAATGGATTAGAAGCCACAGAAAAAAACAACATTTTAATGTTATTCTATACCCGGGTGTATTTGTTTCAGAGAGAACAAGTATAATTTATCATTTGGTAAGAACGGCCCATAAACTTTAGGAAGGATTGTAAAGTTATTCTAATTTTCTTCAAGTGGGCTCTGAAATATCTTCTCTGAACATATTAAGATCATCTCAGGAAAGCTTATTTTCCATATAAGACCAGGACCAAAATTATAATCGGAGTTATATTGTGTTTTCTGTGTCCATTATTTTGTTGTGCAACAAAATCATGCATTTTGACATGGAAAATATTTCTCACGTTTTCTTCGGATTTTCAGAGCATCATTTAAAAGAAAGAAAAAAATGGAATAGGTGGGTGTTCAGTTACAAAGCTTTACTTGGTTATTAGATCAATAACGTTGTAATAACATAAATTAATAATAATGAATATATACAACAATGCGTCTGAATGTTCAAAATCCTACATAGATAAGTAGTTTTGTGCAATCAGAGACCATTAGTCCAAATATAGTTCTTTAATGCAACTCTTATAGTGCTTGATGAGTCTGCATAAACAGACTAGAGTTCATACTCTATGCAAATCACAATCCATTTTTTCCTTTTGTTTTCTTCTTCATAAGAGATTAAGCCAGAGACCATTCAGATAAACTTTGAGAAACATCAAGATGCAAATAACAAGACAATTCATTTCAATGTGGGAGGGCAACATGCAAAAGATCATAAAATATTTCCAGTGATGATAGTTTGATTATAATGCTCAAAACATTCTCTTAAACAAGGGAATAAATACATTACAATGATTTGATATATCTCTGAGAAAAAGAACAATTTGTTAGATATTTCTATCATATGTAAAACAAATTGCCAATAGCAAGCTTATAAGATCCTACAGGACCACCTTGAAAGTCAGACATGATATGTTATGCTAGAGCAACATACTGCCTTCAAGGAGAAAGCCCCCAAAACAGATCAGATAAGTATAAAGGGATCTAATGTATTTACTGTTCTATAAACGATTAAATACATTTGGACTATCACATTATTGCTTAGGAACAGAAGCAACGTGTAAAATGACATTTTCACTCTGGAGGTTTTAAGTGAGTAATTTAATAGGATTTGATAATGAATTTGTTAGAAATTGCTCCAAAGAGTTTCCATTTGAAACAAATCTCTTAATCACAACATTGCCTATAAGACTATAAAACCTACAAGTAAAATTTTTCAGTATATATGGACACTAAAAATCAATATACAAAGATGTAAAACAAGTTAGAAACTTACACCTTGTAGCCTAGGATTTATCCTGGTCTATGTAGACTATATAAGAAAAGAAGAATAAACATATACCAAAGATTAGTTGAGTGTTGGGATGCCATGACTTACTTATTCTTGTACACCTTTGAATCTTTGGATGGCAAAGGTTAGTTGATAAAAATCCCAGCTTCCAATTATCATCAATGCAAGTTGATTGTTAGGTATTTAATATCTCAAATTAACTCACAAAGAATCCAATAGCATAGTTAAGCATTCATCAATACAATTTCTATGACAAGTGCTGATGTACAATTAGCACAGAAACCCATCAAGAAGTAAAATTTGTTTCCAGGACCTATTCTCCTAGATAATGACAAAAAAAGTAAAAACAATATGCAGAATACTCTGAAGAGTTAAAAGATTATCTATAAATATCTAACACCGAGGATGGAAGGAGTTAACACTACCATCCTAATAATTAACAAAAACCAAACTAAGTGTCTGCTCCAATACATGTTAACAGAGCCTCACTAAAGCAATTATAGAACATTTAAAAATAATTAAAATTAATTCAGCTAGAAAACTAGCTCCTTAGTATCTAGACTACCAATCTTGGCATATCAAATAAAGTTTGTTCCACTGATATGTTCAGGATCTCCTTTATTCATAATCTCTACCATCATTACAGCAAGACGGGTAAGCAGAAAATTGTTCAACATGGTTGTACCGCAGAAAATGAAAAGTTGAAAAAAAATCTCTTCGTTTCTCTTGATAATTCACAATCTTTGACATCAAATAAGCAACGATTGCTATATATTCAACCTACATCTAATTGCTCAAAATTTCTAGAGGATCCAAAGAAAACAAAATATCCACTCTTCAAGATGGGTCCTGGCAAAAGCAAGGCTTCATGCCAACTGTACCAATTAGTGTAATGAATATCTCAAATCCCGAACACAAACCAACCTTTAAGACGATTAGAGAACTACAAATCCTTTAGTACTTGGATGCAATTTTAATCGTCAACTACTCAGAAACAGGTAGCAAAAAATGCCTACTATTGTAACGCATGCAATATAGATCATAAAACGAGGTGGTCGTGTACAATATAAGCATCTAGACAATGCAATCTCGCTGCCAAAGAAAGATACAATCTGAGGGCTAGGTAAACCCACCAACCCGTTTTTTCCCCGAGAGAAATCAACCCTAAAAATACCATGAAAAAAAGGCAAGCACATGGTCCGAAAAATTCGATCTTCGCAGTGAAAACTCGTATTTCTATAAACAGAGAAAGGAAATAGGGTATACCTTAAGAGACAAGCCATGGAGCATCCTCCATCAGTGGTGCGGATCGGGGCGGCGGAAGTGGTTGTAGGCGGCCTCGCCGGCTACATAGATGCCGAAGGCAACGAGGGCGATACCAAGGCCCGGAAAGGCTTGCCGCAGGTTGTTCGTCAACATCGGATGCTTCCGCCACTCGTCCCTCCGCCGGAAGAACTCCCCAGTCGGCCCTAGCGGCTTCGCCATTCTCGGATCTCCCGGTGTGACGTTGAGAACCCTTCCTTGATCCCTCTTCGTTTACTGAAAACTCGACCATTTATCGACGAGTACAATGGGCCAAGGCCCAACAGTATTGAAATACTATGAAATTCTAGTCCGGCCCACTCACAAAAATTTCATTTGACCCTTTAAATTTTACCAATATTTTTTCAAAATGCCTCATTAAATATTTTTGAAGTTTTTAATCTCTTATCACATTTGCCCCAGTTGAATAATAATGATGTGTTCGATAATGATGTTTTTTAATCTCTCCATGTATTACTTTAATAAAACAAATTAGTAATATTAAAACTAATATTAAAAAAACACCTTTGCACATTCTTTTGATATTCTTTAAACGAAAACAACCTTTGCACCTCGATAATTTCTTCAAATAAATTAATATTAAAAATATTTATCGATATTTTTGATTCGTACCCCCTAAAAATGATGTTTTTTAATCTCTCCATGTATTACTTTAATAAAAACAAATTAGTAATATTAAAACTAATATTATACCTTTGCACATTCTTTTGATATTAAAAAAAAAGAACCTTATCATAACCAACTCAGGATTAAAAAAATATCAAAGGATTACAATGGCATATTCAAACATTCTTTTGATATCTCTCATGACATTCCAAAACACCTTTGCACATTACTAATAATATTTCATTGCGTAAATATCGCTAACATTAGTCACGTAGTTATAGAGACTGTGGATCAGTCCCGGGAGAGTGGGTCGAACCGTCCCGGTCGACGGTTTTAATTCAAAGTCGAACCGCTGCGGCGGAGAAGACGAACCCAGTGAACCCCACCGGAGTCTCGACGCGGGTCCAATGCCTCGAACCCACCTCCAGTACACAACCCCGGTGGTCAGCACCGCTCTCCTCCTCGGCCGCCGCCATCACGAACACCCTTTCCCTGTCTCCGCCGCCCACCGCCACAGCGGCGCACGGGCTCCGCCCGCCACGCTTCACTCCCGCGGGGTGCGGGGCCACCTCCTTCCACCCCTTCCCAACCCCCTCGTACTCTCTCACCCATCCCTCTCCCGTCGCTTCCCTGCCGCATCCCACGCTCCACATCCTCCCCCCCGCCACCCCGACGTAAGCGGTGCCGCCCGCCTCCCACATGCCCTCCTCCCTCCTCCACTGTCCCGCCGCCGTGTCGTACCACTCCGCCGCCTCCACGAATCGCCCCTGCCCCTCCGTCCCGTATCCGCTCACCGCCCAGAACCGGCCCCCCGCCTCCACTCCCTGGCACTCATCCCGCTCCTCTCCCATATCGGGAAGCGCCGCCCACTCATCCGCCGACGGATCGTACGTCTCCGCCGTCCGCAGTGCGTTCTTCTGCGCGTCGTGACCACCCGCCACGAACACCTGCTTGCCCACCGCCCCACACGCGAAGAAGCTCCTAGGTTGTGCCATCGGCGTCCCTCGCCGCCATCCGCCCGTCGCAGGATCCAGAATCCGGACCGCCGCAGTCGGATCCAGGCTCACCGGGTCCCAGCCCCCGAGCAGCACCACCTTCCGCCCTACCGTCGCTATCTGCGCGAAAAGGGGCACCGGTTCGTTCGTCGCCACGCGGTGCCACGACCGCATCGTGGCATTATAGGCGCTCAGTCCGTGCGTCGGCTGCTGGGAACCGACGCCCCCGTGCTTCTCCCCCTCCTCCGCCTCACCATCCCGGCAACCGCCGCCCTTTCCGGCCTGAACGAAGAAGATCAGGTCCTCCGCGGCTCCGATGCGATCCCTGTGGCGATAGAAGTGGGAGGCGCTGACCAGATTGCGCCAGCCGCGGCAGACGAGTCGGAGACCCGGGTGGAATCGGACCATGACTCGGGCGAGGCACTCCAACGCGACGTCATCCGGCAATCCCGGTATCAGTTCATGGTAACACTCCATCCTCCTTTCTCTCTTCCTCCCGTTAACGCTGTGCACTTTAAGTCTTTTCTACGTTCTCGTGCTTATCTGCAATTATTGTGGTGTGGGGAATGAATGAATGAATCGTGCTTGGGGGGTTTAAGTAGCGTAGTGGAGATGAAATGGAGTTGGCCTATTTGTCTTCGAGCAGCGCTCGTGGCCTTTGGCATGGAATTGGGAACATGGTTGAATGTTGTTTGGTACAAGATATTATCTTTTAAAAATTACTAGTTATGGTGATGTTGTCCTATGAATCGAAAGCATCATAGGGGTATAATTATTAGGGAATTGAGAAAGCATGACTCATGTCGGGATTTTGGACGAATACAGAGAAAGTAGGGATGAGATCTTCACTTGCAAGGAACGACAAAAGCCTTCTAGAAGCTTTATGAGCTGAGTGGAATTTTGTGGTCCGACAACCCATCTCATGGGTAGGATTGGGATCTCGTAGAAGACAATGATTTTGATTTTAGTTGCTAAATAAGTTGCACATATGTGTATGTTTGTTCGTCTCAGCCAAAGGAATATTTCTATTCTAATGTCAGTGAAGATGTAGGATGGGAACATCATCACATCTATTTAGAAAATCGGCCTGTTTAAATCTCTCCCACGTGAAAAGACCGCTCAGTCACCGTGATTGAGAAGAGAAGGCTATGCGAAACATTTCTCTTTGAAACAGTAAAGAGAATGACTCGACTGGGAACACTTTTCAAACTTCATCCCATTGCACATTTAGAGAATTTTTAAGACACTAAAACTAAATTAAGATAGATTACTCAAAGCACCTTTTCCTAATCAGGAAATCTCAACTTTTGTAGATATAAGATATTTAGGTTGCTTCATCAGAATAAATTTCTTGTTATGCTATCTGTGAATGTGAAAAGCTTCCATATATAGCACTAAAAGCTTTATTTATTCTAATTTCAGTTGATTTAGTAATCAATTGGCCATCTTCAACATGGATCGTTATTTATGCACTTTTTATGACATAGAAGGGCACATCAATCAGCCAAATTCAAATTTTACATTTCCTTGTTTTTTTCCTGCTCAATTTGGCCTTTGAATTGTTAACCTTGGATCAAGTATGTAACCAGTCCCGCTACTAGTCCATTGGAGCTAAGATCATAATAGTTCAGATCCTACTTGTTAAACATCAGTTATTGTTGAGTTCATGTGTTCCGTATACAATTATGAATCAGAAATTGTCAATAGATTCCATCCAACCACATGCTATCCTTCTAGAAGCCTGCTAAAGTGGTAGTGGTGGTATAGGGTCACATCATCCAGTCCTTACGTAGAGATAGAGATCATTTCATCCTTACCGTGGCACTGCAAAGGCACCGTACTAGTGCTATGAAAATGGCTTGCGTTTTCTTATCTTTTCCTCTTTTGAGATAGTGCCTAATGTCGTCAGCATCTCCTCCCACCTCAGCCATTTTCACCACTGATGCTCTTCTAGAAGCATGCTTATGAAAAAATGTTTTCCGGCAGAGGTGGTTAATTGTGCTTACTTAATCTCCATGATAGAGTAGTTTTAGTTGCACTTGGAGATGGAAGCATGGCTTATGCTTGAGAAATTCTAATGCTAGTAAAGCATGTTACTATGGTTTCTTATCCTCCTTTTGTCGTTGACTAAGATATCAAAGATTCTAAAAGAAATATATGGAACAATGCTATCAAAGGAAAGGAAAAAATTGGGTGGATCAATAGTAAAAGGATTTGTAGTTAGAATAGAGGTTACAAAAAGAATGGATGGATTACATCGAGTGTTCTCTCCTGTTGTCAGATCCTCTTTTATTGGTCTTTCTTGTGGTTGTTAAAATTATTTTTCCAAACTGATAGTATCAAGGCATTTGGCAAAGGAACAGAGTTTATAAATTGAAAAAGTTATTTTATGGTCTGAAGCAATCACCAAGATAATAATGGCATGTGATTTTAATTAATTAAAAAACTGTAATGATCTGCTTCACTAGGCCACTGTTACTCTAGCAATTGAGCTTGATTCTGAGACTGTTTTCCTTTGTAGTGATGCAACAGTCCAATCTGCATTCTGACTTTTTGGACTACTTTGTTATCTTAGATAATCAAAACTTCAACCAATTAAATAACTTAAGATATCTTCTGCCATGTTAATCCATTGTAAAGAAACAAATCTGCTCTTGCCATCTTTGTTCAAAATGGAAAATGTTTTAAGAATTTTCTTTTTATACTATGTATTTGCCAAAGTTTGTAATTTTGATTAAGCAATTAATGTCTAATCTGTCATTGATCTATTAATTTAAAACCATTATAATTTAAAACCATTATGCACTATTTGGATCATTTGTTCTCACTGGTATTTATCTTATCTTATATTCTTGAGAAAAATTATGCAAGATATTGTCAACCAGGTAATCCCAGGATCTCCAGGAGATCGTGCAGGATTCCAACCGGGTGATATTGTAATTGAGTTTGGTGGCAGACCAATTGGAGAGATTAAAGAGGTAATTCCACTCAAATATTCTGGGGACAATCTTCATGATTGGATACAAACTTTTATGCTAAGTATTGTCCGATTTGTTTTAATAGCAATAATCATCATAAATCTTCAAATTATGTTGGCGTAGCAAGTATTTATATTCAATACCACCATCATCATAAACCCTTATGTGAGTAGGGCATTCAAGGCGCTCTGTAAGTAGCCATAATTCCTATTTAGTTTGAGATTCATTAAAGATTTAATTTTACAGGAGATTTCTTTCTCACTGCACACTGCAGTTTTTCTTAGGTTTAATGCAATTTTTGTTGATGAGAGTTAAAAAAAAAATCATGTCTGTAGCTTCTAAATCAGATTGCACCAATCACAATTTTCTATTGAATTCAGATCATAGTAGATATCATAGAAAGTTGGGGTGCCTCTGAAAGTTCTGGTGAAGCAATCGAACAACAAAACGGTCACATTAACTGTAGTGCCAGAGGAAGCTGACACTGATATGTGAGACATTACAGAAATATTGGCAATTTTTTTCCCATTGTCACAATCTATCAGTTTATTTGATACGCAAGTTAGGCCATTTACAATGATGAGGGTTCAAGTGCGTTGTTTGTATCTTTAGTTTTGAGGTAGTTCTCAGCCATGGTCGATAACTGTAAAATTTGAGGTGTATTTTGTAAACAGTTGATAAAAGACGAACCTACCAGGAGGAGAATTTTTTTTTTCTTGCAATATTTTCTCTCACAATTAAATTTGTATAGATTTATCGATTTGATTTTAATATTGTAAGTTGATTTCTAAATTATTTGCATAGTGAAAAATGTCATTAAATGTTTAGTAGATTATAATTTTAGTATAAATAATTTTCTTCTAAATATTTGTGGATTATAACGGACGAACGAATTATTTGTTTTTAGATTAGAAATTTTATGGACGGAAATCATATTACAGGTCGTTGTCATCGTAAAATATTAACTTGCAAATTAATATAATTTTATTAAAAGCAAGTTTCTAAAAAAATAATGTTTGGCCGCGATAGAATAAACCGGTTACCAATGAATAATGCGGACGCGATCAGATAAGACGATTACAACACTTTGGAGTGTGTGTGTTTTTTTTTCTTTTCAGAAAACAGCTAAAATTAAATTTTAATATTATCAGATAACATTCATAACTAAATATATTTTTAGCTACAATTAACATAGTATAATTATAAATTCGAACATATAATTATATTTTTAGCTACACTTAAAATAGTATAATTATTAATTTCTTAATTGCACTCTATCTTCTTTTCATTATTCATTGGCAATACAAATTTTATAGAATAAATTTCTACTGTATATATAGTATTAAAACTTTAGTAAATTATATATTCATATAATTAAATTCGGATTAAATGAGATTAATAGGACATTTTGAACTAGATCTCTCAATCGGACTCAAGATCTATATATACATATACCACAAATCTTTTTGGAACTAAAACTGTTTGAATTTTAAGATCAAATCACCATCCAACAAATTAATTATGTAGTAAGTTATAAAATATTTGCATTGATTTTTTTTTCTTTCATCGCAATGTCCTATTTTTTAGTGCTATAAAAATAGTTTTGAGTGATTTAAGATTAATAAATCTTTGGAAACGTATATATATGGTAGTATAAAAAATATTTAATTATTTTAACTTAATAGATGGATCAATTTCTATCATCATATTTATATAAGTTCCTTATTCTAAATTGGATCATACATCAACAATATCTGCTTCACTAAAGTTGAAGGAAGAGAGGTACGACAATTATTTAGAACACTGATTTCTCATGAAAGTCAAGTTCAAAGTCTCTCTTTTCCTTTCATTTTCTTTTAAAAAAAAAGATTTCAGTAAACACAAAATTAAGTTATTCATTCTAAATGATAAGCTGAGTAATTAAACCTCCAAGTCCATCAGTTGACTAAACCTGCTAATTTACTAACCTTTTCACCTCACACCTCTGAGTTTCTTTCTTCTTCTTTTCCAATTTAATTATCAGCAAATTAAAGAAGAACTGACTGTGAAAATGAAAGCCATTTCGATACTTAATTATGATATACTTACAAATGAGAGGGAGCCATGCCCTTTATGTCTGAGTGCATGAAAGCCAGGATCATCAGAACAACAAGTATGCCAAAAGGAAGCAGCAGCAGCATGGAAGGTGGAGGAGGCAATGGAGGCAGTACAAGAGGAAGGATCAAGAGAGATAAGGTCAGTAAGCCAAGAACTATTAATGATCGCACGCTGAAGTAAGATCTGTCGTCGTGAGGCTCTTCTGGCGAATATTGCATACTGTGTTCCTCCGTGTCTGAACCTCTCGCCAATCCCTTCTTCTTCTTCCCTTCCCCTTCCATCAGATCAAGTATTTAACAGTCTGAGAGAATCCTTTGTGTTCTTCTATCTGAACTCATACTTCATCATTAACAACAGTCTATGAGAAAAATTAAGCGTGATTGGATAAAAGAAAAACAAAACCTTTTTGTTGTTGAAGAAGATGTCGGGCTCTTCATGATCCAGCAGTACTGTCTTTTGAACGCTGATCTGAATCAATTACCAAAGCATTAACTTTAAGGAGGGGGGAAAGAAAGGAAAGCTAATTAAATTAAAACCATAAAGGCAGTAAGAAATCATACCTCTCGATCAGCTAGAAATGATCAAACAAGCTCAACACAAAATCTAGCTAGTGACTGATGCATGAAAAGCTTCTATATATTGTTTACCTGTGTTTGGTGAGGAAACTTTGAAGGATGATAAGGAGAAGCCTTGCAGACGTTGCCAATTAACTGGGAAGGAAGGAAGGATGCAGACACTGCTTTTCCAATTGTTTGAAGTATTGTTTGAGTTGAGGACTGCGGTGTGGCATTTTCCAATTGCCATGCAAGTGGTGGGGGTGGCGATGATGCAAGGTCGTATAATTTCTTTGTTCGTCGGGGACAGAAAAGCAGTTTGATGTTTAAGGTTCCTCTCCCCTGGACATCTTCTTGCCATATTTTAATCTCTGTCTTATCCCCCACCTTGTCTCTTCCTACATCTAATCAATCACCCGTCAGCAAATGAAATTGGGTTCTTCTTTCTTTCCTTTTTTCTTTCGTTTTTCTTTCATTGAATAATCAAGCTGTTGATTAGTTCTCGATGACTTGCAAGTTAATTGTGGTTTTCGTGAGAGAAAGAAACAAAACGTACAATGAAAAGTAATCATCAGTTTTTTGGATGGATTGTCTTTCATTTTATCCATGTCCATCACATTGTTCATTCAATAAACATTTTAGAATGCAGAAACAAATAACTCAATAAGTAGAACAAAAAAATTACAAATAGTAATGTTATTTATTTTGAAACATCGAAAGTATTTAAAAACTAAATTTCTTAATGAGCAATGTTAGTTATTTTCGGTAAATTCAAAATTAGATTCAAATACAAATTCAATATTAGTTTCATTTTTCTTTCAGAAATAATCCATATTTCCTAGAAACTTTAATGGAGGATTAATTTAAATCGATAGAATATAATTTAAGAAATCAACGTCATATTGATGATATCAAAGTTAATTCTGGAAATAACTTTTAGAACACTTATAAAAATCGAAATTCTTAATTTGCATTCGTAAATATATAGAAATTGCGTTGTCGTTTCAGTTAAATTCAAAACTATTTTTTTAAAAAAATGTTTTTTCTTTCCAATTTAACGTCATTTGTTACTTTTAACACTCTGTTCCGATGTCTTTAATGAATGCAATTATGTTAATGGTCTTAATGTTATTCATCAGTAATCATCATTCATGATACAACACAGTATTGATGTGGCTTCCAACATCAATGTTCTAACATCAACTAATAAAATAAAATTGGATTTCACTGAAACAAATGAAGCAACGAAGACAACTGGATCGAGCAGAAATGACAAGTTACAATTTCTTGTAATATATGAGAAACATAAAGTTGGACATTTAGGAAAGCTCTGAAACCAAGTAAAAATACCTACTAAACAAAGCAAAAATAACGCAATACTAGCAAGGTGAATTGGCAGACCAACAAGCATTTTAGTGGCACCACTGGAGTGTGATCTTCTAACAGAGAGCATAGATTGATAGACATATCAGCTGAAGAAGATGCTTGTTGGTCTAATTTTCTTTCTTCTCCATTTTTCGCCTTCGGTTTTTGGTATAAAACTATCTGGCTTAATATTGTGCCGTTCATCACGATGCCGATGATTGAACCCATAATCACTTAATATGGATTAAGGACAACAAAATGAAGCAACTTTCTGGCCAAAGCACATCTAAAGTCAACTGAGGGAAATCATTTTGCAAAAGGCAAACTGGATGGAAAAGAAAGTGATAAAGAAAATGGACAGAGGCACAGTTAATGATAACAGCCTAATACCAGAGGTGCATTATGGTAGTGCTACAATGTGTCTGAGCTACATCGTAATTTCTACCGTAAAAACTTCTAAGTAGAGACGAGATGATCTATGAATGAACTTGAGCATCTCCACTGGAATGACTAGTCACTAATACCTATATTGATCCTTGTTCACAAAACAGAACAAATCCATATTAGGGTGTCATTGTGTTGATTGCAGCAATACCAGAAAGATTGACTCCTGACGTACAAGGACAACAGGAGCATCTCCATTCGAGTGACTTGTCACTAGGGATGATAAGAAGCCGCTAATAAGCAGCAGTTAAAATTAATAAGATGAAGAAGGTAAAGCTGAAGTATATTTTACTAGGAAGTTATAAGGATACCACTAACTGGAGCATTTTCCTGAATGCTGGTGAAGACTCTCACTGCAAGATGAAGGAAAAGTAGACAATGTATGAAAGTTGCACAAGAAAGCATCAACAGCAACACAAGAACTTGAGGATGTTAATTCATGACATCCTAAGTAAACATCATTTCCTAGTTCAGAATAGATATTCGTTGATCTTTAAAGCTTCACACACACACTTAAAAAGTTGGTGAAATTCTACTAATGATTGGACAAGAAAAGAAACAAAACTAGTTTGTAGTAAGCTGCATCTGCCAAAAGGTTGACAAAATCAAAGAAGCAGTTGCTAAGGAATTGCTCCACATTGGTAATGAAAGATGATGCAAAAAACTAATTAAATGATTGATCTCTTTTCAAGAATCACTTGCGAGAGCATACCTATAGAGCCAGCAAAATTCATAAAACAAGTCAAGAAGCTCAATTCTCCAGTACTCTTATTCTGCACAAATTCACGTGAGAGAGAGGTAACAGACTTGAGAACTGAATGAAGCTTCACTAAACATATATTAATGTCATCAAAAACTACTACCTGAGCTGCAACCTCATCAATTTTTCAGTCATTTTGTCACCGTTTTCTTCTAATACAGTTAGTTTGTGGACACTAAAGTGACATATTTGATTGAATGAGCAATGCAATATTTCTTCAATTTGGATGAACTCATTATAAAGTTATAGATATGCATCATGCAACAGAAATGAATATTTCAAGCAAAATGAACCTGGACTAAGAAAATAGTATCCTGGAGAAGTATAGAGATAATTGCAGGATACAAAATTATTTAAGACTTGTGCACCTGTGTGCATAGATAGACATGATCAAGAAATGGAAGGCCATATGACCTCCAGTAGGTAGCAAACTAGTAATTAGAGAGGTCATGAGTAGGCTATAACAATGGTAAAGTACTGCATATGCATTTGCAAGTACTGAAGCGGTTGTATGAATCAATTGTTATGTAAAATAATGGTAGGCATATGAGGTCCTAGAACTACAGGTAAAAGATTCTACATTTTATGTGCTCATTTCATTTTCAGATGAATATTTTTCTTCCATGGATACATTATCATCATAATATATGTCAATTAATATACAATCATCAATATGTAGCATATCAACCATTACTAGATCATGCTGCTAAAATAAAACAGCCACATATAAAACTTTTAAAGGATCTTAAAGTGATAATCCAGTACTTAAATCAAAGTCTGATCATGTAGCAAAAATGAGTGGTGGAACATAGCAGGCAACTTTGTTTAGTCAGCATAAAGGATATATTATATAGTAGAAATTGAGAAACTAACCAATTATCACACACACTTATTCTCATTTGATGAAGTGATATGCTAGAGATTCAATATATAGTTAAAAACTAATAACTTTTAACTTACTTTATAGTTCGTCCATATTTGTGGTACTCTTGCGGAGAAAAAGATGAAATGTTGTGAAGCCTGTAAAGGCAAATGTAACAAGATGTGTAAATCAGAATATAGCAAGGATAACACTAGTAACAAGTAATAGTACTTCAATATAACTAAACAGTAGAAGTGACTTATACTTACATATAGGGCTTCAAAAAGAAATGGATCAATCTGACCAGCAATAATAGTTGGTGCTATAGCACAATACCTAAACACCCTTGCTTAAGGAGAACAAGAAATGATCTAGAGACTTTTAACTATCATAAAGCGTTGCTCAACATAAAGATTACACCCAATGTATTAGGCGGTCATTTCAAAAGAAATATTCAGCTATCAGATGTCCAACAATATAGAGGATACAAAAGAGGTTTAATCCAGGTTTTTCCTCCAAGTGGCTGAGAATAGTAGTAGATAATTGCAACTAGAATTATAGCTGCGAGTAAAAGAAACAAAGGCATCCATTACCATTCATGAAAAGAATGCAGAAATTAATAGAGTAAGGAAAATAAACATGACAATTTTCAGGGAATTTATTTAGTGTAGTGTCACTAAGATAATGTAGCATACGTACCTTGGATCAAGAGAAACAGTAACTCTCCATAAGCAGAAAATGGAAGCTCCTTGTGGACACAATATGCCAAAGCAATCGTGTAACCCACCACTTCTAACTCGAAAGCCACAAGACTAAGTCCTCTAACACTATTGTGCTTCAAGATTTTGAGAATCTGCAAGCATAAAAGTGGTGGGGAATGAGTTCAAACTCAGTGTTCTAGAAGCAAGTAGGTTAGCAGAACTCATCAGTCATAAGAAAAAGAAAGAAAGAAAATCATGCATTGCAAATTTCATGGGCAACTGCAAACATATCCTATAATAGAATCATGATTAAATCCTAGAGATTATACATCTACTTCAAAAGGTTTCCAGTGAAAAATCAATATGCAAGACCGACAAGAAAGGGCTGTAAAGAACATTCATAGATGAAAATTTTTTAGAAGTACAGTAGTTATATAACAAATATGTACACTCAGGAACAAAAAGCAAGATTCTCATGTTTCCTAATTAATGTAACATATATTCTCTTATTATATTCTTCACATGTTCTTCCAGATTCCAGGAAGACAAGTAATTAACATTTGTAGTAAGCTCAAAGAAAGCTAAATACAAGAAATGGGAATACAGTATGGTTGAACCATCTAGCCATGTTATGATCTCCTTATCACTGGATTTTAAAAGTCCCAGATCTAGGACCTCAAGGTTTTTTAGAGTGCATACTGTCAGTATGCATCTAGATGTAGAAGAAATATAGACAACAGAAATTAAATCTGAAACTGAACAACATCACGCATAAGTTTTTTAAATGAGATCAGAAACAATAAATAAATTCCAGAAGTAACAACAATATGAAAGTACTACAATAATTATCTTATGTGAGGATACAATGTATTGTCAGAAAAAAGTATATAAACGAAAGTAATATCAGTAAGATACTAAGAATAATCAAAACTGCACAAGGCACTATGCACTTTATTAATACCAATATCACGAAGGTAAATTTCTTTGGAACCCCAGACAAAAAAAATGACAAAATTTAGGTTTCTCTTCTAGAAGAGAAAAAGAACCAATGTCATGGACTGTCAGTTCATTTGCTCTTGACTAATTAGAGCATCTCAAAAACATGACCTGATCAAGTAATTGCTACTTGACTAGATTGCAAGAACTCTCAAGAATAGATCTCAAAAAAATAAAAGGCTTCTCTTTAAGTCTTCCACAACCTCCTTAGCAATCAAAAGTTTGACCTGCAACTTGTTAGACTGCAATTAAAACTCTATGAGAAACTGCAGAATTTTTGTTTACTGGAAAGCAGAGGTTTAATAGATTGTATGCACATGCCACTAAGTTAATAGGTCCCAAAATGATTAAAGAGATAAGACCTCAAGACTTGGATGATAAACATGTAGGTTTTTTCAGCAAGAATCAGACCTCACACACAACCAACAAGCTCAGCACAGCCAAAAATTACATCTTAGGGTGTTGTTTTTTATCTCTTGGACTTTTACTTATAGTGGCCATTAGGAGAGCTGGTTGTGGTTTTTAACCTTAATAACCTTGCTAAAGTTGTGACAGAAACTCGGGTGCATGCAGAGATTGCTGGAGACCAAAGAGCTTGTAGAGATAAAGAATTGCTTCTCAAGAATAACTTTTGATCCATGCAACATATGAAGTAATTGGCTTTTCCTATTTTCTTTATTGGTGTTAATAGAGAAATCTAGAAGATATTGAGACAACTTTTTGTACATGGTTTGAGTAAATGACTTGTCTAGAATATTGTGAACTTCTCTCATATTATTTGAACTTTTTTCAAATAGTAAACGTAAGCCAGATTACATGATAAAGCTTTTATATAGTTTCTAGTGTGTTTGTAGATGTTGTGTACAATTGTATTTTTTACGTAGGATGACTTCACATTGACGGCTATAACGCATTTTAGGAACACTTGTTTCTATCTACATAGGGTGGTTAGAGACAAACGATTCAAGAATCCCTCTAATTGAGATTGATCCAATTAATTAATTCTTGATCATGTCAAATGTCAATACCAATAACAACTGGTGCTAGCGGGGTCTCAACCCCCAATAGAAAATAAAATAACTGTCTACCTTTCACTGCTTCTATGCAGACAAGAATTTGCAAACGAGTATTTTTAACAATACCTTATAATTTTCAAAATAAAATGAACATCAAAACAATTTGAACTAACACAATACAATCTAAAAGCCTCGTCCTCTCATGATCTTCTATCACAACCTCAGGACCAGCTATTTTTCTCATGCAAGGTATATCTCAACAGAACCTCTGCAGTTCCTTTCTAATGGTATCTAACCTATGCCTTGTTCCCACTTGTTTGAGAAAAAAAAATATCGTGGCTTTCCCTTCCAAATCCTCTATTGATCGCAAGTATGAGCTGATCCAAGACCACACAACCCACTACACTTAGAGGCCCAAAACTACAGTGAATCATAAAGGTCAGTAGAAAAAAAATGGGCGAAATTTGACAAAAATCGTATCGACCCAAGTTCGAATAAAGAAGAATTAACATTTCCGCCCGCGTTTGAATAAAAAAGTATTGGAAGGACCTGACCTGAGGGAGTTTGACGGTGGTGGAGGCAGCGACGATACAGTAGCCAAGGAGCTTGGATACGAGTGGGAGCAGGCAGTCCTTTTCGGGAAATTCCCATGCTTGCAGCGCCCCCAACACGCACCCAAAGTTCATACCTAAGATCTCCAATTCCATCTCCGCCTCTCGTTCCTCTTCGTCGGCGTCGTCGTTAACAAAGTCGCTCGGACGTGACGCGGAAGACTGGATCTACGGCGGCGGCGACGGTGCTCGGGTGCGTCCTGCAAAATTGGGCTAATTTACCGGATCACTCCCAAGTTTGTGGTTTTACCTGCTCGCGTCTCAAAATTTTCAAAATTTACGGTCACGCCCCTCTCGAAAATTATTTCCACAATTATCTGAAAAGTTTGTCAATCAGACGCATTGTTCAAATATAAAATGAAGAAGGGCGTGCTCAGGAAATTAAACTATTATGAAGGGGCTTTTCATGGTGTTTTCCGTGAAGGTCCTTTCACAGCTATTGGATCCGAGTGGTAGATCTCGACCGTTAATTTATAAACGGCCCGGATCGATTCCCCTCGCCGATCTGTTTTCCCGAGCAACTCTTTCATCCCCTCTCACACTCCGTGCACCGACCTCACTCTTCCCTTATCTGGCCCTTCGCCGGTGTTGTTCGCCGGAATCCAGATTCCCGGTTTCCGACCTGCCCGGACTACCCCATCGCCATCGCTCTCTCCCAACCATTCGCGGACTCTTTGGCGTAGCCACCCTGTCTCATTGCCTCTTCGCCGGGCGGAAAGCGACAGAGTTGCCTTCATCACCCTCTCTTCGTATTTCACACTTCTATTTCAGGTAGCATTTCTCCCTTCTCTCGAGCTTCTTCTTCTCTGTCTTGTTTTCTCTTTCCCGCCATGCGTTCCACCACTCGACATTCCCTCCTCTATCATCTCCTCCTACAGTCAACGCTGCACCTATCCCCCTATTGTTTCTTAGCAATGGCAACTCAAGTGTAATTGCTGATCTTGATTTTGATTTTGGATCCATTTACATGCGGTGAATTGTGGCTTTGTCATTCTTCTATCTGTATTTCATTATTTTGGATCTGCATTGTGCTTCTGTGGAGGCTAACACTTTCGAGATATCGATTAAAAAGGAACAGTAGTGAGAGTCTTTTTTGTTATTTTGAAGTCTTTGCCTTTTTCAATTTTCTCATTTCCTTCATATGTTCCTAGCTTCAGGTCTCTGCTGACGAATCAAAAGATGGATTCTCCTGCTGCACTATTCAAGCAGCTTAAGGTTTTTTCCCTATCAATTTGATATCTCCAAATAGTTATATAGTTTGAATCCCCCAAATAGTGCTTGAACATGTTTGATGCTTGGTAAGAGAAGAATCTCTTTTTAAAGTGCTTATTTAGGTTGTGTTATGAAATGCTAGCTGTTTGAATATGCAACAGTGAAGATGTGTCTTTTGGTTTGTAAGTCCTCTTTAATGTCTAATATAATGCATGACCAGAGGTCAATTTCTATTCAACATCATATCAACATGAATAAGGTAGAATTTCAAAGCTGACATGAGAATTGTTTAAGTTGAAAGGGGCACTCATCATTCAACTCTAAAACGTTGGGCTGCTCAGCTATGTAAGTACCAGGAGTAGTCATCTCTATGTCGATTACATAAGTATTATGATGGTGTCGGTGTAATTTTATTCTAGTTTAATTTTTTTATTACCGCTATACAAGCTATCTGGACTCTGAAATTTCACAACTTAAACTATATCATGAAATTGCAACTCAAAAATCAATAAAGTGGACAGATCTGGAGCACTACCATTATATCATGCACTATCTAAAACAATGGTGTAAAATGTTTAGTTTGTAATAGCTCATTCTATTTATGTACTTAATATGTGAAAGTATTTTGTAATTTAAACTTATTTGCTTATTGATTGACGACTTATAGGCTTGGTTTACCCCTAGTGTTCAAGTCAAGTTTTGACAAAGCTAATCGTACTTCGTCAAAATCATTTCGTGGTCCTGGTTTGGAACAAGGTCTGAAGGTAGCATCTATGATTTGTTTTTCTCTTGTCCAAAATTTCTGTTCTTGTGATTGGATTTTCTATATGTTGACAAAACTTTGTTTAATATACTCTGTTCATGTTAGTTTCTTTCTTTTTCAGTGCAAACAAAGAATACAGCTTAGGAGTTGTTTTTTTTTTTTGCTATTTTGCTTGTCCAAAATATTGTTTTGTTTTGTTGGTTTCTAAGTTTAGTTGTGTAGTACTTCCACGTCTTTTCCTTTCTAGTTTGCATACTTCATCATTTTTCAGAACTAACCATTAATGTTACCCATGTTACGATTTGTAGTAGAAAATACTCATTAACTTATCGAACTTAGTTAGTTTATAAGCTCTCAAAGTTTTTAACCTATATGTGAATCTTACCTATGCTGGGAACTATTAACTAGATACTTAATGCTGCCCTATTACTAGTTGCAGTAACAAGTATCATTGACTGATTCAGCTTAGAAAATTTAGCTCTCAAAGTTTTTATCCTATATGTTAAATTGTTAATCTTATCAACCTAGAGAGCTATTAAACTGGGTACCCTTAATTTATCAACCCCAATTTCAGTTTAATAATTTCAGAAAAGTATCATGTTCAGTTGAGAACTTGGGATCATTGTCCTAATCAAATAAACAAAATTTTCTTCCATGCAATGATTTAGGATGCCATCAGTTTCAAGGGAAACTGCTTATTTTGGAAGAATCTTAACTGTCCCACTCTAGAAATTTTCTGCATCAGGGAAGTTTATCAAATTTCATTTCCACAGAAAAGTGATGTTACCCCTTTACATAGTTGTTGTTGCCATCAATTTTACACATCAAAGATGATAACAGGATTTGGTAATTTATAGGCAATCTTTCTTTGAGTTAACAATAGTGACTTGTTTTGACAGGGAAACAAGGAGATAGATTTTCACTTGATCTTACTTTTTGTTTGAAATAATTTATGATGAAATATACATAATGATGACTCTGCTTTACAACCTACTAAAAATAATAATGCTTTCTGTTGCCTTTTTATTTTACTGTGCTTGCAATTCTAGTAATTATTTTGTCCTGTTAATTTTGTGAATTCACATACAAGGATTTGGATGGCAGATTCTTGAGAAAGTAAAGGTGGCATATGATCTGCCAATCATAACTGATGTCCATGAGAGTAGCCAGGTATTCAGTTTCTTCTGTAAAATGTTTGGTTGTCTTCATCCCTGGGCATAATGTTATAGATCGTGCTTTCGTTGATCAAACCCTAAGGTAGATCCCTTTGTGCCATTAATTATGATATTTTACCTTAGGTATTTGTTTCCCCAACTTTTCATTGAAGTAAACTTGTTGTTATGCGACAATTGTTTTTTTTTCAGAGTATATTCTAGGCTGGTAAAATTTTTCTTCAAATTTCTTAGAAATTGATGAAGATATAGTTTGAAATTTATGTGCAGCTACAAGACAATGGGTAGAAGCTAAATTTTAAAAATAGCATGATGCCTAGTATCCTAACAATTTTCATAAATTCAGTGTGAAGCTGTAGGCCGAGTTGCTGATATTATTCAGATTCCAGCTTTCCTTTGTCGTCAGGTATAATGTGCAACGTGAAATTAATCAATCTTTGCTATTATTCTACTATCATTTTACTGTGCCTTTCTTCAAGTGATGTACAGAGAACATCTTCCCATTTAACCTGCTACACTTGTGTAACAGACAGACCTTCTAGTAGCAGCAGCTAAAACTGGAAGAGTCATAAATATCAAGAAAGGCCAATTTTGTGCTCCTTCAGTAAGTTCATACTTTTATTTAGTTTTCTGTATCTCTGCACGCTGATGATTTTTTTTCTTCAGAAAGTAGAAACATGTTTATATTAAAGTGATGTTAACATTTAATGGGGCTATTTCCTGGCATGGAAGCTGCAAGCTCTTTCAAGTATTTAAAACTTGTGTTCTGCATTATCTTGTCTTAATTTTTGGGTTCAAACTTGTGGCCTACTCATTTTGCTGACTTATTCCCTACACAATCACTATGCTTTTGTTGCTTTCCTTAGAACTTAATGGCTCAGTATGATTCAAGAGTTTCATCATGCTCAATTGTTTTTAAGTTTGCTGGCGTCCCTTTGAGGAAGTTGCAGAATCTCAAGTGCTAAAGGAAGATAAGAAATTGTTCATGTTTTATTTGGTATATAATGATCTTTTACCATTTGTCCCTATGTTCAAGCTGTTATAATTCAAGTATTTTTCCTGAATTGTTTCAGTTTCAATTATAAATGAATGGTTAACATGTTTCAGTAGAGAATCAGAATGCTCCATAATTATACAAGACCTTTCAATTTCTGTAAAGACAAATTACCTATATGTAGACTCTAACAAACATGTAATTATCAGTAATATAGATAACTAAACTATCTCCTGAACTAAGAAATTAACTGTTGGGACTTTGTTTAATTAGAAACCTGCATGAACAAAATGTCAGGTAGGAATATTCAACTTTGTTACTGTGAAGATCCTTGATCCTCACAAGATGATTCATTTCCAGTGAAATTATAAATTTTAGAATATTAGTAAGTGTGCTTTTATATGAAAATCTTAATTGCATCTGAGATAATAGCCATTTAATTTGTCCTCATATATCTCTAATAAAATCGGCATAAATATATTGAAGTCATGAAGCATGTTACCATCAATATCATTCAGGCACCTGAATATTTTTGACAGCTACGACTCAAAATTAGGTTGTTGGTGCTCATTATGAAATGATTAAATGCCATGACTGGTAACTCAAGAGTTGCTCTGATAAAAGTACCGAATTTATCTGTTGTTAAATAGACTAATAGAATAGAAATGCCACAGGCATCTTCTTGTATGATTTTATAATAGCAGAGACTTCTTTCTTAGTATTAATTTTGGTCATTACTTAGTTTGTTATAGTCTTTAAGTAAACTAAGTTACTGGCCAAGGTATTGTGAAATTAAAGGTACCTTTTTTTAATCGAAAGCAAGTTGAAAATCTCTTTGTTTTATTTTTGTGTTGTAAATAATTTCTGAAGCTATTAATTTCTTCATTATTTGTTATGGTTATTTACTATGGTGGGTGGAATGTATCACAAACCTGATAAATTTAATTATCTTTTTATAATTTTTCTATGAATTCCTATCATCTTTAAAATATGGGATCAATATCTTTTAGAACAATCATAGTGTTATTTTGCCTCCTCTTTTGAATAAAGGTGATTCTTTTATTTTTAAGGTTATGGTGAATCCTGCAGAAAAAGTTAGACTTGCAGGAAATGCTAATGTAATGGTTTGCGAGAGAGGCACTATGTTTGGTTACAGTAAGTTTGCTTTAATATTTGTTAGACCTGTGTGGTCATGTCCAACATCTATAATTTGATATTTTGCTGTCTTTCTGTAAATTGTCTAGAATGTTGGTTATGTGAAGGAAAAACCATTTTACATTGATTTAAGATAGATTCTTTGTTTATATTAAGGCATTAATAAATCAGAAACATCTAGCAAACTCTTTGTTTTCTCTTGTTTAACCTTTACTGTACAATTTCGTTTCTTTGACTTGATATTAACTAAAAGAGATACCTTTATTGCCAGTAGTGATCAAAAGTGCACACCTTTACATCTTAGAATGCTATAAATGCATTTTCTTTTGTTTGACTTGGTTCAAACCTATGACAATGCCTCCATTTGCCAATAGTGATTAAAAGATTTCATTTCTTTTCCATTCCTAAATCACCCCTTTTCCATCCCTAAATCACCCTCTAGCATTTAGGCTCCATTTATTTTGTAAAAAATATAAGGAAAATGAAATTTAGATTTTATAGTGTTTGGTATGATAAAAAAAATCATAAACAATAGAAAATTTCTTTTGGTCACTAGAAAATATAGAATTCTTTGAGGAAAATGACTTCCATTGAAAAAGAATGGAAATCATCTTCTCACTCATTCATAAGCTCTTCACTCAATCAATAAATTCATCTCCACCCTTCGCCCTCGTTTGAACAGGCTGATCAATCTAGGTAGGCCAACTCAACTAGGTAATCTAGTTGTGTTTGTCAAGCCAAGTGGGTCAGTCGAGCTAGACGGTCCACTTGTTCTAGTAGAGATAAGCGAGTTGAGCAATCTAGGTGGCCAAGGCAGGATGAGTGAACTGAGTGAGTTGGTTGGAGTCGAGCTATTAGGCGAGTTGAATAGGCTAGTCCAATTGAGAAGTTTAGGTGAGTCAGTCATGTCGACTAGTTTTGTTGATGTTAGTCCTTCGATGTTTTAATTATATTATTTTTGATAATTCAAGTGTCTAAGTTTTGCCCGACTGATCTTGGAGGTGGATGACTTTCCCCCGATTCGCTTACTGGGTAAATTCAGAGCGCGGCTTATGCACACTTAGAGGCCAACCTCTAGAATATTCGTCCCTGGGATTCAAGTGTCCTTCAATGTTTTAATGGTTGACAAACATGTGTAAGTGAGAGATTTGTGTGCAACAAAGTTGGCTAAGCGTACAAGTTGACCTAATCAAGATGGAGTCGTTGGATTAGGTGAAAAGCATTTCAATTGACATAGTTAGGATGGAGTCTCTGGATATAGTGGTGTGTTTCGACCTTGAAGAAATACCCTAGATATGTAATTTGGTAGAATGTATGGAAGAGGCACTTATGTAGAAGTGAGTTACCTAAAAAGCCCACATCTTGAAGCCTAGAAAAATTCAATTTCTAACAAATACTATTTATTATTGGATGACAAGGGTTTTTGTTGGCCAAACTCTGTGGATAACAATCAAATGATCATTGTATGGAAATTATCCATTAATGAAATGTTGGTCGACTAAATAATTTTCATTGGTAGACCAAAGATCATGGATAAACTTAAATTTGAAAATTAGCTATTAGAAATCACCCTAGAGACTTCTTGCTCAAATGATAACACATACATTCTCTCGATTCATTTCATCTTTTTTAAGTAAAAACTCGATATGTACATGTGGCTTTTTCTTTGTAATTCCTTCTCTTCCCTTGGTTTCTTTGTATTCTTTTAGGTTGAGATTGAGATTTCTTTCCTCTATTTGTACTCAAATTCCATATTATTGTAAAGAGAGATTGTCTAAGTTTGATCTAGAGGTGATCGTCCTCTTAGATCAGATCTAACACCTATGAGAACTTGTAAAAACCCTCTTGCTCTATTTACTTGTTTTATACTGAGATTTTCCTTTGGAGAAGTGTCACATCAGGGCGACAAGTTTTGTTAAAATTCTTTTTCTTTTTTGCAATTTATTTTAACTTCTTGAGCTCAATTTTGAGCTTGATAAATGGTACTAGTTGATTTGAGAAAGCAAAGCTAGCTTGGTTTGGCCAGTCTTCAGCTTGACATAGATTCGAGTTTTACAATTCATATAGTGTGGCTATCATCTGATTGAGCAAATTCAATTTTTGCAATCGAGCTTTTAAAAGATTTGATTTGTTAAAATCTTAGATATGATTTAAATTCCATTTTTCTAGATGTTTTAATGATACATTTTGCATTATTTAATTTTTAGATGATTTGATTGTTGATCCACGCAATTTGGAATGGATGCGAGAAGCAAATTGCCCTGTTGTAAGTATCTTGGGTCTTCTTTTAATCATTTTTCTATTTTCTGTATTATTATGATTAAACTGTTTCAGTTTATCTCCATTTACTACATCCTGGTATTAAGGATTAATGTGTGTGTGTGTGTAGCTATCATGTTCCTTATTTTGTATTTTTGTACATGTTTTGCTGCTTTTAAACTTATGATGTAACTGTTAAGCACATTTTCTTTGCAAAATACCATTTTTAAGAATTTTCGTGGCCTTAAACATTGATGATTTAAAATTGAAAAACGCCGCCTGTCTTATATAGTGTTGGGTTTAAGTTGTAACAAACAATGCAATATTGCATCAGTACATGCATTTTATACTCACATATCATTCTTTCCAAAGCATTATATGAATGGGAAATTGTAGGGTACCTGTAAAATTTTCACTACAAAAGCCAAACTGTCTAATACCCACCTAAAATTTATAATTCAATAAGGTAAATGAGAGATTATCCATTTTAAGGATGTGTCTGTGCCTTTAAACACAAACTCTTTCATGCCAGTCATTTGCATGATGGTATCCACTGCTCCATCCCAACCCATCCTGAACCAACTAAACAGACATTCATGCCCTTTTAAATGGATTGAGTTTTGCCAATTATATCAAGCCTTAGTTCCAGTAGTGGCGCTTCATTATAAATAGTTCATTCTGATGAGTTTCACTCTAATTGTATGTACTTAACATCATATCACATTGTTTCTTTTATAAGTGTATGTAATTTTGTCTTTTCTTTTTCCAAATCACAATTTAAAAGAGCTTCCTTTTTCAAATTAGGATTTTATCTCCTCGCTGGATTTCCTCTAGAATAAACTCAGCTATGAAAGTTTCTTTGACAGGTAGCAGATATTACTCATTCCCTCCAACAACCTGCAGGGAAGAAGGTGCAAATTTGCATTAACTTTTAGGCAAATACTTGAACCAGATTCTTTTTTTCCCCAAATGCCCAACATGCCCCTCATTTTCAGAATGTCCCCATCAGAAAAACCCAGCAAAAGGGAAGTCACAGAAATACCTCCAGAATTTTGTGAACAAAGCATGATTGCACATGATTTCTCTACAACAATGTTTTAGAGAGAATATTCTTTCGAGGGTAATTTTGAAATTGCCTCTTTCATGGGTCCTTGATGGGGTTGGAAATAATAGCATTGTGTGGGCATTGTGAAACAAGAGTGGTCTTTTTGAGCATTTCCACCTAACTTAAGTTAAAAATTATAAATATTTTCTATTTGGAGCTGTAAATTTGGCTTTTTAATTTTGGCTGCTTATCCAAACAATTTGAAGGATCCATATAGCTGACCCCACCTAGTGGGATAAGACCTGGTTGTAGTTGTATCCAAACAATCTGAAGCATATAAGTATTTCACTTGCTTGTTGAAAGGCAATGTTCTTCAGGGTGTTTGACCAATATTTATATGTGATGCTAAAAGCAATAACAGTGTAAGGCATGACATGCAAACAGTCTAAGCAAACTTGCACAAATTTTTAGTGAATGGATTACTGTTCAACTTATTATGGCTTTTCATGTTCCAGTAAAAGCTGTGAATGCATGCATGATCAAAGGCTTCCTCTTAGAAAGTGATATTTCAAAGGCATTATTACAGCCTTTTTTTAATCACATTTTTGGGTACTGGAACCCAGGCCTGGCAGTAGTCCTTCAGATGTATGATTTACGCCATTGGGATACTCGAATTCAAGAAGATCTCACTCTTTGTGATCTCTCGTTGCTTATACCATTTGAAGTTATATTGATTTGATTTTGTAGCTTGGATCTTATCTTTGATGTTCTTGCCTGTGCTGGTGTCTTTACTGTACTAATAGCAGAAATTAGGTATTCATAGCATAATCTATCCTTCAAAATATCTTTATAGTTATTTCCTCCATAAATGATTTAACGTCTTTTGGGCAGTCCCTGTGCTTTTTTATAATTGCTCTTGTTTCTGCTGCTGCAACTATTGATAATGCTAGCTTTTCTCTGCTATTCTTTTCTAATTTTACTTGTTTTTTTTCCATGTAAAATTCTTTTTTGCCATCCTGTTTCTTTAGCTTGATGGTGGAGGTGTTGCAAGTGGTGGTCTGCGGGAACTAATACCGTGCATTGCAAGGACAGCAGTTGCTGTTGGTGTTGATGGACTTTTCATGGAGGTAACGCCATTTACACAACATATTGCAAATTTCAAAAGATGTCCTGCTATTGTCATACTGGTTTACACATTTGAAGGACTTGGATCTCTATCTACTCTGTTGTCATCCGCCAAGCGTTTCATGGAACTTGTGTTTGGTGTACTTTATTCTTTACCTTATATCCTATCCTCTCTGTGTTGGGGCATAAGATAATGAGGGAAGTGGATTTAACAGTTGATGTGTTCACATCAGTGAGTGGCTCATAGATTGCTTATTTGAAAGAACATATACAAGGAGAGAGTATCCTTCTTAAGTTAAAGGATTGGTATAATCTTTTATATTTTCATTTCCAAACTACTGAAATGGGTTTTGTAACCGTAAGAAACGCACTCTATCTTTTGTTTATATTGTAATATTACATCAAACAACCACTGGAGAGATATAGAGAAGATCTACTCAGATTACCATAAGTTTGAAAAATTGCAGAGTTAGCACTTTATTCACTTGCTGCTTTTGATTAAAATTTGAGTTGCAACTGATTGTATTGAAATGCTAACACAGTCTAAATGGTGTTGTTTTATTTTTGTCTTTAACCTGTTTTGATACACAAGGAAACTGTATCAAATAATAATTTTAATATTGTTTCTTTCGCTAATAGGTACACGATGATCCCCTTAAAGCACCCGTTGATGGTCCAACCCAATGGGTTAGTGTTGTTTATTAAGTTATTCATGAGTAGTTGAAACTTCAACAACTTTTTTTTGCTAATTCTAACTCAATGATGCAGCCAATACGAAATTTGGAGGAACTACTTGAGGAGCTCATGGCCATTGCTGTATGCCTTCTGTTCTCTCAATGATGAAGATATAAACTAATGCCGACTAATTTTATACATCATGTTAAGTCTTTCTCTTGTCTGTGAAGAGGGTCACAAAGGGCAAAAAGGCATTCAAACTTGACCTGACACCGTACGGCGGCTAAGCTCGACATCAACAACATGAAGGCATGAAACCCCCATCCATAGTATTCATATTTAATACCTTCTTCCCCGGAGCAATGGTGCAACGGTAGAACATCCGGATTGTGATTGAGAGACCCGCAGTTTGATCCCTAGCTACAGCATATTTATAAGAATTTTTTTTCAAATGGGGAACGCAATCAAAGGATGTTGGGTATCTGGATTGACCATCGTATGCGTTTCCTGATTTACCTTGGTGGTCGATGGAAAACTTCCGTAAGATCAGGCCGGCGAGATTGAGTCCATGAGACTGATTGAAATTTATCATTTTTTTCATATTTAACACCTTCACATTTGTTATGTAGGGGGATCGAAATGATAGGAGATCAGTGCTTGTGAGATTGGATTTTAGTGTTATAAACCAATACTTATGCTCGCAAAATAAGGACAAGTTGTTTGGAGGCATTATCCATTCATGTGAGACGGCGGTGAAAAAAAATAATAGTGTTTTTTACAAGATTGTGAAAAATAATGATCGATTTGGGATCAGGATTCGATTGATTGAAGTCGGATCATAGAGAATTGTATGATTCTATTAAAAGTTTTTAAAATTTTATAATATATGATTAATAATTAAATAAATAAATATATGTATATATATATATATAATTATCGATATTTGATATTTTATACGAATAAATTTAAATTAATTAATAATTTAATTATCATTTAGCATGATAATATTTAATAATTTTTAGACTTAGTTTAAAGGTTAACAAAGTAATTGATGTAGTGGAAGTTATGAAATATTTGATTTGAATATGAATGTTGAAAATAATTTTTAAAAAATTTATTGATTTCATAGAATATCAAGTAATATACATTTAAAATTTTACCATTTTAGAAAAAAAATGACAAAATATTACTTATTAAAAATTAATTCAAAAATAATTAGTCTCAAGATCCTAATCTAATTATGAAAATAATCTAAATTATAAAATAGTCTAAAAATAGTTTAAAAAGATTAAAAATCTTTTAAGGCTCCAAAAAATTTAAATAATAATTTTTTGAGTTTAAAATTGGACAGGAATTTTATCCAATAATTAATTATAGATCTATGAATAGCTTTCATTTGATATATTATAGGTATGATGATTCAATTTGATTAAAAATTAATTTTTTAAAGTTTCTATGGATTTTGCTCCGATTTTGCCAATCCTGTTCCAATTCTATTCAGATTCTATTATTAAAAAAAATGATCCTGTGCGATTTAAGATTAATTCAATGTTCTGAATCGTCCAAGGTTGTGATTTTGCAAACATGAGTCCGACCAACGCGACGAGATGATGAAGGCCAATGACCACTATGAGGCCTGACCCAAAGAGGACATTTAGATCAGACCCATTATAATGATCCGACCCGTTAATCACTCAGAAAGTTCGAGAGAATGGGGCGGGTAGATTGTTCAGTGGTCAACTAACCAACATAATTTTATTATCTCATTTATCCCTATAAATTCACATATATATATATATATATATTTATATATATGCAATTAAATAAATTATTTTATGTTTTAAATTCCTTGTTTTATGAAAGCCAGAATAAATCATGTGTATACGACGACATAACAAAATCCAACAGATCTTCTACTTTTCCACAATTGCGGCCGGTCGCAGTCGCCGTCCGCTGCTCCAACGCTATAATCAGTGAGCGGATCCCATCACGAGAGCATTTTGACATCCTAAACGAAAAACCAATCATCGACCGTCACCTGTTTAATTAGTCTACTATTTAAACAAAACGCTAGGAACTTCAAGTTACACTTTACTGCAACTAATGCAAAGGATCCCAACAACGTTTCGGAAGCAGACCACGGCGCGGCCTCAAAACCTCCTCTTCTCTTCTGCGCTTCCAAAAAAGCCTTCCTTCTTGATTCCCAAGTCCATCATGGCGGAGTTGAAGTCCTTCTCTCCCGATGAGATCTCGCTCCACACCACCAAGCAAGACTGCTGGTTGTCCATCGGTGGCAAGGTGCAAGTCCTCTTCTTTAGGCTTTTACTTTTTAGGGCACTAGATTTGAAGCGTCCGGCGGTCGTTTTGTTCTCTGATTTCCGATCTGTGGTTCTGAATTAGGTTTACGACGTGGCTGATTTCTTGGAGGAGCATCCGGGGGGAGAGGATGTTATTCTTCATGCATCAGGTGCTTCTGTCGCTCCATCTGGATTTTTCTGTTTCAAGTTCCTTTTTCTACCTGATTTACGATTGATTGTTTTCCTTGGTTATTCTGCGCGGATCGTAAGAGTAGCTGCAGTGGGGAATCATTGGGATGATGATTTTGTGATCTTGAATCGAAACGTTTTGCCGTTTGGAAGGAATCAGTTGATCTAAAGATTTTGTTTCTCTATTTAACAATTGAAAGCATTCAGATTGAATTCAAGAATTTATCCTAGTTTTATTGCTTTATTTGTCTTTCAAATAGTAAAATTTAGTAATAGCACCTCTGATTAAGGCCGATGCTGGGCATGTTAGAATTTGTTTAAACAGTCATGAATATGAATCTTTATTTTTTTTCTTTGAGGATAATTTTCTGTGTAGAGCTAATGGAGAGATGTGATTTATATAGTATAAGTTAGTACAAGGTTATAGAAATGATGGCTTAACGATGATGATCATGATCATGATCGCTTAGTATAAGGTTATAGAAATGAACAAGTTTGAAACATCGAGAGTTCTTTGTGAAACTAATCCTTTCTGCAACAGAAACTTGTGTTGACTACATTTTCTATTGTACCTTTCTGCAACTGAATCTTAGTTTGTTAATGGAATTACATTGATCTTTTTCTCCGAATACTAATCTGTAAATATACTTTAATTAAGTTTGTTCAAGGATCTGAACATTTTTTTCACAAGTACAAATAGTTGTTGATAGCAAGCATACCATATGTTCTTGATAGGATATCCTTCATTACAGTAATTCTAAATTATTGTTTCTTTTGATTCATTGGCATTGATACAACAAAGCTTCTGGAGATGCTACCCAAGCATTTGAAGAGGTAGGCCACAGCAGCTCCGCCATTAGCTTGATGAAGAGCTACCTTATCGGCACCGTTGAAGGTTACATTTCTGGTGATCAAAAGCCTCCGAAGCCGGCCACCACTGCATACAGAGAACAAGCACCATCCTACAGCTTTTCGGACTACTTACTTCCTCTGCTGGTGCTCGCTGTTGCCTCTGCGGCTTGGTATTACCTCACCTTCTATTCCAAGACCAAGGCCTAGCCTTTCAATCCGAAGAGTTCACTCTGTCTGCTTTCTCCCTTTCTATTTATTTTTAAGTAGACAACGATCGAATTGTATGGAGAAAAGAATCTTGTTGTTGTTTCAAGAGTGAAGTTGGTTCACCAAGTGTTCTGTTCCTAAGGATTTGTTTGAAGCAGTCAATAGTAATGAAACCTTGATAATTGAGGTATGCTTTAAAGAAGCTCCCAGCATTGGTGGAAAGATGGCATTTTAAAACAAGATAGAAAATTATGAAATGTATTTTGATAATTTGTAAAACTTTGAAGGGTATTTTACAAAAGAATCCAAGTTTTGGTGACCATTTTAAAATTTTAGCAAAAACAAAACAAGTTTTAATAAAATATTCACTTTTACTATTTTTAAGCAAGCATCAGTCTCCATAATTTCATAATATGGTATATGAGATCGGAACTTGTATCCCTTTTTGTCGTTTACGACCTAAAGTTTTATTATTTATTTATTTTTGCCTTTGCAAATCAGGCAAAGCATCAGCCAGGAAAGCACGATTTTTTCAGCAAAGCCAGCACAGCACCATCATCCAACTGCTCAGCTCAGAACCGTCGATGAAAATATCGACGGTCCGTAACCGACAGTCTACCCGCGCTTTATTAAAGCCGCCGCTATATAATGAAGAAAGCATCCAAGGAAATGCGCCCTCTTTCACTTTCTTACTGCGTCGGCCAGCTTGATGCGAGGCTTCGGATGGTGCTCCCGCTGGCTGCTGCTCCCCTGATCCCTAACGGCTGCTAAATCCTGTGAACTTTCCTTCAGGTTTTTTCCTCTTGCTTCTTGGTTTTGGGCCTTTTTTGGTTAGGTTGCTGCTTCTTAGTGCCTTTTTTTTTTTTTTTTTGCGATCTGAGGAGAGGGAACATGATTTTCTCCGCTAATCAACTACGTACTTGGGAGTGCTCTGGTTTTCATCACTTCGGGTTCTGGAGTTCAGGTTTCGAGGCTCGAAATTGGCTTTTCAGTTGTTGTATGGTCTCTAGGCTTTGACAAAGAGTTGAGTGAAACCCTAATGGTTAGGCTGATTCCAGCGGTGCTTATGTTTGTGCTTTTCTTGGTTCTTTGCACTTGATCCTTTCATTATATTGTCTTTGTAGTCGATCATTCAGGATTTGAGGCATGGGAAGCCGTGCCCGAGTGATGAAACAGATAACTCATGAAAAATGTAAAGTAGTTTGGAAAAATTGACGACTTTGCTAAGTAGGTGTTGGAATAAAAGTAACCTTAAGCTAACTAGCATTCTCAATTTTTCCTTCCAAGTGTAGGTTATTGCAATTTGAAATACGGTATTCCTCAACTTTCTGAGTGGATGAAGTTTGAACTAGCTTTACTTGTGAATAATTGTTTCTGATCGTTTGTTTGAAGTTAAATCTGAAATTGGTTGCTTCCAGTTTTATGTTTGGTTGAAACATACCTATGATGAGATACAAAAGCAATCTACTTTGCTGTGACTTAAGTGATAGTATTAAGGGATAATAGAATATAGCATCAAAAGTGCTAGGAGGAAGGGATGGCAATAATTAGCTGGTTCTTTTTGTTATTTCTTTTCTGTTCCATTTTGGATGTGGAGTTGTGTCATTTTCTTTTCTGGTCATATTTAAGCTGGCTCACTGAAGGGGTTCTATCCCATTGGATGGGTTAAAAGAAAAAATCATGGATAAGATGGTTCTATTTTAGTCACATGGTCGGGCTTCAAAAGTGTGCTTTAAGTCTTTTTGTCTATTTTCTCAACTATTAGTATCCTTGATGTGTCTTTTTTCCCCCCTTTTAATACCATAAGATATCTGGTATCAACTATCTGACTAGAGGGGGGAGGAGGGAAATGGGAAATGTAAGACAAAGAGGGAGAGATAAATGGAGACAATGTTTGAGTACAGACAGGTTTGGTGGGGTGCAATGATGTGTGAAGGCTCAGTAAGGAGGATCAGAGACGCATGCTCCATTGAGTACAGACAAAGGATTATCGAGGCACACGAGATGCTTTCCATCTAATATAGATAGATTGATTTGGAGAAAAAAAGTGATCAAATTTCTTAGTCTACCTACCATTCTTCCTGCTAAAGAAATGGTTTTGCTTTCCCACTTCTTTTCCCTTCCTAACTTTTTCTCCCTACTCTTTCCCTAGTAGGAAACACAACCTTAATAGCAACTATTTTTTCCAGTTATTCTTCGCATATTTTTGTGTGCGCCCATACTGACAATCTCCAGATGTTTGAGCCTTTTGTTTTCTGTTCATCCATTAAATTTCTGGCAAGTTCTTTTTTGATATCCCAACCTTAACATCCTGGATATTCGTGTGCTTTTGGCTTATCATGTTTTGGTCCTAGACAAGTACATTGACAGAGACACTTTTAACCTCAGTATTCTGTGGATTAATATAATATGAGTTGCTGTCCCTATAGTTGCATATGACTCAAACTCCTTCAATGGTTGGAACTCAGAAAGGAGAAATACAAAAGGCCAGCTCAGGCTAGTTATTGCAAATATGTTGCTTGTTGGTTTTATCATTGTAAACAAACCTAAGAGAAATATGAAATTGGTAGCAACTGGCTGTGGCTTTCCGTTGGTGCAACTGTAACCATGCTTCATATAGTATACCCTTTTTAGTAGATCTTAGAAAGCATCAATTATCTGAATACTCTTTAATCTATATTTAATATCTTACTTTTTGGATGATAGCATGATTTTCATCCAGACAATGATTCTCCCTATGTGTTTGCATAATATAATTCATTAGACAACCCTTTTTATGATTGTTCTATATCATATACATTACTACTGTTATATGTGGTAGTACCCCTGTGCATTATTAGATTTTTAATTCTGGTTGAATTGCTTTTTTATTTTCTGATAAATGTACTTGTATTTTCCTGTTTTGACAGAAATTTCTGCTATGGCTGATACACAATCAGTTGCTACATTAATTGATTCTACTACTTCAAAGCTACAACAATTGCACCAGGCATTTGCTGAACTCGAGAGCCACAGTGCCATATCTTTGAACTTGAAATGGAAAGAGCTCGAAGAACATTTTCATGGCCTTGAGAGGTCTCTAAAGAAAAGGTTTGTTGAGCTGGAAGATCAAGAGAATGAATATGTTACACAGCTCAAAGAGACCCAAGAGATGTTAGAGAAACGGGAGGCTGCAGTTGTAGCTATGGAGCTTGCCTCCCTTGATAAACTGCAGGAAAAAAGAGATTCTACCCTTTCTGCTTTATTTGATAAATACAAAGCTTGTTCCCGAGAACCCATTGCTGTTGGTGAGGGTGTCACCATTGGGATGGCTGACAATGTTTTGATAGTGAACTCTTATGTCACACCTGCCATTTCTAGCACAGATGTGTGCTCCACAGAGAACGGAAATGAATGCGGTGAACATCCCTCAGAGCTGGTCAATCTCTGTAAAGAAATGGATGCAGAAGGCCTCCTTAAGTTTGTTTCAGACAATAGGAAAAACTTGAATTCCATACGTGAAGAAGTTCCATTTGCTCTTAAAAATGCACCCAGTCCATTCATTTTAGTTTTAGATTCCCTGAAGGGCTTCTATGCTGGAGAGATTCTAGGGTCAAAAAAAGATGGGAACCTTTTGGGCCAACGAAGGACTTGTCTCATGTTAATGGAATCACTCAAACAGCTAGCAGATGCTATGCAGGGTTCCCTATCTGATAAACAATTATTGACACCAGACATTAAAGAGAAAGCAAAAGTGATAGCTAAAGAATGGAAGCCAAAATTGGATCACCTGGACATTGAAGCCAGCAGTGGAAATTCATTGGAAGCACATGCATTTCTTCAACTCTTGGCTACTTTTGATATCATCTCAGAATTTGAACAAAATGAAATCTGCAAACTGATTCCAGCTGTTACACGGCGCCGTCAAACTGTTGACTTGTGCCGTTCACTTGGGTTGTCACACAAAATGCCAGGTTGGCCATGTCTTACCCTATTCATACACCTTACAAAGGCATCATGGGAGTCAGGTGTCATGAACTCATGATTTTGGTTATGACATTCTGGTAGTTGTTTAAAATGATATTAGAGAGAACATAGAACCTCAAAATCAAATAGTTAGGACTAACATCTCAGACATCTGTTATGGAAATTTCAAGCAATCTTGTTGATATCCTGTGTGTTCATTATGGTTGAAATTTTTTATTGGTTCAACACCATTCATTTGCGCATCTTGTTTTCAGAATGTTTCTGCTATCATTGCTTGAAGCATCTATTAGCTTCTAATAGATGTAGTCTGTTCTAAACAAGTTGGGTACTAATACTTCTAGTTAAATTTGCAGCTTGCTTTCGGTGGTTAGATCATATAGTGTGGTTGATAGGCAACTAAACATACTTGTTCCAAGTAGATTTGCACATTCAGGGTCACATTCGTGATTAACCTTAGCTATCTATGGTCTTTTGACATCCTTTTCCATGGTCCTTTGCATTTTCATATCCGTTTTTTTCTTAGGTTTGATTGAAGTTCTTCAGAACACTGGGAGGCAAATTGAGGCTGTTAATCTTGCAATTGCATTTGAGCTTACAGAGCAATTCGCTCCAGTGCCATTGCTTAAAGGGTATCTTAAGGAGGCAAGAAAGATATCTCAGGTCAAAGCTGGAAGCATGTCACCTGGTGCACAGGTCTTACATTACTAGCTTGTTATAAGACTTTTTTTCATTTTGATATTATCGCAGGGTATAATTGTCTAAATCCCTTTTGCCTCTGCCTTCATCCAGAATAGGGGCTACCCTCTAACATTCGTTGTTAACCTTTTAAGATAAGAATTTATATTTAATGATCATGTTGCTTATTTAGCATTGCTATGTCCGGATGCTTTCTTTAGTGGATGAATTCATGTGAGACTGACAATCTGTTAATGTAGACTGGAGTGTTTCCTTAAAAATTGTTGGTTTGGAACTTGATTGCGAAACTCTAGTATGTTTTCTTGCAAGAATTGCCCATGCTGGATTGTGGGCGTGGTAAACTGCTTGAACCTAGACTTGGATAGTTACCTGCTGATGTTAAACAATGCTTCAGTTGCTTGTTGCATGCATGATATACCCTTGATAATCCTTTTTATAATGCTTTAGGAACATTCTTATGAATATAAAATTGGAGCTGACACAAAAACAATTTAATATTGGAATGAAGTTCAGCAATTCAAGAATAAATAAATAAATAATAAAAATTTATAAAAGGTCATGCATGACATGGTACTGCATATTAACAATTTTTATGATTGCTACATCATTTTAGGTAGTTGTAGCACAAATATTGTTTCACTTCTTCCCTATTTTTTAGGAAATATTGGTTAAAGCAAGTCAACTGATTTAGTTGTGGATTTTTTTGCCATGTAGTTATCTTTGCACTCTTGGTTGAATTATTGTTCAATTAAGATTCTTTAAAATAGTTTACTTGTAATCACTGATAGTCGATGCTCGATGATATGAGTTCACACTGTTATCATGTCGTATAGTCATGTAATATGCTTAACAATTTATACTTTACATATGAAAACTTCAGCATGAAAAAGTTTATCAATTTTGGAACTCAACGATGTAGCCTGCATGGTTTAGTGCATGTAGAATCTTTCTTTCCTTTAGTTAGACATGTTTGAAGTGTGTTTCGGAAATCTCACTTGAGGTAACTAGAAGAAATATTCCCCAAGTGGTGGAGTTCTGTTAGTATCATGCTGTGGATATTCTAACTCATGTTTGGACCTATAAAGGCTTAGGAAGGTTAGGAAGGATATAAAAACACTTTTATAAGTTTAACTAAATTTCAATGCAATTGACAAACATGACCTTTATCCTTTATCTCCAATTTGATGCATCAACATCAACATGTTGGATTTGTTCTTCCACAAACCTCGAGATGTCATCTTCCCTTCAAAAAATATCTTCAAATTTTTAACTTGATTTTGGCATATAGTGCTTAATGAATCTTTGTGCACTAAACTCAATACCACATCAGTAAACAACAAATTCTTTATCTTTAAATTTCAAATGATAAACTGTATGAAACTATTGATCCAACAGTCAAGCAGAAGGTAGTATCTGTGCTTATATTGATGTGTTTCTGAGGTAAGACTAAGGTTGTCATGGTTTAAAGCATAGATATTACCTGAAACCAACTTGAAAATTTGTCAGCTTTCTTTTCTAATTTTCTGAAATTATCTATGATTTCTTACCCGTAGTTGTGATATTATATCTTCTTGGGCATTTTGTTTTGATAACCTCCCATTGTAGTTTTGCTATTTTCTTTTCTCTTATTATATTAGCTTTTATCTGATGAGTTTTGCATCATAAACATAAACTTCACCTTTTATTGATCTATTTCAGAATGAAATAAATGAACGTGAATTATCCGCTCTTAGAGCTGTCATCAAGTGCATTGAGGAACATAAGCTGGAGGAGCAATACCCTATTGATCCACTTCAGAAGCGGATTATACAACTGGAGAAAGCAAAGGCTGACAAGAGGAGAGCTGCTGAAGCTGCAAAGCCACAGTCCAAGAGACCTCGTGCAGGTGGCAGTATTTACAATCCTCGTGTTACCAGCATGCCCGACAAAAGCTTCTACCGAGCACCCTCTGATAGGTTTGTGCAGCCATATGATAGCCCTGAGAGGTTCCCATACCCTTACGATCGGCAGTATATCTATGCCACTGAAAATCATCACCCTACTATGCTGGGATCTGCTCCATACACCATCTCCCCTACACATTCCCCTTACTATGGAAATGCTTACCAGGTTCAGTACCAGACTGCCTATTTACACTAATGAAGAAAGCTACAGTGATCATGATCTCTCTAACTACTAGCTTTCTAACCCACTGGGTACCATATGTTAATCAACTAAATCCGCATAGCCCAGATATGTTAACTAAATCTGCATAGCCAGAATATTTATCTTATCTGTATTAATGTATTTGCGTGTTTATTATGGTTGAAGCAGGTGTTTTCTTCTAAGATTCAGCTTGATCTTCTTGAGGATGTATTTATCTGATACTGACACCAACATCAAATGATAACTTGCAAAAAATAAAAATGCTCTTTGAACATCATGAGGTGTTTTATATTGTGATCCTCATGATTGTTTGCTTCCTTGCCACAGCCAATGGCCCATTGATCGTTTAGAAATAATCTACTACTAACGTTACACTAAATTATTAGGGAATTTCTGACTTTGTTTCTTGCTGCCTTGTGATACAGTTTGAACCCATAGTTGGTGATTATATCAACCCAGTCTTTGTAATTCAAACAGCATTTTAGGGTTCATTCTTCTCTTCGATTAACATTCATTATAGAACACTGTAATTAATTTTCTGATTTATTTTGATAGTCAATAAAAATTTTCGTAAGACTTAATCGATAAATGGTATCAGAGATAGTCACATCAAGACTAATTGATAGTTATCATTTTTAACATTGCAGGAACCAAAAGAAAAAGCCTTTCGGAAGCTACAAGTAAAGATATTATTGGACATCAGGTACAGATCGAGACGGTTTCATTCTCGAACCCCTTTTCGAAATAATAGAGGGAAATTCCATAGCGCTTACTTCAGCAATGACACCTGGAACAAAGTTTTATTTGCCACTTTATTATTATCTCGTACGTCAGTGGCTTCCATCGAACGTGCCGAAACCCAAAAGCTTAAAAATATCTCTTCTCACTTTGACGGCGCTTTTAGATTCGTGCACTTTGTAATTAAGCTCGAAAAGGACCGTACCATTAAACGTCTCCTTAAACCGCACCTCTCTCCTCTTCTTCCCTTTGGCGTTCTGCGGCTCTCAACTGCAGCGGAGGAAGAAGAGATCCAGATAGGATAGAGGCCATCTTTGGATTGAGGATTCTTTACAGGAAGAGGAGGAGCAATGGCTTCCTGTTCCCCGCCGTTGGGGTTCATCTTCAAGGCTCCCGGCCATGGTATTTTTCTGCCTACGGCGTCGCTCGACTCCGGCCTCTGCGTCTCTTCTCGAATCCCTATGTTTTCCTGCATTTCTATCCGTCATCCGTTTGATTCTGCATGGATTGGAATCCGGAGGTCGCATCTTCCATACCGAGCTCTCTGTTTTAGACGAAATATGGTATGATATCTTAGCTCGTCAGTCGGAAACTTGATTTGACTGCGAGATTAGATTTTTTTTTTCTTTTTGCACGATGTGTGCCCTCTCGTTACTGACGGAATAATATTGCTTTCAATTTCAAGATATTATTGATGATCATACATTTATATATTTTAGTGGTAATAACATAATGATGCTAAGGATAGCATTAATTAATGGAAAATATCCAAGGTAGATCAGGAAATATTCAGAGAGGAATTCGGAAGGAATCAGATAGAATCGAATAGAAATCCTCCTAGTTAGGCATTATGGTTCTTGGATTCTTTATCTACCCTCCCTACCCATCTACCTGTACTCATGGTGGACAATGACACTCTATTGACAACGTATAAAAACTTCTAGAAAATAAAGCATTAAATACCTACATCCACACTAGTGTTAAATATTCATAGCCTTTCAGAGTAATTAAGATTGGGCTTTGTCAATCGTCAAATAAAATTATAAATGGATGAAAAAGTTAATCTATCCGACAATGATTTGGGCTAAACCTCCTTTTCCATTAGAGTATGCTAACTGGTGGAGACACATAATGGAGAAGGTTGCATGGTAGGTCATTTGGGTAGTGTGATGCCTTTTGAATACCTTTATTTATTATCCTCTGTCGAATAATAATTTTGAGTTCTAAAGGAAAAGGGCTAGTAGCTAGTAGTATCATTAACTCTTTATTCCCTAATGCTTTGCTTCTTTGCTTTACTTATTACATTTACACTTCTTAATCTAATAATAGGCTTTCTAATTTTTTATATGCTCAATTGAGTAATTAATTGTTCACTAATCATTCACTTTCATTGGGTTTTTTTTCTCATCTCAATTTGATGGTATAGGGAGGTTTTGTTTATAAAAAAGGAGATGGTGACAGTGGTAATTGGAGTAATGAACAGAGTGATGGATCATTTCCGTCTGCCTCATCAGAAGAAAGTGATCTCCAACTTCCAACTCAAGCCCAATCTCTTGTTGAAGGTTCAGCCACAGCTGTTGTATCAGAGTACAAGTCAATTCCAGACATTGATTATCTAATGGTTTTGCCTTCAACAAATTGAGACTCCTTTTCTTTGGAACAACTATATATTTCTACGAATTATCTTTGTTTTTTTATATGTTTTAATTATTTACTTCCATGAATTCCTTGTTGAATGGACATCTCTACCTTGAGCTACAACTGATTATCTAAACTTTACCCTTAAAAGTGGAAAGTATAACAGGCTTTAGTATTCTAAATTATGCCATTGTTGAGATTGGTTGGTTCATTCATATAGTAACAAAGGTGTTAAATAGGAGGAAGAATAACTGTTGAAAGGCGATTATTAGATTCTATTGTTAGATGAATTGAATCTTTCAGAGTTAAGGCAAGTAGTAGAGGGGGGAAAAAACTCTAGTTAGTGACATGAAAAGCGATTTAATTGATTTCAGTATTACTAGTGATATAGCATAGTTTAATGGTTAAAATTTATGGAGTTAATTCCCAATAATTAGGGCTTACATGGCTTGGCTTACAGGTCCAAAAGACTTGTATCTATTTTAAACTGATGTTTTCACGTGCATACTTGCTGTCCTATTATGGAGTTGAAGGAAAATAGCAATGTTTTTGTCATGTATCCAACGTTTATATATCTTTTCCAGGAACTTTTGACCATCCAACAGCAAGGACCTAGATCAATTGGGTTCTTTGGGACACGGAACATGGGATTCATGCATCAACAACTTATTGAGATTCTCAGCTATGCCATGGTTATTACTGTAAGGTTTCCACATGACTGCAGACTGCTTTTCATGTATTATGGGATATTCTCCAAATTAATCACCCAATTGCAGCTCTTAATTCCTAATACACTATAATTCCACTGCAGAAGAACCATATTTTTACTTCAGGAGCCTCTGGGACTAATGCAGCAGTTATTAGAGGCGCTTTAAGAGCAGAGAAGCCAGAGTTGCTCACTGTGATCTTACCCCAGAGCCTAAAAATGCAACCACCTGAGAGTCAGGACTTATTATCTAAGGCAAGTAGTAACCTTTGTTTGCTTGTTTCCCCTCACATGCTTTTATGCAATATGTTTGTAAGTCTTGTAATGATAACTGGCTGCTTTTATAACTTACAGGACTCAGATCAAAGTAAGGCAACTACAATTTGAGTATTTTTGCAAGTCTTGCAAATTAAATGATGTTTTATAACACCTTTTCTGCATTATTTTTTTTAAAATCTTTATTGCATCATTGTTAATATTATTGCTTCATTCTCTAACTTCCTCTCAAAATAAAATTCATTCACCAATTGTATAATTTTTTAGAATGTTACTACTGTAAGCACTTTGATGGAGAGTTTTCCTTCTTAAGATTTTAGGCTTTTGGCTCACCTTGCTCTGATTTCTTCCAAACTCATTTATAGCTTGAAAAAAATATGGAATTGAGATTAAAGCATAGGATGTAGTAAGGCAAATGGACAAATATAAGTAAAACTATGAGAAATAGCAACCTTATCTGCCCATGTCAAAAAAAAAAAAGCATTTTCTTAGACATCAGATGGGATGATTTGGGCTTAATTTGCTGGAAATATTTTCACTACTCTTATTGTTTCAAACAAAAATTTAATGCTTATTAGATTTTTACATAGCTTCTGATGAGACTTGTTTGATTCAATCTTGATTTAATGATCTTCTTTATCTATTAAATACTTTTCAGGTTAAAAATCTGATTGAGATGCCTAAAAATGATCATTTGCCATTAATTGAAGCTAGCAGGTCCGTTGTGCCACTATGTTTCCTTTCTTAGACAACTATTAGCATTCCAAATTGTAGAATACTAACTTAAGCTGATGACTCAGCCATTCTTACTTAAATGATTAGGATCATCTATTTGTCTTATAGAGAGCTTGTAAACACTTGCACACACAGGCTTGGTTCTCTCAAAGGAAAGCAAATGTTTAAGGAATTATACAATTCTGTTTCTCACTTGGGAACTTTCTAGGTCAGACTTGGTAAATTAGAATCCACAAAGACTACTTTCAAGTGGCATTTTAAATGCAAAACTAGAGGACTTAAAAAAGAAGAAAAACAAATCTTGTTGCCATGAATTGAATTTGACATTATAAATTATCATTGTTTTTTAATCCATCCCCTTTAGATTGTGAACTAAAATGGCAATTTAGGAATAGGAATGGGTACTAGAAATATTCCCAAATGCAAAGGGAGCTTCACACTTTTTTGTTAGGTTCAGGAAATTGTCGTACCCATTCTACATTACAATTTGATAGCTACGCTATTAGTTATTGTTTTTTCTATTTCGTTGAACTGTTGAACCAGTCAAACTTCAAAGGCACTGTGATTGATCCAGGAGAAATACAACAAGTTCATACATTCTATTTGGAAAAATATATGAATAATGCACATTCCAGTATATTCTTATATATTAGTGACAGTGATAATTTAGATATTTATTGAATGCCTCTGTATGTCCAAATCTCCTCTATCAATTTTTTTTTTATTTGGCATTCAACCCTACCAAAGTCGGTCCCAAGTCCAGTTGAAAAAGATTAAGGGTTGCGCGCTAGGTTGCCAACCAACGTGGACTTACAGGCAAATATTTAATAAATGGATCCATCAAACTATTGTGTTAATGCTAGAATGTTCCTCATAAGAAACGCGATGCAGGGTCCGACTGTAACGTCTTGGCAAGGACCGCTACATCTCTATGAGAACTCGAGTATAGTGTTAAATATGCAAGAGTTCTTACACCATAAGTTGGATAAGAACAAATATTATAATAAATCTAATTGTCTAAGATTTGAAACATGGAATCTAGGAACACTCACGGGTAAAACAATGAAAGTAGCAGATACGATGATTAAGAGAAAAATTAATATTTTGTGTGTACAAGAGACAAAATGTATAGGAGAGAAGGCAATGATGATAGATAATTTGGATTAAGTTATGGTATACAAGGAGTCAAATAATCAAGTAGGTATTATTGTCGATAATTCGCTAAAAAATGTAGTAGAAGTAGTTAGAAAGATGATAGGATTGTAGCTCTTAAGATAGTGATGGCGAAAGAAACTATTAATGTAATTAGCATATATGGACCTCAAGTAGAGTTAGATGAACACACCAAATCTATATTTTGAGACAACCTGGATGAGGTATTATAAAATATTCCACCAACTGAAATAATTTTAATAGGAGGTGATTTAAATGGGCATGTAGGAGTGAAAAATAAGAAATATGATAGGGAGCATAAGGGTTATGAGTTTCGAATAAGAAATAAAAAAGAAAAAACTATATTATATTTTGCGATGATATATGACCTTATATTAACTAATACATTTTTTAAGAAAAGAAAAAAATATTTAGTCACATTTAAAAGTGAGAATAATAAATCGCAAATTGACTTTCTTATAGTTAGGAAGAAGGATAGAAAGATTTGTGAAGATTGCAAGGTCATTCCTGGAGAAAACTTAACTACCCAACATAGGTTAGTAGTGTTGGATATACGCATTAAGTATAGTATCAATAGAAGGAAAATATACACGACTTCTAAAATTAGGTGGTGAAAGTTAAAAGATGGAAAACAAAATATATTTGAGAGGATAAGAATATAAGTATTAGGAGAAATCTATGACAATTCGAATACAATATGGTATAAGATGGTATCAAAGTCGAAAATAATATCCAAGAGTGTACTCGGTGAGTTAAAGGGACATGCATCACTAAGTAAAGAATCTTGGTGGTAGAATAAGAAAGTACAAGAAAAAGTGAAAGAAAAATGAAGAATCTATAAGATATTATATACTTGTAAGAACAAGGAAAACTTAAAAAATATATACCATAGTCAAGAAAGAGGCCAAGAAAGCAGTAAATGAAATTAAGAATGAAACTTTTAAACATTTATATCAAAAATTGGATACAAGAATGGGAAAGAGACATTTACAAAATAGCTAAAATGAAAGAGAGGAAGACAAGAGATCATATTCAAATAAGATGTATTAAAAATGAATGCAATAGGGTACTAGTAAATGATAAGGAAATAAAAGAGCGATGGAAAAGGTATTTTCATTAACTTTCTAATGAAGGTTTAGATACCAACTTAACTTAGGTAATTTTAGTAGGTCAAATAAGTATATAAATTTAAATTTTTATCATAGAATTTAAACTTCAAAAGCAGAATAAACTTTAAATGAGATGCCAAATGGAAAAACAGTTGGACCGGATGATGTTCCAATAGAGGTATGGAATTGCCTAGAGAAAAAGGTATTGAATGATTTACAAAGTTATTCAACTTGATATTAAAAATAAAAAATTATACGATCAGTGGAGGATAAATTCCTTTATAAAGAATAAAGGAGATATACAAAATTATGTAAACTATAGGGGTATTAAATTAATGAGTCATACCATGAAATTTTAAAAAAGAATAATAGAAAAAAGACTAAGAAAAAAGATCATGGTGATCGAAAATCAATTTGGATTTATATCTAGAAGGTCGATAATAGAAGCTATACATCTTAGACAACTAATTGAAAAGTATTAGGAGCAGAAACAAGACTTACATATGGTATTCATCAACCTAAAAAAAATTTATGATAGAGTCCCATGGAAAATTATATGAAGAATTCTAGAAAAGAGAGGTGTTAGCATAACGTATATTGAACTAATTAAAGATATGAATGAGAATGTAATAACAAGAGTAAATTTCAAGTGAATTAACCAAAGCGTTCCCTATAAAGATAGGGTTACATCAAGATTAACTCTAAGTCCTTATCTTTTTACACTAATCATGAACGAACTCACTGGACACATTCAAGTTATAGTACCATAATGCATATTATTTGCAGATGATATTATTTTAGTGGATGAGACGCGTGAAGGAGTAAATGCTAAACTCGAATCTTGATGGAAAATGCTAGAAGTGAAAAGTTTTATGCTTAGTAAAGACAGAATATATGGAATTTAGGTTTAGTAATATTAAATGTAATAAGACAATTGTTAAGATAGGAGATGATGAGTTTTCTGTAACTGAGAGTTGTAAATATTAGGTTCATTTCTACAAAAGGATGGAGGAATTGAGAGAGATGTCTTACAGAGAATACAAACGAGATGGTTGAAATGGATGAGAACGTCGGATATTTTTTGTGATCATAAAATACCTCTAAGACTTAAAAGAAAGTTTTATAAAATGGCAGTTAGATCGACTATATTATATGGAGCTGAATGTTGGGCTATGACTCGAGCACATGAACAAAAGATGAAAGTTGTAGAGATAAGAATGTTAAAGTGGATGTGCGAGCATACAAGGATAGACAAGATAAGAAATGAAAAATATTAGAGAGAAAGTCGGGATTGCACTTGTTGAGGAAAAACTCAAAGAGACTCATTTAAGATGATACATGTAAGTAGACGACCATGCTTTAGTTAGGTGATGTAAAATTATGGCATATGTGTACATCAAACGAGGAAGAGAAAGATCAAAAAAGACTTGATTAGCAATAAATAAAATAAAATAAAATTTATTTAAATATAAATGATGATATAATAAGGGATAGAGTCCAATGATGTAGAAGAATCCATATAGCCGACCACCTAAATGGATAAGACTTGGTTGTTGTTGTTGGCATTCAACTGGACATTTGCTTACTTGTAGCTTAATTCTTCTACTCTTCTTATATCAGGACTTGGTCCAAATTTCTCAAACCTACCATTATTATTTTCAATATCTGATACAAATTTTACATGATAAATATATGCATTCATATCTATAATTATGTGCTTGAGTACATATGTACACATTTATCCTTGTCACTTTTTTCCCCAATTTTATCGATTTACCATTATTCCAAAATGAGTCCAAATCATAAATTGATAAACCAAATATTTCAGTTTTGTTTGGCTTAGTTTTATTTGGTTCAATTTATTTATTTATTCCCAGTTTTGGATACCCACCCCTAATTTTGTCAATATCTAATTACTCAAAAAAATTTCCTCTGTTTTATTGAATCCATATATAAATCAAACATTTTCATATTGTTAAAGTAACTTATTATATTAACTTTTGTTTCTTTAGTTCAAAACAAAAGGATTCTGTATAGGATTATCATTAATTCAGTTATAAAAATAATATGTACATCAAGGCAGTAAAAAATTGCATAATTGTATAGTCCAACTAAATTCAATTTTGAAATCTATTGTTAATTATAATTATGTAACGCATGTGCATGGAAAGATATTTTTCTACCATTTCTGATTAACACTCATTATATAAGTAGAAAAATAAGTACTGAATTTTAGATATAGTTTCTTAAGAACTACACCAACCATTTTTATTCTTTCTTTCATAAGTAGAATAGTTGCTGCTTTTGGCACTCTCTAATACGGTTCATAGGTTCGAGTAGTGAAACTGAAAGGGTAATAGAACTACACTGCAGATACGGCTTCTTCTCTGATAGCATTTCTAAACTTCCTTACAAATTTGTTCACTCCAACAACAGGCTGTGCAATATGGATATTTTGTCGAAGGTACAACAAGTCATATGCTTTGCTTTCCATGACAGCAGATTACTCCTGGAGACTTGCCAAGAAGCCAGGAAACTTCGAAAACTAGTGACTCTATTTTATCTGGATTGATCTCCATTCTTGGTTACAAGTGATTTCATGTATATATTTTCTATAAGCTGGGAGATAAGGTTCATTCGATTCTTCCCTTTTGCCTTCTTACCTTCGTGGATAGGTAATTGGTTTTTCTTTCTGTTTTTATATTTTTGGATAAACAGAATCATTATCATTTTCTTCGTTCAGTAGAATAAATGATTTGTTAATTATTATTCCTTTGCCCAAATCTTAGAATCTAAATATAGCCAGTATGTGCTTTTCAAGTGATAAAATGTTTCTTTCAGCAGGCCCCCTTTTGTGAGACATTTGTAGGAATATTCAAGATTTTATAGTAATAACAAGATGATTGCAGTTCGCTTTTTTTTTCTTCTGTGGCTTGGTGTGTGCCTCAATCATGACAATCAGTGGGTAATTTTCGATTCATTGAATCGATATAAACTGTGGTTTGATCTGACATATATTTTTATTCATTTGAAAGAAAGAGGAGCTCGTCTTCTTCAAAGCTTCAACAGGCCAATTAAAGAGGAATTTCTTTTGGCGTTCACAAGGTAAATTCAAATTTAATTCATTCAAATAATTAAAAACTGTGATGAGTTTGTTGAATGTTGAAATGCCAAACCTTTTTCCCGTGTTTGTCATACTACACAACTCACGAGAGAAAGCCAAAGCATCATTCAACCTTCTTTTCATTTCCCAACCTTTTATATATATTGCGTTTGGAAAGGGATGATATTATTTTTAGTTTTCTACCTAATTTATTTCGGTTCATTTATTCGATTTGATCCGTTTCTTATCAATTTTGTCTTTAATCATCACACTTCACTACTTTTATAAAAAGGACACATATTATCATCATTATATATTAAATGCATTATTATTATTATTATTAATTTATTTAATGGAAAACATATACTTATTATTTTGTTAATATAACCATGATCAAATAGTTATAAGAGATCAAAACTCTTAAAAGCAGTTTGATAAATTTTAAAGTCGAGAGAGACATTTCGATCGAAAGACGTGTTTTTTAGAGCAAAAAAATTTCCTTTCATAAAGGCTGCTATTTCCTGCTCGCGTTGCCCCCACATCGCCTTCAATTCAAACTTTGAAAGCAATTGCATTTCCCTACTCTCCATGGTGGACCAGCACAGGACGATACCTTGCAGTAATTAAGCTGCCACCGATTTGACAACTTTGAAAACCGTGCCATCCTTTTCATATCTTTTTATATATTAAAATTTTTTAATTATTATTTTTAAATATATTTACTTGTGGAATATGGCAGAGCTAAACACATATCTAATTGTAATTCTCCTCAAATGATTAGCGATAACTGCTAACTGCTTTGACCATTGACCATGAATTGCAGTGTCATTTCTTCTTTTTCCCATGACTTGCCGTTTCAGTGTTTTAAGAAATTCCTGGCATCACATTTTGTGTGAAAGGAGTAAACTGAAACAGCAGGGACTGCTCTGGTGATTTTGAAATTTCATGGACGTTTTGGAAAAAAGTTTCAAAAGTTATTAGCATCAAACATAATAATATTCATATTGTTGTATAAGCACCAATAACAATAAATAATTATAGTTAAAATTATTTTAATATTAATTAAAAGTATTTAATTTATTTAAAAATTGTTATATTTAATTAAATTTATTAAAATATTACTCATTAAAATTGTTGTTCAAAAATAAAATGGGCCCATTTGATATTTTTTTAAATAGGATGTTCTTTTCACAATAACAAAAATAAAGGGGCCGCATTTAGTTTTTGCCAAAAAAAACTTTGGACCTTAAAATGAAAAAAAAAACTCATTTTAAAAAAGTGGTCTTTTTGTGAATGGAAATAAAAGCAATGATGTACACCGATTTTAAGTACATTAAATTTACACAACACCGGGCCCCCAACCAGAACATGGGTAAGGTTGTGCGTTCGTTTTCCGAGTGACTTGTTTTTCTATTAACTGATTGGACTGGTCAAGTCAAATCCAGGAAATGGGTGTTTTGGCCTGCAAGAGAGGCCAAGGTTTCTTATCCTCACCCGAGTGCATATACCCACCACCCGGTCTACTTACTTCATCAGAAAAAAAAAACCGAGAGCCAAACCGATCCAGAATCACCAAACCCGATCAAAACATCTTTATTTATTTTAAAAATAAAAAATAAAAAAGGAATTTACAGTGACAAACTCATTGGATTTGTTAAGAATTCATGTGATGTAGATCTAAAATAATATTCTACATAAATCGATTGGTTCGATTGGACCGGCCAAAGCGGTTCAACTCCGGTTCGGTCGGATTGGAAATTTTCAGGGTGGGAGTACTTTGAGTTCGGTGCTTTGCCTACGAATCCTGGCAGTGCAGGTAGCCTCTCTCCTCACTCCGTGTTTATCACTCAGGAGTGGAGACTGGAAGTGGAGACGACGCTGGGAACGAGAAAAGTCTTCTTTGAACTCCGCGTCCCGGACTGGGGCTCTTCTCGGTGAATGGTGGGAGGCGAGGCTGGGGGTTTTGTGGGCTGCTGCGGGTCTTGGGTCAATTCCCAGGCTGATTGTTCTCGGTGAGCGCTCAGAAATAGGAGTTTTTTTAGGTGTTTTAGATTGCTCTTTAGGTTTGCTATTGATAAAGTTTGTCCATTTCTTGTGATTGTTTGTCTGTTGGTAGTGGATTTTTCTTTCTTTTGTTTCTTTTGCGCATGATGTTCTTGGATTTTGCGATTATGTTGCCCCTCTTTGATTTTTAGTCTGGGGTTTCTGGTTTCGTGAGCTCGCGTCGGGAAAAATTTGATTTTGTTTTATGCAGTTCCTGTGGATCTGGGTGTGAGGGAGTTTGCTCGTGTTTCGCGGTGAAGAATAGGGGGAGAGAGAAATTTGATGCTTCGATGCAGTTTTAATCCGTCACATCTCTTCAGGTAGCGGGCTTCTCGTGTTAGGAGGGAGCTTTCTTGAGATGGATTTTGATAAGCAGTTAAGGGCTTTTGGTTGAAGGATTTGGAGAGAGCGATCCTCTGGTGTCCTCTCGTGTCTTACCTGTGTATAGTATGTTTACCGTGATCACTTCGTTTGTTGGAAACATAATGGAAAATCTTAGTCGGCTGTTTGTGTTTTTCTCTCGTGTGTTTGAGCTTAGTTTTATGTTTGGGTCACTTCGCGATCTGCATCCTCAGGATTTCTTATCAGTTTTCTAAAATTCAAAAACATAATTTTGTTGCTTGTTTAATCTTGTATATTTTTAAAGGTGATGTTCTGTCTCTCGCTACACTTCTAAAACGTTTCAGTTTGCAAACTTGGTTATGGGGGAAGCGATAGGTATCATTAGTGTCAAAGTTTAGATAATTAGTGTCAATGGGTATCATTGGAGCCTTTGGTTCTTTTCCATAATACTTGCACACATAAGAGTTCTTATTGGCTTTTGAGATTCTGATATCATGTTTAATTTTGCGTAATTGGTTGGACTTGACCACCTTGGCCAAGCTCGTAACCTGTTGTGTTAAATTCTGAATGGAGTTTTCCATAGAATGCCTTATAGCCTCCTGCTAATTGTTGTATGATTTATAAATTATTGCTTATTCAGTTGTATTTGTGGTGTAATTGAGGTTTGCCAACCTCAAATAGTTGGGACTAACACAGTTTGATGATGGTTAGTTGAATTTTATTCTTGCTTCTTCTTGAGCAAGCTCAGATGAAAAACATTATAGATATAATGCTGAGTGTAATCTCTATTTTCCATATAGATATAGCTGAATCGTGGAAAATAAAATACTTAGCTGCATTTGACTCTGTTCCTCTAATTAGCAACAGACAAGGGGGAAAGAAGGAGCTCTCATGTTTATGGCCATGAAGTGGAGACTTTCTGTTGCTCTTATTCAGATACTACTTTGGTTTTTGATCAATAATAGATGTCATGGTACTCTTAACGACATCCAATGTTTAAGAGCCTTTAGTAGTTCAGTAGAAGATCCTGAAGGCAATGTATTTTACTCTTGGAAATTTGATAACCTATCAGAAGGGGCTTTATGCAAGTTTGTTGGTGTCGAATGCTGGCATGAAGATGAAAGCAAGGTTCTCAACCTGAGACTTTCCAATATGGGGCTTCGAGGCCAGTTCCCTTTAGGGCTTCAAAATTGCACAAGCTTGACTGGGCTCGATCTCTCGAACAACAACTTTTCAGGACCTATTCCTGCTGATATTGCAAAAAGGATACAATTTGTCACATCTCTCGATCTTTCATTCAATAATTTCTCAGGGGAAATTCCGCCCAATCTATCTGATTGCAGTTATCTTAATGCCCTCAAGCTTCAGCATAATCAATTGACTGGACAAATTCCCTGGCAACTTGGCAGCCTTGCAAGACTGAAGGATTTTGATGTTTCAAACAATCATTTGTCTGGACAGATACCTAACTTTGCTTATAGTATTTCAGCATCAAGTTTTGCAAGCAATGATGGACTCTGTGGACTACCATTGAATGATTGCACTGGTAGTTCAAAGAAATCTAATGCTGGTGTAATTATAGGCTCAGCTATTGCAGGTGTTGTTATAACCACCATTTTCGTTGGTGTTGTTTTGTACTTCTGCATGCAGAGAATGCCCATCAAGAAGAAAGAGAAGGACGTAGAAGAAAACAAGTGGGTGAAGTCTATAAAAGGAGTCAAAGGCGTCAAGGTGAGTTAGGTGTACTTTTCATTTGTTTATGAGCTGACTTTCTTTCTAAGCCTGCTAAGTTACAATAGGAGCTGTCCTCTTTCTTTTTCAATCTATATCCGTAGCCTAAAGTAGAATCCATTTTCTTATACTTAGGTGTCTATGTTTGAGAAATCAGTGTCGAAAATGAAGTTGAGTGATCTCATGCAAGCAACTAATGATTTCAGCAAAGATAACATAATTGGTACGGGTAGAACAGGGACTGTGTACAAGGCATCACTTCCCGACGACACTTATTTTGCTATCAAAAGGTTGCAGGACTCACAGCAATCCGAAAAACACTTTGGATCAGAGATGGCAACGCTTGGAAATGTCCAACATAAAAACTTGGTTCCCCTTCTAGGCTATTGTGTTGCCAAAAAGGAGAAGCTCTTGGTGTACAAGTACATGCCCAACGGCTCTCTCTACGATCAGTTACATGGGTCTGCTTCACAGGGCAAAGGTATGGAGTGGCCGACAAGACTGAAAATTAGTATCGGGGCAGCAGAGGGAATAGCTTGGCTTCACCACAGCTGCAATCCTCGCATTCTGCACCGAAACATTAGTTCTAAATGTATACTCCTGGATGAAGACTACGAGCCCAAAATATCTGATTTCGGGCTTGCAAGGCTGATGAATCCTATAGATACGCATCTCAGCACTTTTGTGAATGGTGAGTTTGGGGATCTGGGATACGTTGCCCCTGAATACACACGCACCCTAGTCGCAACACCAAAAGGCGATGTTTACAGTTTTGGTGTTGTACTTCTTGAGTTGGTCACTGGTGAAAAGCCAACTCAAGTATCCAAGGCTTCAGAAAACTTCAAAGGCAGTTTGGTGGAGTGGGTTACTTTCCTCTCGAATAACTCTATTCTCCAGGATGCGATCGACAAATCATTGATCGGGAAGGATCACGACACTGAGCTGCTTCAGTTCTTGAAAGTAGCTTGTTCTTGTGCTCTCTCTGGCCCCAAGGAGAGGCCAACCATGTTTGAAGTTTACCAGCTTCTGCGAGCTATTGGCGAAAAGTACCATTTTTCAACAGATGCTGCTGATACTCTTTTACCATCTCTTATTACAGATGCTGAAAGTTTGGATGAACTTATCGTGGCAAAGTGATGTACAAGGTTGGCGGATGGCAGGGAGGAAATCCATATGTTAGTATTAGTATTTTAATGGTGCAGCATGTTACCTAGAACATCTAGTAGTATCTTGTAAATCAAGTTGTCTTAAGGCATCTTAGATGAATGTTATTTGTCTTCCCACATCCTATGTACGCATTATATTGGACTAGGTTTTGGTTTTTTTTTTATCTCATTTGCCCTTCCATGATGAATGGTTGCTTTTTATATCTAGGATTGCTAAATAGTTAGTACAAGCCTATGCTCAGTTACTGCAAGATAAAGAACCCATGAGTTTAGTTAGTTCTCATGTAATGCATATAGTTTTTTCCTCTTCACATTCAATGAAGATGAGTCTGTGGTTGCTATGATATGGAAGAATAGAAAACTGCGAGAGGTAAATAAATTTGTGATTGTGATTCTTTGCTGACCTTGCAGAAACAATTATTATCAATTATGAGGATTTTGTAAAATTCACTAAAAAACCCTTCCCTTGTTTATGATGATCAGGTGCGGCATGTTTTTCATTGAATTATCATCCAATCAGAGACAGACGTTACTAGGCAAAGTTCCATTAACAAAGTGTAGCAGATTCATCTCTGGCTGTATCTGAGAAGGTTTAAAATTTTGATCCGTGTTGAGGTTTTGATCTTAGATCGGAATGATACGATTTGTATTGTGTTGTTATAGTTTTGATATTTTTTAAATTTTAAATATAAATATATATTAATTTTATTAAGATTTAATTATTAAATATGTTTTATATGTTGAAATAATGAATTTATATTTTAATATTTTCTTATAGATACTTATTAAATTGTTATAAAAATTATTTTTAAAAATAATTTTTAAAATTTAAAATTTAAAATTATAAAATCGGTTAAAAATAATTGTAAAATTATTTAAACATTTTAAATTATATTTTTGAATGTATTTGTAAATTTTTAATTTTCAAAAATTTATTTAAAATATTTAAGAATTATATTTTTAAAATTTTAGATTATTTTAAATTTATATTTAATTTTAAAATTATTTTATTTTATAAAATATTTATTAATTTTAAAAATTATTTAAAAATTTTGAAATAGTTTTTAATATTTTATAACTATTAATAATAGTTTTTTTAAAAAATACATATTTAAACAATAAAAAATTAACTAAATCAAAAAATTTTAAAAAATCACAATTGCAATAGCCTGTGGAGGTCGTCGTGGCATCGCAGTTCTTGTGAAGAGTTTTATGGAATATATAAAATTTTTAAATAAATTTTTTTATATATTTTAATGAATAATTTGATTAGAATTTTAGAAAATATATTTGATTATTTATTTAGATTAAAGAGTGATTGGATTGAAGGAAAAATAATAATATAATTAAGAAATAAATAAATATTAGGGTTTAAATAAAATATATAATTAATTAGATAATTTTATTAAGATTTAATTAAATTTTAATTGAGTTAATTAAACTTAAGTTTTAATTAAAAAAATTCAATTTTTTTCTCGATGCGCACAACCTTGGCACACACAAACGCAAGGTCATGCGACCCCTCCAGCAAAGCCGTCGTGGTAGCGTGACCCCTCCAGGGGCGCCCGTGCATCCGTGGGATTTTTATTTTATTTTATTTATTTATTTATTTACTTACGATTAAATCATTTAAGATTTTACTTTTAGAATCATAATATTAAGTATAAAAAAATTTTAAAATGAAAAATATTTAGCTGCTCATAGAGTGTGCGAAGTAAAGAATACGAGATAATAATCAGCTGCTCATGATGTGTGCGGGGTAAAAAATGCAAGATGCACAATCTGATGTACCAAAAATTCCTTTATGATTTTAAATTTTTTATATTTAATATTATAATTCAACTCCTAAATTTTAAAAAGATAAAACTTTAAATAGTTTAATCACAAATAATAAAAAAATCTACAGATGCATAGTCGTACATTGTGAATCATGCAGGACATCACAATTATATATATTGCGCGTCTTCTTGTGTGTCTAGCGTCGTCGGAGCGTCGGGATGCCCTAATCATTCAATCACAAAACGGATATCTTGTAAGGAAAGATGTGCAAGGTATATATATAATCTTACCCAAACACTCGTTGAACTTAGTTCTCCATACAATATTTTCACTGACCTTTAACTAGATATTTCAATATTAAATGTTAAAGAACGAGAGTGAAATAATATAATGGATATTTTTTAATTAATTTATTTTTTAAATTAATAAAATTAAAGAATCAATTATCAAAGAAGGGGCTCCATGTAAAGTGTGAACTCTAAAAATGGGTGGTGGGCAACGTAAATGAAGAAATTTATTCCAATTTTTCGCCTATGGACATCAGCACCATCTCGACCGTCCCTTAATATACCTCCGGGGCCCTTACATTCCCTATCCGTTGTTATCAGCCGTCGATTGTGTATAAGGGATCTCCTGAATTTATCCAGCTGTACAACACTCGTTGTGACCACACCGCAAATCTTTAACGACGCAAACAACAGCCGATGGCCGAAGCGGTTTCGGAGAGAATGCTGTTTCCTGTCTTGAGTAGCATTGGCTCCTGACATTGCCCATTATTTATTTAATATTTCTTTTTTTTATATAATCCGCCGGGCTCGATCTTCATCTGGTGCTTCGATCGGTCGTTCGTGGTCTCCAGAGACCTTTTTGCGCCCGTCTCTTCCTCGGGGTTACCAAGGGTTTGTTTTGGAGATCTGCCCAAAGGAAACCGGAATTTCCAAACGGGAAGTCTATCTTCTTCAAGTCATCACCGTCTATTCGAGCCGATTTTCTGGATTTCCTCTCGATCCAGGGGCGTTTAGAGTTCCAAAATGGGCAAGAATCAGGCTTACAAGGCGATGCAGAGGTCGAGGCTAGGTTCGTCCTCTGCTGGGCCGGAGGAGGTCGAGGACGGAATGGTTTGTACCCTTTCATACCATTGCTTCTGATTTCATGTTTTATCTTCTGGTCAAAAATGACTTTGCTATGAAATTGTTATCTTTAGGTTTGTGTTGGGGTTTGCATATGTATATCTTATAAGAGCTTTCTGAATTGCTTGTTACATGTATTTTTTTTCTCCTTTTATTCCCTTGACTTTCTGGTGCAGATTAAGCTTCCATTCCTTCTAGGAAGTTAAATATTGCTTTATATACCTTATTAGTTGATCTAGACAATCAGTTAGTTATTTTAATTGTGTTTAGCATTCTTACTTGGGCAAAAATTTGATTGAAGGGGAATATCAATGAGATTGTACGGTTCCCTTGATGTTGCAATTAGTCTTTTTTTAGTCTTAAAATTAGGGTTGGCAATGGGAGTCAAATTCAGAACCAGAAGATGTGGGACGCTATCCCCACCACCCACTACCACCAGGGGTCCATGCCTGATTGGTTCGGAGTGGGGACAATTTAAGACGTAGTTATGGTGATTGATGTTTGAGGATCACAATATCAAGCCACGTTATAACCACCACAATCATTCATTGCCCTCATATCATACACTATATGTCAATGTCCTTATCGGTGATGTTGAGTCTCACTTTCCAACTGAATAGCAAAATATTGTAATAAGAAATTATGAATTTGTGAGATAGCTGAGGGTAGAGACTGAAAATGAGGAAGATATGCGAGGAATATGAGAGAATGAGGAGGAAGAGATGAAGATTTGATGGTCGAATGGCAGAGGGAGATGGTATTTATATAAGATCATATGATTCTTTTAATATTTTTGATTTTTAAATATTTTTAATCATTAGGATAAAAAATGAGCAAAATACCCTTATTATTTATATTCTAAAAATTAAAAGTATGATACTATTGGTAATTTATGGAAAAAATAAACCAGGCTATGTGCTTTGTTTGTGCCTAGCATGCAAATCGGATCCAACCCGACCATAGGGGATCGTGCCCAACTCCAATTAGGTCCGTGCCGAGCTCCACTGGCTAGATGCCACCTAGCCCAAGTTTAGGCAAGCTTTATGTTGGGTCACCCCTATCCTTGATACTTTACCTACATCCTAGCAGTGTGTTTTCTTTTTTCATATGGGCTTAGTTAATGATTTCCCCCTCATTGCTACTGAGTAAATTGTACATGTTTCACAAGTTCAAATGTATTTTTGACGCAACATCAGTTAAACAGAGGATCTATAATTACGTTTTCTGATTTTTAATTTGCTGGTTAGTTTACTGATATAATCATACCCCTAAATTGAAGTGAGTTAACATATTAAACTCTCTTCTCTGGTTGTTCTTACTAAAAACTTAGGACTGGCGTCTTGGCTATTTGCCTTCAAACCATTTTTTCTGTTTTGTCCCATGAAATTATTTACTCTTTTTAAAATTATTTTATGCTTCTGTACCTTTTTTCACTCGTGAAAAACTAGGTATTCCTGGGCAAAGAAAATTGTACATATATTGATGAACTACTAGCCACTTTCTTGATTATAGCTTTGTTAAACAACTGAATTGGTTGGCAATATCTCTTAATTCTTTCTAGTAATGTTGCTGTTATGTGTTCTTTATAGTTTTGTCTTCTTTCATATAATATTTAGTGATGTTCTTCAACATAGCATGAGTTTTGTCATGTATTTCAATCAAAAGGATTATTACTAATGAGGACCATCACAGACGGATGGTTCATTTCATTCACCAGAGTGGCATGCTGCTCGTTTGGCCAGCTTAAAAACATCCCACACCGTAACATGGGAAGAATTCAAGAAAAAACAAAAGGTAAGGCATTTTTTTGACTGGTTTTCTGCAATTTGAGCAATTAAAGCAAACCTAAAATTTTGAATCTATCTTAATGTTATGTTTCTTTCTATATGCCATGTTTTTTTTTAATCTTAGATAGCATGTTCCGAGATATTTTGTTAATTTGACAGGCTCTTTTGTCCACTACATGCCAACACTTGATTGTTGATTTCAGTGTATGTAATGAATAGTTGATCTATGTGACCTTAGACCATAGTTGCTAAATACAATCCATACTTTTGATGATTTAATGAATCTACCAAACTTTCATCTTTACCAAATAGTTTTAGTTTTAAATATCAAACTAATCTATTTTGCCGTCAACTTATTCACATCAAAAATTTCTATAAGTCGATGGCACGTTAATTTTTTCACACAGTAAAAGATATGCATTCCATTGAAAATCCATCTCAAATCCTTTTGAGCAAATCCACACAACTAGTTTTGTAATTTGATCTAACAATTTGGTGTTGCTGGTGGGAAATTATGGACTCAATGTGGAAGATTTTGAACTCAAGTAATAATGCTGAGGCCTGAAGAAGGCTATAGCCCCAAACCAAAGATCAATGATTCAAATAATAAGAACAATGAGTTATGAAAAAAGCTATAGGAGATTTGAACATGAAGCCTTAAAAAGTTGTAGACTTGAGCTGAGGGTTAAGGACTAATGTTAGAAGGTGAAATCCAAGAAGCTGTGGACTCCTCCATCAAAGGAGAAGGCGAGACCCAAGAGGCTGTGGACCTAAACTCAGAAAAGGAATTGTGAGATCCAAGAGGATGTGGACCCAAACTAAAAAATGAGGAGGCCAAGCCCAAAGGCTGTAGACTCAAACTTAAATAGATATGAGTCCTAAAAGGTTGAAGACCTAATTAAAAATATGGGGAGGCCTGAATTGAAGACCCTAATAATGAAAGACTTAATAAGGCTGACTGAAGACGTGACAAAGCCCAAATGGTTGGAGATCTGAGCTAAAGCCAAATCAAGGAATAAAAGGTTAGAAACCTTGAATTGAAGACAGCTTGAAGTTTAAAAGGCTGGATAATCGAACTAAAGGAAAATAAAGCCCAATTCCCGAATTGAAATAAGATTCACAAAGTGACAATTTCATGTTGGTGAAATCAAGGCCACAAGCTATAGGAGAGATGATGAAGAATGTCTAAGAAAATCTCCAAAATATATGAAGTAGTTCTCAATTACCAATTATTCTTGACAAAGAAAAAAGCAATTCAAAACTATATGTATACCATAACTAAAAAGACAACATAATGCTCAAGACATTCAGATATGCCATAAAAGTAAAATTTTCATTTTTAATGTGAAGTGTGTACATATTCTCAAATGAAAATCATGAGAGAATTGTTGAGGGCCATTCAGGCCTTCTATGTGCTAACAAGTTTTGCCCTGGCTTTTTGAGCTTTTTACTAGACCATCAACTCCTTGAGATGATTTGATAGGCCAATGGAATCATTTAACAACTTCTCCCTTTGGAAGCTTATTGCCCCAGGATGCTTATGATGTTAGATGTTAGTTTTCAATTCATGGTCTTGCCAGACAGCTTGCTGGTGCTGGAGGTTTTTGCCAAGATTAAATATGGATTTTCTGCACTTAAGGAGTACCATCCTTGGGAAGATGAAGCTCTTATACTCATCCACGGCATGATCAACCTTGACAATTTTTAGTCCACTTCAGGGCATAATTGGCTTGTTCCCTGACAATTAAAAAGACTTTCTAGTATTAGCCCTTGAAATCATGGTTATTTCCTTGTGGTTTGTCTGGGAGGCTCTTAGGTCCTTAACCATTCATCCTTACCTCTTGATCTCCATCTTGAAATCCTCCTCTCTCCTGGCCTCTTATTATGATGCTTCAACTTTTCATTCTCCTTCAATTGTAAGAGCTCCTCCAGGGCTGATCCCAATCAGTCAGCTCCAAACAAGCTGCCGCTGATGATCCTGAGAAGAATTCCACAACTTGATACTTGGCAGTGGAGCTTTCCTTTTGTCTGTGGAGTCAGTGAACTTGAAGGATTCTTCCTTGTCCTCAGCAGCAGAGGTTTAGTAGGAAGAGTCCTATTGGATTGACTCCTTGGAAATCTGTAAAGTTGAATTTATACTGTTTTTGATGGTTCAAGCTAGGCCATGGGATGAGGTTCAAGCCGGGCTGAAGGTTGCGGCTCATCTTGAGTATCTACCAATTCTCTTATGATTTAGCAATTCAATCTTACTTGAGGGTTATAAACATTTACAAAATTCATTTGAGGGGCATATAATCATGTATGATCTAAAATGTTTGTCTCGTTTGGGTTTCACAAACTTCAGTAATTTTTTTCCCATGTTAATTCATTTTACTATGATGGATGAATTATTGTACTGGAGTTTGTCCCCTGAGGAGCTATGATCCAAATTTTAGTAATTTGAAAGAATTTATATTCAGGTATTTGTAGGAAATCTACAATGGCTAAGTTTTGAACTAATTTCTCATTGATCTTTCTGATTCTCCTGTGGAATTTTTTTGTATAATGAACCACTAAGATGCTCCAAGGGTCCTATCATTTAGTTTTTTTTAACCATTTTTAACCATTCATAAAGTGCTTTAGTTCTTATTCTTGTTAGGGTTTTTTTTTTTCTTTTCTGTAGGTGATTCTGTTGATTTAGTATTTGGTATTGTGATTTTTGGATAGTGCATGTAGTAACTGTCACAGGTAAAATATTGATCTCGCCTGAACTTCATAAATTGATTTGAGTAAGAGTATCCCACATGATTGTCTGAAAAATAACACCAGTGAAGATGTAATCTGCAGTAGGCTAGGGGGATGTTCTCAATGCCATTTTCCCTTGAAAGAGAAAAGCTTTCTATTGTGAACCAAGGGCCATGGAACTAAAACTTATAATTTATATTTTAGTGCAGGAATAGGATAAGAAGAGTCTTCGATTTTTGCAGGTTGTTAGAAATTATGTTGTATCCTTTGTATCTTAATTAATGAAAAAGTTTGAAAAATTATTATAAAATTATATAGAAAATACACAAAGGTTGTTAGCCATGCTTGTCAAATTTTTAACTAACTATAGCTGAAGCAATCCTTGCACGTACATTGATTGGGCATGGATGTACTTAAAGCAAATTAAAGCCAATCATGATGATAAAGGTATTGCATCCTTATGTTTGATTGATATGCTATTGCTTTCGAGAATGCATCTCTTGCCTGTGTCATGAAACCTCAAGGATATCTTGTTGTAGTATGTGTCTGAAGAATTTCATCAATATTAATATCTGCTCAATTTTTTCATCTTGCAAGTACAACATATATTGCTCTTGGTTTTAGGAGGATGAACTCAAAAGAGATGAGCTTGAGGCTGACAAGGATAGAATGATGAGAGAATACAGAGCTCAGTTAGATGCTGAAAGGGCTAGGAAGCTGGCCCTTGGAAGAAACCACTCTGCCAATAAATCACATCACAAAAGAGGTACTCAGAAGTTTGCATTTCTCTCTCATTAATCCAGTATCTTGGACCTTATGCTTTTTGCTCAAACTGCCTTTGACTTGGTTTTTAAATTCTACTACCTTGTTGCCTTTATGCAGACCGGAAGAGTAAAGAGTCAAAGAAGCGAAGTAGCAGGAAGAGAAAGGTATTCTGAATTCTCAACCTAAGCCCCTTTTCAAGTGCTAGTGTAACTTTGCTTATTACATAATTTTTCCTCTAGTTTTGTAATGTATTTGTTGAGATTATGCTTATACGGAATAGTCCCCAAGGATACTATGTTTCTTTTCTTGCGAAAACTCTTGAAAGTGAATGTAATATTCACAAACTTCTAAGGATTTGTAGGCAACACACTCCAAGTATTTATTGTTCTTATTATTGTCATAGAGAAAAGAAGCTCCATTTTTTGCCCGTCAAAGATAAATATCTGGGAGTTGTAGTAGTTGCATAATTGTGAAAAATATTTTGTAGGGATTTATGACCGTGACTTGTTAGCGACTATATTATGATATCGTTTCATTTAATTTTCAACAATCTATTATTTTTTGTTTTTGAGGAATATAAATTGGAAAACTGTGATGAGGTTTTCTTCAAATTTGTAAATCACGAGATGTGTAGCTAGAGAAACCATCTTTCCCTGTACTAGTCTTATCGCCAAGAAACTAGATGGGTTCAAGCAAGCTGTCATGTGCTATGTACAGGGGTGTTTTCCTCGTTGTACCAGGCCTATCACTTGTAAGGAAGGGCCTCTGCTTCAGATTAAGCAAGTAAAGACCAGCAATACTTGGAAATATAGTATGCAAATATCACACATACAATCAGATATTGGAAGCTTCGAGTGGAAACCTCTTCCTACCCTTTTACCAAATAACCTATTATTATATTTATGTGTGTAATTATTCTTGAAATACTCGAGTCAATTAACAATATTTGATTTACGTGGCTAGTGGTTTCTTGCACTAGTGCGGTTGAATCCTCAGTCAGATTAGAGGAATAAGAAATAACACCATTCTGTATAATATCGCATGTATTGTTATATTTCCATCATTGATCAATGTCTCATGTAGCTGTCCAATTGAACCATGCTTAGCCAAAGTAAACACAATTTAAGAACCCTAGTAACAGCTTGCGATGTCCTTTTGTTTCAATTGCAAATTTGATTGCAAGAATGTAGCAACTCTTTGCCTGTTTGGTAGGTAGTCTTTTCTCTTTTCTCATTATGTTTTTTCTTTTGACATCTTTTTCTGGAATTTGTAGCATAAGAAAAAGAAAAGAAGAATGTTTGTGGTAGTCTGGTCTTTGGTTCTCGCAAAGGCTTTATATAATTGTAAACCACATTTTTTTCCCCGCTTGTTATGTCCCAATCTGTACAATCTTTTCTTTATATTCTCTTCTCATGTGTCAGCACCATGTTCGATGTTACTTTGCATGAAATTCATCATAATGATCAGCAAGTGCATCTGACCTTATCTTTCTTTTGAATGGAATCTCGATTCTTAATAGCACAAGAGATCATCTGAGTCAAGCTCCTCTGGTTCGTCCTCTGAATCATCGAGCAGTGACGATGATTATGACAACAATGATGATCGAGAATCAAGGAGATCAAGATCTAAGAGATCAAAGAAGAAAAGGAAGCATAGATCAAGGGCAAAACACTCGAGCAGCAGCTGCAGCGACAGCGAGGAGAGTGACGGGCCAGTACGACTCTCCAAGTTCTTCGGAGTTGCAGTCGCAAAGAGATAGACCTTGCCCGGTGCCTGGTGCTTGGTGCCTTCAATTAATGGTGCCCTCACACTTGTGCCTTGTGGATGGCTCCCTCCCTTCTGATAAATGTGAAATTGGTAATCAGCGTTGTATCACTAGATTCAGAAATTGTCATATCATTTGGGATGCTACTAGGAAAACATTTCGCAATATCTCTGTGCTTTAACATTAATTGCAGTAAGTTTCATGATTTGAGGTTCGTCGTAGAATATTTATTGTCAAATTTTTTACAATAGTGGCTGCCAAAATTTCGAATCTATATTTTTATAGTCAAATATAGATTATTCTATTAAAGTCAACTAAAATGAAGTGATTTAGAAATGACGACCATGTGTTTCATGGACGCTATTTCGTATAAAATTGTTAGAAAAGTAATCCTAACAGATCTGGTCTAAATGCTTAGGGTTGTCAAACGGATTAATCATAATGATGGCTAATAAATTTTATCTAAATGGTTAGAGTTGTCAAATGAATTAATCATAATGAAGGTATGTTAATTCATCAAAATTAATTAGATGGTAGGGTGGGTCGGCCCATTTGATAGGTTTAGAAAAATTTTAATCCAATTTAAGATGAATTGTGGATTAGATAGATCAATTTATAGACCTATCAAAAAATAAAATTTTTATATTTAGATTGTAATTTAAACGAGTGAGTTGAAAATTTTAAATTTGGATTGCCATTTAAATTAATAAGCATTTAATTTATTAAAATTTTATTTTATTTTAAATTTTAAAAAATAAAATTTTTAAATCTACAGATTAATCCAAATTCACTATTGATTAATTCACTTGAATTTATCATGGATAAAATTTTAATCTAATCTATTTAAATTATTTAATTTTTAATCTAATTTATTTAAATTATTTAATAGGATGAATAAATTGGACTATTAAATGGATGACACCAAAAACCATGAACTTTTATCTCTATGCCCTCACGGGCTTGCTCATGGTTAGCGCAGGGCAGTTGCTTACAATAAGGCGATGGGTCAACACTAGCCAAATGGCCGTGATAAAATTAAAAACCATGAACTTTTATCTCTCTTCCTTTACATATAAATAAGATTTTTCCTGCCACAGCAAATAAAAATATTCCTAAAATTCCTTTTTTCGGCTCTATCTTCATCCATGTTTTAATCAGTTACCATCTAATATTTTAACTAGTTATATAAAATTGAATATTAGTTTTATCTCAGTTGCAGCATTAAGGTTTTAAGGCATGTTTTAAATTTTTTTTGGTAATAAGAAATATTCTACATTTTAAATGGTGGGTATTTATAAAAATTGTGGCAACTATCTACAAAAATATTTCCTAAATTAGATTATTTAAAATCTAATTCAGCTGTGCCTCGGGGGCACGCTCCTCTCTTTTCAGATCATCAACTAGGCATCTTATTTTTATTTTTATTTATCAAAATCATGTCTATCTCATTGGTTATTGTTCAACGATATACATTTATTTAAATTCCCTTTCAATTATTCTATAATGTATCTTTTGTTTAAATCTCTAGTTTAATTTTTAAATTGATTATATGTATTATAATAGTTACGAAATATAACAATGTGAATGTTAGATGAGCAAATATAATCCATATCGTACTAGTTATAGTTTTATAGCTGCTATAATATGAATATTTTTGAATAAACTAAGTATGTGTTATAGTAATTATAAAATCATAATTACTGTAGCAATTAACGTGAATATTTTTAAATATTAAATATATTGAATGTATTTATAACTAACTATAAAATTATAATTACTATAATATATATATATATATAGAAATTAAAATAGATTACTAAATTATAAATCATACAATGAATCCCATTAATTTAGAAATTAAGGCCATTTAAAAAATATATTAGAGCCCAGCATTTGAATAATTTTATATAGTTGAACAATGGAATGGAAATTCTTCTGATTGTAAGAAAAATTAAAATTAAAATTGAAGATGACACACTAAAAATTAATATATCAATATATCAATTTGAAATTATATTTTAAATATTTTGCTAAAATATAACATTTGCCCATATTTTAAATATTCTAGTATTTTTTCCAAATTTTATAAAATTATAATTTAGATTAGATTTATATTTTTTAAAAATAAATATATATACTTTTTAAAAAATTTTAAGATATTTTTAAATTATTTTCTATTTTTTTAAAAATATATATATATATCAGACTAAACTCGACCCTGCCTTTGTTGGGAAGCTGCTTCCAATTTCGAGTGTCAGAAGCTCCGGAGGAACTCCCCTATTTATTTGTTCGTTACTTCCATCGATCGATCGATCGATACTCATATTCCTTGAACTGTATCGTTGAGAAGATCTTCCTAAGGAGAAGCAGAATTACTAAAGAGCACTGCTGCTATCTACTGTAAGTACGATTCGGCCTTTATAACTGTTTTTTTTCTTCTGGATCTGATTCCTGTGTGATTGGATTTTACCACTATTTGTGATTTTTAGTTGTTATATTGGTGACTACTGGAGTCTGGTGGAATTCACCCGTTCTATATTGGTGGAACATTCATTCTTCTCGATGGCTCCTGCTGACTTGACGACGGAGGAGGTTGGTGATCTGAGCTCGTAACTTTGCGCCTTCTGATCTTGTTTTTCCCTGTAAGTATCTGATTTCTATTTGAATGTGGCGACACATTTGAGATTAGGGTTCTTGTTAAGGTCTGAAAAGGTAAGTAGATATTCCATCCCCATGTTGAAAACTAAGATATGATCGAACTTGTGAACGATCATTTTTTTTCATACCTTTAAACTTTTCTTATCACGCTATTAAATCTTGTTCTCCCCGTCTTTGTGAAGTTACGAAATAAAGTAATTGCGCTTGTCTGTAACCGGTATATTTTACCTGAATGTACACTTGGAAGTTGGATCTAAAGGCACGTTGCCAAGATGCTTTATTCTCCTTTTCACTTCTTTCTTTGCTTTCCCTAGTTGTTTTTCCTTGAATCTTGAAGATGTATCTAAAAATTGTCCAATTGACTGACTGATTCAAAGTTTGCGCATATCTCGTTAGTTCATTTTAAACGATCATTTGCATGGGAATTTGGCTAGACTGGTAAACATGTTGACACAGACTGATGCTGGAAACTCTGCTTGCATTATTGTTCCTATCATTGTTTGTTGGCTTTCTGTTTTATAAACCATGGATGAATGACCTATTGGAATTAGGCATAATAAGATGTACAGACCTCTGCTGACTGCAGGTACTTCTTTCAAATAGCAGTGAAAATAGCAGTGTTAGAGAAACATAAATGACATTTTTTTCCTTTATGCACTTGAAGGTTCTTAACAGGGACATACCATGGGAAACTTACGTGTCTACTAAACTCATCACTAGCGCACATCTTCAGTTGTTGAGATGGTATGACAAAAGATCCGGAAGCCAAAAAGCTTCTTTGCTTGATGATGTAAGTAAGTTTGTTTCCTTCTTCTTATACTATTTTACTACTGCCAAAAATTTTGTTTGTGTTGTAGTACTATGCTTCACCGTCAACCTTAACCTTTTTGGACTCAATGCAGTGACAATTCCTTTTTTCACATTGATTGTTTCATGTATATATATTTCATGATTTTTTATATCATATAATCTTGAGTGATGTTTATTACAGCTTTTTGTATCTTTCCACTTGAGTGATGTTTATTACAGCTTTTTGTCTCATTTTTGTATCTTTCCTTCTGAAGGATTTAAATGTCAAAGAAGTAGTGTTTTTAAGAAAGGTTGTTGCCTACCTCTTTTTCCAAAGGACGGTTTGTCATTTTTATTTACAAATAATATTTGACAGCCATGAAAATTTTGAAGCTATGCAATGATAAAATTTAAACATCATCATATGTGTGTTAACATTTATGGACATTGATGTGAGAAGGAAATTTTATCCATACCTCTGCATCTATGTAACTGAATATGTTTCTTGCTTCTAATGAAGAGGAAAGAAAAACTGCAGTTCTCTCGCTCCTAAAACTACAAATATATAACATAAAAATCATGACTTCTGAAATTGCTTAATTCAAACATGCATATTCCAATAGTACGAAACGTCTATGAGTTTCCATATTTCATATTGTAAAGGTGATTCACCATGCCTTATCCTAATCTAATTTAACTGAATCAAAACTACAAATATATAACATGAAAATCATGACTTCTGAAATTGCCTAATTCCAACATCCATGTTCCAATAGTACGAAACGTCTATGAGTTTCCATATTCGATATTGTAAAGGTATTTCGCCATGCCTTATCCGAAATTTAACTTATCTGAACCAAAACTGCTCATTCAGCATCTCAGTTCCAGTTCAATCTACTTCATCATCAGATTTTTTTGGTATAGAGCCAATTCTCCTTTTAACATGAGTTTAGTTAGCATTATATTTAAATCTCCAACTGTTGGAACTTGGAAGCCATTATGCATGTGAAAAATTTTCATTGATTTATGTTGCATAGTTTCCTGTATTTCTGCCATTGAATAATTGTTCTTCACCTCTCCTTTTCATTTATTGGACCTTATTTATGCATCTACATATATAATTGAAATTTGTTATTCATATTGTTCTTGCTCTTTTGTGTTTAAACTAGCTCTAGGTATTCTCCTGTCATATACTGGGCTGCACAGGGTTAAGCTTAAGTTGTTTTCACAGGGTGTAACTTCAGAATTTTTCATGTCTATTCACCATTTTAACTTACAACACCTTAAATTATACTGAACCGTAGAAAACTTAAGTCGCGCAAATAATTTTGTGCACTTTCCATTCAAATTATCAAAATTTACAGGATGGACCAGCTTATCTGCTGGTGTTCACAAACATTTTATGTGATATATCAAAGGAAGAGACAGTGGAGTATGTGCTTGCTCTTATTGATGAAATGCTTACAGGTAAGAAAAGTGTCTTTTGAGTTTTTGACCTCTCATGTTAATTATCCTGATAAATTTCATTCTGTTCATTGCAGCAAATCCAAAACGGGTCAGACTTTTTCACCAAGCAAGTGAAGATAGTTACCATCCTTTCATAAGTTATGTTTTGATAACATTTTGCTATCACCGGCCATTGAATAGGAAAATAGTGATTTATGCTTCTCTTAAGTTGTTGGAACTACTTATATTCTTTTGTAATCCTTCTGGATGATTCTTTGAGGATCCTTTGTAGGAGCAGAAATTTATCTAATTAGAAGGGGAGCCTTGGCGCAACGGTAAGGTTGCTGCCATGTGACCTTCACGGGTTCAAATCCTGGGCCTCTTGCCAAAGGCAAGGTTTGGATCCTTTTCCCGGACCCCGCATGGCGGGAGCTTCGTGCACCGGGCTGCCCTTTTTAGCAGGGGCATTTTTTGAAGTAAAAGTGTATTTATTTAGTGATTGTAGTTAGTTTAATGGTGAAAATGACATCTAGCAGCGCAGTTAGTGGACTTAATGGTTTCTTGTGTCTAATACTCTAATTCCTATTTAAAGACATCCTATGTAAATATCAATTGAATTTTGACTGATATGATGCTTCTGGCTTCATTTGCTTGCTTTGTTACTGACATTGATATGTTCAAATGCTTTTATATTGTTTTATTCTTCCTCCCCTGAAAAGCAATTCTGCTTTCCATGATCTTATACTCTTCTCTGAAAGGTCTTCTATTTTCCTACAGAGCCAATTCTTGGTGTGTAGAGTCTGTTTTTCTTTAATGATATCAATCTTATTTTATTCACACAATACTCTTCCAATCTTTCAGATGGCTTCAGGAAGGAAATTGGTTCATACAAGAGAAGTGTTATAAAATATTGACTCTTGTAGTAAAGTACTCTCAAACTCCTCAATTTGCACAAATACTATATTGATAGTTTAAAGTTCAATGGAGGCCTTTAGTTAATTTTCCTTTTAGTGTTCGACCAAAAGCTCTGGATAGCCTCATTACAACAAGAGAACCCTCACATTCAAAAAGTCAGATCTCAACTATTAAAGATGTTTTAAAGGGACTACTTGATTGGCTCTGTTTTGAGGTTAAGTTCTTTATGCTCATTGCAATTCGTCAGCATAGATTTTTTTTTTTGTTACAACCTGAAAATGTGACAGAATGTGCTTTCCAAGACTCACATGATTTATTTATTTTTATTTGAAGTATTTTTTTGTGGATCATGTCTATTGACAATATTAGCTATCATTTTTTCCTTAATCAGTTGCTTTTGAATTGGGATTATAATCAACTCAGGCTTTTGAAGTTGAATTTGGATAAACAGAAATTGATCAACTAATATGAAAATTTGGAGCATGTTTCCTAGACTTAAGTCCATAACAGATCTTGTTGGTTGGATATTACAGTGGACGGATCATCCACCCATTGTTTCCTTAGAAAAACAATGAGGAAGACTTCCATTCTTAGTCATTATTCACCTACAAGTGGTTGGAGTCTACTTCAATTATGTATGCATAAAACCTAGAAACTATTTCAATATTGCCTCCTACCTCCTGACCACCAACCTTTGGGTCAGCAATTTTGATACCTAACTCTCCCCATCCCAACCAATGCCTTGGCCTGCCTCTCCACGAATCTCATTGGTGTGATACTCATTATCCTTCTCCATAGTGTCAACGACTATCCCTTCACCTTTGGCACTAAGAAGAAGCTAGTCCTTGATGCCATGAAGCTCAACGGTCCTGAGATCTAGCAGAACGCACATGTTGCAGGCTCTAACTTATGCAAGCTGTGGAGACGGAGAAGAAATTGTGTAATTTGAGGAGATAAAAGTTTATGAACCAATAAAGAAATTGCGGTTGGCAAAATGCTCCATATCTTTATTTTTCTCCTATCAGTTAATTTATATAAATAGTGTTGCTTGCTTAACTGATTGAAACACATTTTCACAAGTTGAAGTAGTTATAACTTTATAATTTTATGAGCTTCTTGTTTCCCATTTTGGAAAATTTCTAATATATGTGTTCTAAACAAACAGTTGTATGATCAAATTCAATGAAATTTCATTAGATTAATCTACCAATGTGTTGTTCTTTACTGGAAGTTGTATTTGATTTTCAGCTGAAGTATTCATCTCATCCAACTTGTTCTATACCTTTGGCTGTAACTTGCCTAGCCAATTTGCTGAGAGAACCTTCCATGAGGGTTTCATTTGTTCAAGCAGATGGTGTTAAATTGCTAATTCCTTTGATTTCACCAACATTGAATCAGCAGTCCATCCAGATCTAGTAATTTTATTTCCTTTTGTTGACTACAACTTCCAGTAGTCATTTTTATGCTTTTCTGATAATTGTTAACTTATGCAACATTTCTTTTTGGTCATTGCATTTAACAAAATATAACTTCCTTTGGGTATAAATTCTGACATCACTTTTATGCTAGGTACGATTATCATATTTTAGTTTACTGCATAGTTTCATAATTTCATATCGCTTTCAATATTTATTATGACATTTTCAACAAATTGTTGCAACACTTAGTGAAATATTTACCTCCAGGCTTGTTATTTGTTTTTGTTTATGTAATGTGTACTCAAGGGTAAATGCATCTTCTCTCTATCATTTGTATCCAAGAGTGAAATTGTTTGTTCAGTGGAGGTGAGAACCAGAGAGATGCCTGCATTTATGTGGAACCTTCTGATGTTGTACCATAAAGTGAGGAATTGGCCACCAGGGATCTGAGACTAGGTATATGTAGGCTCCTACCCCATGGTTAATTACAACAACATTCCTTTGTATAAATAACACTTGGATGTGAGGCCTGTGTTTCAGATGGGATGAGGAGGGATATCTTCAACCATGATTTTAATTTTCATTGTAGTGCTTATACCAGGCCTTCGTCTCATTGTTACAATATTGGGGGCATACGTTTCAATGCATGCTATGAGTGTATACATCGATACTAACTGTTTTGATAGTAGGTGTTCTTTTATTCTCTGCTTTATCCCAAAATTGTTGTCCAGCTTTGATGAAGGAAAATAGTTGTATGAGTTTAGCTTGAACAAAGAAATGTCGAAAAGAGAATGCTTTCTTGTTTCCTTGTGCCATTAGCTTGTCTTGACCTGTATGGCGTAGGATTATTTTGAGCAGATCCTAGCCAATTGGTTCATCCTATCGGTCGTTAAGATGATAAGACAATTTAAATGTACACTACTATGGTTGCTAATGCAACCAAACTCTGGTCTTTTATGTTAAACCCTGAAATCAATGTTTTTTTTTGGCAGCTTTTATATGAAACTTGCCTTTGTATTTGGCTCTTGTCCTATTATGATGCAGCAGTTGATTACTTGGCCACTACTAGGGTTCTGCCAAGGCTTGTTGAGGTTGCAAAAGGTTCAACCAAAGAAAAGGTTTAATTCTGCCAATGTTTCTCCAAGTCTTTAAACTTGGTAGCTGGCAAACTTTCAACTGTCTATATTGTGCAGGTTGTGAGGGTCATTGTACTAACATTGTGCAATTTACTGCTCAAGCCAGTATGTGGGGCACAAATGATTGATCTTGGATTACCGCAGGTCATCCAGTCTCTAAAAGCTCAGGCCTGGAGTGATGAGGTTACACTTGTAATCCCTTTGATACCAGTTGTGATACAAATTAGTGTTAAAATCATGATATTTATGATTCAATACTGTTAAAATCATGATTATATGATTCAATACTATTAAAATCATGATATATATGATTCAATGCTGCTACACACTGATTATTGCCTAAGTTTTGAACAATATTGAATTTTTAGTGACCCAAAGTAGAGAAGCTATGTAAAAAAATATGGAGCTATGCATAAGAAAATATATCTATTGGCACATTAAATAAATTTGAATTCAATATAGATCGATTCACTCAGTTGTATTTGTGGCTGCAAGTTGCAAAATTATAATGATTAAAGGCTACAGTAAAATAGCAGAAATGTCGATAAGTCTGTCTTGGAAATGGTGAAAGTGCATGGATGCCTTTATGTAATTTGGTTCGTTCTAAGAGACTTACAGGGACAATGAAAATGATTTAGTCTTTATCTTTGCTCTGAGTGTTGGAAAAGATGCCTTTACTATTAATCTGGGATGCCGATAATGTGATTGGTGATCCTTGACCTCCATATATATATTTGCCACTTACTAAAATTCATATTATGTTGTCACCACGCACTGTGTTTTTGTACTTTTTCCCCTTTACAACTTTGGAATTGAATGAGCTACCATTTTGAGCCAATGTTTCTGTTTTATTGCAACATTTTTATAGCAATTTCTTATGGAATTGGATATTGTAGCCATCCATGTAAAATTTTGCTTCTAGTTTGCTGGCAGCATATGAACTGATCATTGTGATTTATCAGTCCTGCACATCTTTGTTACTTACTGCACCAGCAATAGCAACAACAAAGAAATAAATATATTTAGTATTCATTTTTTATTGCGAAGTGACCTGAACTCTAGGCTTATCAAACCATACCATTGATATGGAACCACACACACCGACACTAAGCCATTATCACTGAGGATCCCTTGAAAAATGATGGTCCTCCCACTCTTTTACTCAGACCCGATATTGCTCTTATCACTCAGTATGGGATGAGATTTTAAACATTTCTTGCCTGTATTTATTCATTTAGCTATCTTTGGTTCTAAGTTTATATGATCGTGATGCAGCTTTTAATTATACTCTTTGTTTTGAATCTAGGATTTATTGGATGCACTGAATCAACTGGAAGAGGGACTTAAAGAATACATTAAAACTTTGAATTCCTTTGATAAGTATAAGCAGGAAGTCCTTTTGGGTCATCTTGATTGGTATCCTGTGCACAAGTATCCAGGCTTTTGGCAAGAGAACATTACAAATTTTGAAGAAAATGATTTCCAGGTAATTTATGCTGCTATCAATTTTTGAAAAAAAGAAAAAATTGCATGAGGCCCTTGATCTAATTACACATGTGCATTAGTGAAAGAAGCATGACTCTATTCCTTTAGACTTCATTGTGGACAAGGGGCTTGCGCAAGAGCTAAGGACGCCTCCTAATTAGCAAGATGGTTGTATCTTGTTTTTGAATTGTTATTGCTTTTTTTTTATCTGTTGCTGATAGTCCGTTAAAGTTAGTATTAATTTTATGTCAAGGTCATGGTTGTAGAAATGAGACGGGAAAAAGGTCTTCCATATGAGATCCACAAGTTACTTTCTATCAGCAAACTCCCGCTGGGGAACAGTAGCTTTAGTTTTCAGCATGAAAAAAAATCTTGATTCACAATGTAAATAAGAGTTGGGGAAAAAGTTCCATCTAACTGAATCCGACCATCACTAAGTTTTCAAGTCATATGCCCGTATGCTTAATTTTGTGACAGAATGCTAAAATTTTTTATAAGGAATCAGTTCGTGGCCCTATACAAGGGATCTCAAAACTGTAGTTAAACTCGATCTTTTATTCTCATATCACAAAATACTCCAGTATTTTTGCCTTATTGAACAAAAAAAATCTTTCTTAGTAACAAAATTGATGATTTGAAGTTGTACCATATTTGTGAATGGTAAGGAGATGATGGAACTCTGGCCAGAACCTTACTCCAGAACATTATGTGCAGGTTCTACGTGTCCTTGTCACTATCCTTGATACTTCTACTGATGCTACGGTCCTTGCTGTTGCTTGCTATGATCTGTCTCAGTTTATTCAGTATCACCCTGCTGGAAGAATCATTGTATCAAACCTGAAGGCTAAGGATCAGGTGATGAAGCTTATGAATCATGAAAATACCGAGGTGACAAAGAATGCCCTTCTATGTATCCAAAGGCTTTTTCTTGGTGCCAAATATGCTAGCTTTTTGCAGGCTTAAGTTAATGGTCCCTACAATGGTGAACCCTGATGATTCAATTTTATTTAAAATTTTTACTGAAATATTGTGGCAGATGAGTACAAAGAGTACTGTTTTTTTCTCTCTCTCAGGCGCCGTCCTCTTCTCAGGTTGGTAAGCATTGCCATTCTTGCTTCGTAAATAAATTGTATTCTCCATTTCAAATGCTCGAGCATTGTATTTGGAAACCAGAAATAAATAACTCAATTCTTATGTCCTTTAGTTTTCCATTCCCTTCTATTGCTTGCTTAGTTAATGGTTCTGTACTTGTCCACCCTTTAACTCGTTATTTCATTTCCATGCTAGACTGCAAACCCTCTCCTTCATTGTTGTTTTAATAGCCTATTGATTTCATTTGTTTCTTTTTATTCATTTAACCGATGTACAAATTCTGTATACAAAATATGCTTGCACTTTGAATGCTACAAGAACTACTCCAATCTTCTGCAATGGTTTGGAATGGAAAATACATCTGCAAAGAAAGGAATGGATAGTAACTTTGTCATTTATTCTGTACCTTTTCTTCATCAACATTTTCCTGGTCCCATTTGGATCCATCCATTTGGAAAAATGTAATAGATAAAATGATTGGTTGCATTAGTCAGCATGCATACTGTTGTTCATGTCCTTTTGCTCTTCTGGTCAAAGTTTTGATGATTTGTTCCAGTGAAGCCAATGTTCTTTTACTCGAATATTCCAAACTTGCTGATGGTAGGATTTCTAATAGCAAACTGGATTTCTGTAACTATTTCGTGTCCTCAACTGAAGACCCAACCCAACTTTTTTGCTTGTCACCGAGCTGATCCAGACAATTCTTGTGGGTCCTCATATCCCAAAATCAGGCAATTAAAACAGAGGATTTGACATTTACACCTATTTTTTTCACTGATATTGTTATGGCTCAAATTTGTAATGCAAAAAAAGTAGGTAAATATTTTAAAGAATGAACAATCACCAAATGATGTCATTGTTAATTAACCTAATTCTTCAGCTACGAGAAGTAAAAAAAAAAAGGAAAATTTTCATTTTCTATTTCCAAATTTTATGACCACTTCAATTTGAGCAAGCATCTTGGTTCAACCATTTACTTTATTATATCCATAGAACATTTCATTTCCCACTTAGTGATACCATGAGCATATGAAGAACCACAACGAGACATAATCTCATAAAAAAAAACTTGTAGAAAAGCAGCCACAGGATCAATACTTGTTACGCCTACTACAATTCAACTACTGCTGCTCTTCTTCCTCTTCTGGTGCAGCCATTACCATCTTACTCAGAGGACTCGGCCCAATCTTCTTCCTTCTCATGGCATTCCTCTTCCTGATGAACTCCATTTGGTTCCTCCTCCGCTTCTGCATCATGGCCTCCTCTTCCACGACAAACCTCCTCATCAAAATATCATCCGTCAATGACTTCCCCCTGAACACTCTCCGTCCTTCAACCGACGCCCTTGTGCTCGAGATCCTCTCCGACGGCCCCTGCGCGAACGATTTCGACCGGGGGTAACTGTAGCTCCTCCTCGGCGGGACTTCGGCTCGAAACACCTCGTTGTAAGAAGAGATTGGAGCACAGAGACACACTCTAGTGAAGGAAGAAGCCACCTTGAGGGAGGTGCACTTGCTCAGCCTCTCCCTGGCGGAGTCCTTTGCATGGACTCCTTCAGGCTTCTGTGGCAAAGGCTTCAATGCAGTCTTCCACAGAATCACGAACTCCATCACTCTTCCATACCACCTCTTCCTGCAATGCTCAATTATGCATTCGCTCGCGAAGAGAAGCTCAATGGAATTGCAAAAGCAAGAAAAAACAAATAAATAAACAAGTTGCCTTTTCTGTGGGCGCTTCTGCTCCTGCATGAACAGGGAGTGGAGAAACATGGGAGAGTTTCTGTTAACCGAATGGCAATGTGGCATCAGCTTTGTTGCTGCACTTGTTAACCGATTCTCCAGTGACAATGTGGTAATTTCCTTCTTCCTTTTCTTTATCGGAGGGCACTTTTGCTTTGGCAGGATTCCATCTGAGAATGAGGAAGAGATAAGAGCCTTGCAGTGGTTGGAACTTGGAATACTAATTTGAACTGGCAGTGAGAATTGTGGGTGCCCTTCGCCTCCTTTAGAATGAAGTGGAAGGGTGCCCTTGACTGCCCCAGTGCCCTTGAGATTGTGTGAAGGAATAGATTAATGTAATTCGGGTCAAGTCCGATGACCCCAGCGGTCAAAGTTGTCGGCGTAACCACAAACACACCTGCGAAGGAGCTGTCGTTTGTTATATTTTGTAGCTCATCATGATTATCATGTCTACAACTACAATGCTTCGCTCATTCAATTTAACTTCAACGAGTTCAAGCTCGACAGGCGAGTTGAATAAAGTAACAAAAGAGACAACTCATTCTAGGGATCATGGAAGAGTAGCGAGGTGCACTTTAAAGCAGTCCACAATGTCCAGCTAAATTGTGAACCAGGAATATTGATATCGGAGACTGGAATGGCTTCATCAGGATTCATTCGCTTTTGCTTTAATCTCCAAAGTCTGAGTAAAGTGAAGGAAGGGAGAAAGAGAACTTGATTACCGAACATGGGGTGCTTTATATAAATCCTCTTTAATATTCACCAAACCAGGATCCATCAAAGGCTGCTGAACGTACAGATCATGTTAGATGTAAACTTTTTTCATTTTTCATTTTTTGTGTTTCAAGCAAGCTTGATTCATGATCTGCAAGAAGAAGCAGCAGAGCAGCCCTGCCAAGTGATCGTACTGCCTCATCGTCTTCTCCCTTCTTCTCCTGCCATTGATTGGCGTCGTGACAAACGCATGCCATCATTCAAATTTCGTCTCAGTCTCACGTGCCAACGGCCTTGTCTTCCGCACGGGCGCCCTCGTCACTCTCTGTCGATTGCATGCTCGCTTGGTACGGGCAGTGGCAGCGCCCGGCGCTGCCTCCTGCTCAGGCTCAGGTCAAAATTTGAAGGCAGAGGGAGGAGGAGGTTCTTTCACGATCCAAAATTTGGGCTCCTGAAGGCTTTTGGGCCTGGAAAAAGGCCCATTGGGCATTCTCCAAAACTTGAAGTTAATTTTGCCATCCACATGTCAATTGATGGACGACGAAGACTTGATCTGATTCGTATTCGGGCTGCATCGCAACAAAATGACGGATAATTATTACTCTGCCAAACTGTCGATGCCGATTAAAATATCGATTCCCAAGCCTCGTGTCCCTCCCAATTAAAAGAGACCAACGCAGAGCGGAGGAAGAAGGGGGGTAGAAGCAGGGAAACCGCATCGCCCCACGGCGATGGAACACAGCGATCGCTTCTCCGCGTACGCTACTCTTCCGATCTCCTCCATCTCCAGGTACGCCTTCCTCCCCTCAATGCCCGCGGCACTCCGTCACTTCCGCCGTGCTCGCGATTATCTTTTTTTTTTGTCGGTTATCGGCATCGATTCATCGCGCGGCCACTGGAGTTCTTGAGTTTTCGCCGATCCGAATCGGGGTCGTGTAGGGTATTAAGTTCCGCCGTGCTCATCGTATCCGTCTATTTCGATTGTTGATCTTTGATTTCTTGTGATTTGATCTGGATGCCAACTGAACGATGATTCCGTAGACTCGATGTTGCAGTAGTTCGATTCGGGATTCAATGGTTGTTGGGTGTGGACAGGAAGTGAGGAGGAGACGGCAGTGACCGATTCAAAGAGTTGATAATGTCCGTTGACGGAGAGGATACAAGATGGATGTGCGGCACGTCTGGTATGGTGAACCTCCACCGGGTCAGTTCTATCGTGAGAGAGATTGGAGAACCGTGCTTGTATCACTCACCTGCTAAGGTTGGTCTTGGTTAACTTCTAAGCAATTTTTTTTCATGAAAACAGCTTCTAAGCAACTGGTTCGTGTCTCTAGCTTCACTTGTTGTGAGTTGTAGGTAGGACTGATATATGCAATTAGACAGAGTGATTTAATGTATTTCAATTACTATCGCTTATCATTTATGATTTTTAAGGGTCATGTGGGGAGATCTCCTTGGGTGGCTGTTAAGGGGCCAAGGCCTCGAAGGCTCATTCTTTTTCAGAAGGAAATACTTAAACTATTATGTGTCCTTTCTAAAGATCAAAGTCAAAGAGTCTAATAGTTTGATTCAAGAAATACAAGGGTGTGAACCCTACTTTGTAGTATACCATGGTAACAATAAGCTATCACACTGTTCAAAACTTGAGAATTCTATCATGTTTTGCACTTTGAATTCTTTTCTAATGAATAATGTTTTATAGGATACCACTAAGGTAATTTTTTCTGTAACTTCTATAATGCAGAGAAACAAAATGCTCAAGCCAGAAAAGTGGCAAGCAATTTTTGACAACGATGGGAAGGTTATTGGTTTCCGCAAAGCACTTAAATTGATTATCCTAGGCGTAAGTTCTTAAGCACATGTTTGTACACATTTTGATTTGTGGTTACCAGTAAAGTCATGTGTAATTCTTCCATTCTTAGAGCTTATGGTTCTAAATTCGAGGAAATTAATTTTAGTTTTATATTATGCATGAAAAGAGGAAACACTGTGCTGTAGCTCTGAATGTATAACTAATTGTTTGCTTTGTTACCTCTCTCCATGCCCATGCTCGATGCAAATGGATGACCTATTCTATTACAATGTACTGGTGCTTCCTGGTACAGTTGATGACTCCTCATATTTTACCTTTTTTTTTTTTGAAAGAGCAGGGTATAGATCCATCTATAAGGGCAGATGTCTGGGAATTTCTCCTTGGTTGTTATACTTGGAACAGCACTGCCGAAAATAGGAAGCAACTAAGGACAGCACGGAGGTATCATAGTTTGGCTAGATTTTATGGATGTGTTATTGTTGGACTGCTTAACATGTTTGAAGTTTTAACTTTCTCTAAGTTTGAAAGTTCAAACTGTAGCCTCGAAATTCTATTAGTGACAGGAGTTAAGCACTATTACTGCGAACTTGTTTGGCATTCTGTAAGTGTATCAAGTAAACTTGTTTTCTGTCTGCCAACATAGTCAGATGCTGTATTTGGTCTCCATTTTTAACTAAGCGAACTTCATGTTTGCAGAGCTTGACTACCTTATTCCATCAATTTTGATGACAACCCATGTATTTCTGTTTAGTTCTGATAACTGAGCAGGACATCTGACTTATTATCCTCAATATTGATATTCTATTTACGTGATCCAAGAAGTTAGATATTATATCCTTAACTAATGCATGGACAATGAATAGTAGTTGGATATTGCATCTCTCATTATCTCACCTTACCTCAATGTGCACATTGCCTGAACATGTATAAAAGATTGTATCTGCATGACTCATAGCTAATGGTTGACAAAATTCCACTGTTTTTGAGGAATTTCTCACAGTAAATGCTGAACTTTATTTACTCTGATGAATTGAGCAAACCAATTTCTAAGAGAATCATGTTAGTGATAGAAACTGGGCTGCAATTTGAACCACATTAACTCTGGACACTAGTTCAGTGGTCGGACCCATGGGTCAATTAGTTTAACTGCATGTTAACCAGGAAATTGACCTGGCTTAGTTCATTGACCAGACCAGCCTAGATCCATGGATTAAAGTACAAATTATTCATCTTCTACACATTATAATTTGGTGACAATTAAAAGCAAATCAACTATATCCCAGAAAGCTAATCAAACTATTCTGTAACAGATTAGATGTACAATAATATGTATTCGGCTGGATGACTGATGACTGACAAAATAGATAATTAATAAAAAGTTATACCTTGCTGAGATCATAGGACAAAAATAAATTGAATAAATGTTAAATAAATTTGTTTTTATTTATGCAACATGCATGCTTAGCACTTCCGCTGCTTGAAAACTAGAGCATGGTGTAATATGGTTAATGCATTGCAGGGAACGGTATGAGGACTTAGTTAAGCAATGTCAAATGATGCACTCTAGCATTGGAACAGGCAACCTTGCTTATGTTGTTGGATCTAAAGTCATGGATGTAAGGACTCTATCAAAAGAAAATAGCGATAAGAAACTAGAAACTACAAGTGAGAAGAACTCTGGTACATCAACAGAGTTGGTCAGTGCCAGAATGAGTACTGACAGTGCTGCTTATAATTATTGCTCAAGAACCTCTGAGTGTGAAATTAATGAACTCCAGTATGACAGTGAGAGCTTTTATGATTTTCCTCCTCTTCCAGTAACTAATTTATTCCTTAAAGATTATGCTGATGAGAATGAAAGTACAAAGCATGAGTCAAATGGTGATAGAACTTCTGTTTCTGAAAGAACAACAAGGTTGAAAGATGAACACGTGTATAGTTTCCAGATAAACAACAATGTGGATCTAATTATGGAATCAGATGTACCATCTACGAGCAACAGTCAAAGTGATGTCTTTCACTCAAATATTCCAAAATATGGAGTAAAAGAAATGGCATATGAAAAGGATGTTGTTAATAGCTTGCAGATATTAGACATTCCAGAAGCACCTATGACAGACAAGACACCTCCAAATGGTTTGGTCACTAATGAAGATAGAGTTTCTGAATGGCTATGGACGCTTCATCGAATTGGTAATTTATTTATTTTTTCTGTGATGTATATGCTAGAAATTCTGGAATATTCCATGATATGAACATATATATTAATTTTCTTGTGTTATTCTTTAACTAAAATCATTGTTTTTTTAGTTGTTGATGTTGTGAGAACAGATAATCATCTGGAATTCTATGGAGACACAAAGAATATTGCTAGAATGTCAGATATTCTTGCTGTTTATGCATGGGTTGACCCAGCCACTGGATATTGCCAAGGTCGCCCCTTGATTTTCTAGTTTGTATTGTATGTTTGAGTACAGAATTCAAATATTTACGATCTGGATACATGCTAACATTGTCATATAATTGACATTAGGAATGAGTGATTTGCTTTCTCCTTTTATCGTGCTTTACGAGGACAATGCAGATGCTTTTTGGTGCTTTGAGATGCTTCTTCGACGAATGGTATTGTGCATTTATATGATCCACCCAAAATTTTAGTTATTTGTGTTCAAAAGGTTAGAAACTAATTATATCTTCCATTAAATATCTTGTTCAGCGGGAAAATTTTCAGATGGAGGGGCCTACTGGGGTCATGAACCAGTTGCAGACATTATGGAAGGTCTTGGAACTAGTAGATGCTGAAATGTTTGGACATCTTTCACTTATAGGCGCTGAAAGTCTTCACTTTGCTTTCCGAATGTTGCTGGTTCTTTTCCGTCGGGAATTATCCTTTGACGAAGCACTTCGAATGTGGGAGGTTTGTAACTTGAAGATTGTGAATTTTCCAAAAAAATTGATGATCCTGTGCTTTGTGTTACTTTTGTATCCATTTGTTTGTTTCATGCAATATTCTTAAAGTAGATTAACAATTTATTTGCACTCAAGTCATTGTATAGATCTAGGGCACATTGACATTTACGACGTGAGCCATTCTTTGCCTACCTTTTTTATGCCTCGTTGAAAGAAGACAACAATGACATAAGATTAAGAAGTACAAACTAAAAGCTACAACAATTATTTTAATTCTTGTTGTAATGTTATAGCCATGTGAAAAGGATTTACACCTTCAAACATGAAATTCATGTCGTGACATGATTGCTTATTATTCTTGCTGATTATAATTAACTTTTGGGACCTGAGAATCAGTTTTGAGAAATCCCACACAACAGTGTGATATTATAACTTCTCATTTGTGATGGCTAATTTAGGATTGATTTGATTGTTTTTCCAAAGTTCCTTTAATCTTTAGAGCAATTTGGGAGTGAGAGAAGATGTTTGTAACTACATGCTCAAAGTCTTTATCTCAAAACTATCTTCCCTGAGTTATTATTCACAGTAGAATCTCTGTTTAGTTCCATGTGAATATTTGTAGTCCTCCTCATGTTGATTTGTACTTCATGCAAGCACCTCATGTTACTGACGATTTCTTTAATGGATTTCTTCTGCCGATGATTGATTCTCTCCTAAGAAGAGAACAACATAGATTTTTGAGGCTATGAAACTTTCCTCCTTTTGCCTCAGGCTGAAGTACCACATGGTTTTAAATTTCGTCAGCAAATTTTCTTTTGATCAATCTTGTATCTATCAATTGATACAGTGATTATTTACTGTCTATCTTCCAACATCTGTTTTCTTTTGGAATGGATGCGAAATTTTTATTGACATTTCTAGCATCCGTCTTCTTCCAAGTAAAATGACTGGAAACTTAGTCTTGCATCCTAATCTTATTTTTTTGTATGTAAAATTCTAAATCCTTTTACTAATTACAATTTTAAAACACAGATTGGTCTGTGTTTGTCCTTCACATCTTCTATTGTCACAAGTAGGTGTCAGAACAAGGTTTGGAATGTCATGTTGTTTCAGTCAGCATGATCATAACATATCATTCCATTGGCCTACCGAAATCAGTATAGGCCAATGAGACAACAACAATGAAGAGAAGATGTTTCCTTATTTCCTTGCCTCTTTGAGATATGACACTACATTCTCTTTAAGAAGTTGTAGTGGTAGCACTGGACCTGTTTCTTCCTCTATGAGGTGGGACAGTGTTATGTCTCAAAGAGGATGAAACAATGTTGGCAAGGAAGAACACTTCTCTCTATTCTGCTTCTTCTTCCTGCTCTTGATCTTGTTGTTCCCCATCTTTCCCTCCTCTCTCCTCTTGATCAGTGTGCACTTTGTACTGTGTTGGTACACTAGTTGGCGCACTAATGCCATCCTGTTGAGGTCAACGATTGCAATACTGGCATGCATGAGCAGAATGGTATGTGCTCACTGATACAAGAAAATTTTAAACTACAGTCTCATCTAAAACCTAAACCTACTGCATCAACGATTGCAACACTGGCATGCATAAGCAGAATGGTATGTGCTGACCAATACAACAAAATTTTAAACTACAGTCATCTAAAAACCTAAACCTACTGCATCATGTTTGGTCAGAGTTATGTTTAAGATTGTTTGTCTCCCAACTATTGAATGTTCCAGGTTGAAAGCATGTTGGATTTATTGTGAAATGCATATTCACTGGTTTTATATTTGCATACTTTTTTTTGTTTCACTATTATTCCTTTTTTTTTTGTTAAGTCCACTTGAATGAGTAACAAGATCTTTGTTTAATACATAATAAACATGAAAAAATATTTAAGAATTAGTGAAATGAAGTGAATGAACTATTTGATGACTGTGACATAATGGATGTGACATAATGGAAGAAGGGCTATGGCAGTCCTCCTACATGAAACATTTGCTCACTTGTAGTGAGGGTATTAGAGTTATTAAGTATTTTGGTATCATAATTTATTTATATTTGTATATTGATGCAATACAATATTTTTTCACTAAATTATCATGAAAGTATCCCTTCTCTCCTCCCTTCCTCTGTTTTTTTCTATGCCGTTCAAAGTGTGAACCTTATCTGCAGCTGGTGCTATTTTAATGTGAACCATTATCTCTTCGATGACATCTCCCTTGTGTGGAAGCTTGGATCGACAACTTGTCATGCCGCCGTCTCCTTTATGACTGCACCTCATGCAGACGACAACTTGTCATGCCTCTCCTTATGACACATTGATTTTGCACATTGCAACAAGCCTTAATGGGCACTAGCCCATGGTTCCTTCTTGATACATGATTCATCCACACCAAACATTCTATCGCTGGTAGGTGGAAGTGGAGCCATCCACTAACTTCTTTGTGCTAGATGAAACCTTCCCTCATGGCCGCTGCTATGCTTTTGCACGTGTTGAAACAACCTTCTGTGGGGAAAGAACGTGGATGGTGCTCACAGCTGATGCCTCCAGATTCCATTTACTTCCTCTTGATTCACGACGTGATTTGGCAGTAAAAATGGTCTAAAAGCACTTGTCTCTCCCATTTGTGATTTGTGAAGCCCTCTGTTGCGACAGAGTCCATCTCAAACTGAAACCAAGTCGTTGGGAGCCCACAACATCTTTTATTAAAGATTTTTTTTAGTTTAAAAATGGTTGAAAATATTAAAACAAATCTGGGCATTGCCTTCTCTTTTGGCCACACCATACCTCCTTTGGGCTTGTCTTCTTCAAGTTGTGTCAGCCAGAGGGAATCAGTGGGTATCTGCCTTCCTCTTTTCCTTTACCTATAAGTCTTCATATGATGAGCAGCAACAACTGCAGTAGCTAAAACATTCACATTCCGAGCATTTGTCTCCCTTTTTTGGTTGCATGTCTTCTGCTTCAACAGTTGCTTTGTACTATTGTTGATCTTTTTCAGATTATTGCATAATCTTCTCTCTATTATTTAGATCTGTAAATGAAAATCTCTTTCTCCTTTTCAAAAATCAACATTATTTTATTTATATGTTGCATTGTGCCACCTAAAAACTAGTGAAGACCGAGATAGTAAAAATATCTTGATCTCATTTTTGTACTTAAAGCAAATTATCAAGTTGTGCTTTCCATCTCTAGTGAAAACCTAAACAAAGGAAAAATGTTTTTGGTTTCCATTTTGTCACCTCTAGCAAAAGGTTGAGTTGTACTTTCTAGCTTTAGGAATGGCAAGAATAAAAATCTCTTGTTCTTGCCCCCATGGGTGTAGTGTAGTGGTAAAACACTCAAAGGAACAATAAAGGGGATTAATGTTTGAATCCCAAATGGGATGAATATTTTGAAGGTTGATTTCTGAGTGTGTATAAATTGTATTCCAAATTTATCTGGTAAGCGAACCAGGAGAAGATTGTCTACCTCTAAGGTTAGTCGGATGAAGCTTGGACATCTAGATTATCAAAACAAAAAATAAAGTCTCTTGTTCTTATTTTTCTAAATTTTCTATGCTATTTCTCTTTCCTATAGGACCATTGTTTTCCTTTTCTTAGTCTATTATGTATTGCTACAAAGATTTGTCCACACAAAAGATTTGTTCTTGAGATGATTTATTAATCCTAATTTTTATTTCCTCCTTTCTCTCTTAAGCCTCTCTCTTATGGTGTGTTGTTTGTTTGAGGCCTTAGGAATTGTGGCTTGCATGCTCAATCAACTTTTTTCCCCAAGCTTTGCTAATCTTAGAGTGGTTGTATGCTTTTCTAACTTAAGTTTTGTTTCTGCTTCATGTGAGTATTTCATGATAGCCACATCTAGCCTATGTTTTTCTTATTAGAGCTTGTCTAGTTTATGTAACAAGCTGGATATAGATAGTGTATGTCGTTTAGCATCAGGAAGAGTGTTAATATTTCCTTTCCTTAAAATTAATACAGTCTTATTCTCTTAAGGATTCTTGTAAAAAAGATGTTTTATTCTTTCCAAGGTAAGCAAACATGTTATTTCCTAACTTTGGAAGACTTTGGTAACCAAAAGTTATATGCCACAAAGAATAACTTTTATATCAGAGAGAATTGGAGTCTACAATTTGATCCAGATGATATATTTTACCTTTTTTTGTAAGGGGCAGTAAAGCTGCCAGTAGTATACTGTCAATGTAGAATAAATGATGGATCACTTGAAGCTGCTTGGATGTCAGTTTATTGATATTCCATGGTGAGAATAAATGATATATGGATATCAGTAATTATGTTATACTGATTCCTTTTTTATTAAGTCTCTTTTATTTATTCCATAGGTCTTGTGATCTATTCTTGGAGCCATTCCATGTGTCAGTAAAATAGGTTGGTTGGAATGTTGTTGGTCGGAGGGCTCATAATATAGATAATAATGGTTCTTATTCAAGTTTTAAAAACAAGTAAATTTAGGGACTTCTATCTGCATTTTGAGTATAATAACTACTATAGCATGTCTAAATTTTAAACTACTGAGAATTGATTACATGAATATCTGCAAGTAATTTGTAATGTGTTTATCTCCATAACATACAACTTATTTGTTCTTTTTCCCAGATGATGTGGGCTGCTGATTTTGATGAAGCTCTTTGTGAGAAATTAGAGAAAGCTTGCCTGGAACCATTAGTTTTGAAACATAGAAATAACACAGGTGGAGATGTGAGATCAAATATCTCTGGAAATAACAAAAGAAAACTTAAGAAGAAACATTCAAGATCTAAAAATGATGAATCTCTTGCACGGAACAGCAATGGGGCAAAATCTATTTCACTTGGTCCATTTTGTGGTCTTCCTACTGCTAATTGCTGGGCTGAAACTGATCAGCTACAACCTTGCAGTTTGTCTGTACCTACAAGAAATAGTGATGATGAATTACAGGTCTTTTGTGTTGCAGCAATTCTTATCATCAATCGGCAAAAGATTATGAGAGAAACCCACTCAATTGATGATGTGATCAAGGCATGTTATAATTTGTAAAGGTTTCTAGATTTTGCTCATTTTTCTTCAATAAGTTTTTATCAGGAAAACATTTTATTAGCTGGTTGCTATTTTCTATGTCTGATCATACATTTTCTTGGCTTGTTGTCCTTGTTAGTTTTCCACTAAAATTAGCAATAATTTGTGCTTAATTTTGTGTTACTTTTTCACTAAAAAGTTTATAATTTGTGCTTAATCTCTTGCGTTGATTATTTCACTTGCAACAATGTTATACAGGTTATTGTACTAGTCATCCCAACCAGCTTTTGATGAAATTTGAAAAAAAAAAAAAATCTCCCAATTGAGATTTCTTGATCTGTGTTTTCTTATATTTGTAGATATTCAATGATAACATGCTGAAAATCCATGTAAAACGATGTATACGCTTGGCTATCAAACTAAGGAAGAAGTACTATTACAAGGTGCAAGATTTAGCTCACCATTCCTTCTTTTTAATTTACTCTTCTTAGTATCCGGTTTCTATCAATAAAGAGATTTTATTGGACTATTAATCGATATTATCAAGTATTATTTTCTTGTATTGTATACAGTTGATAAAGCAAACAAGCTCAGGGTGTTCGGAGTAGGGAAAAAGTATTACCAATGGATGCATCCTCCTGTGCTCTTCATGCTTCTTCTGGTAAAGGCAGATGAAATAAGTAACTAGGATTTACCTATATGTATATAAATCTTGAAGTTTTGTGGCTTACTTTGTGAAACTTGAACTGTAGGCATTCTGTAGCTTATTGATAATTTCAACTAGAAGGCATTGATGCCCCTGGCAAAAAAAGGTTAGAATAGCTAAATCTACTTTAATTTAGTATCTCATATCTTTTTCAGTAAATTTCTACATCAAGGATATTTGCATTTGTTTAGTGCTTAAGTATAACACATTTTGAGTTTTCATTTAAATTCTCCAGTAGGCATGTTCCATGGTTAGTGAAGAATCAAGAGTCTGCTTTCCTTGAGAACTTGGATCCTTTTTCCTTGATAAATATCTATGTCAAGGTTATTTGCAGTCCTTTAGCGCCAATTTCCTTTTAGGTTTGTGCCAAGGAGTTAAGTATGACAGGTTTTATGCATTTTAATGAATTCTCCTTTAGACATGCTTGGTGGTTGTTGAATAAATAAGAGTTTGATTGGTGAATAAACAAGAGCCTGCTTACCTTGAGAGCTTCTATTGTCTTTTTCTTACATATTTAATTGGTAGGTATAGTTTCTTTTGATATATGGTATATGATCTGAAAAGTTCACCTTATTCTGACTTGCAATATCTATTTTCCATACACGATCTAAAATGTAGTCCTGCATTTGATCACAAGAAAAGAAAATTAAAGATCCTTTTCCTTTACTGCCAACCAAACAACTGTTAACAAGTTTTCAGGTGAAAGGTTTTTCGATTTACAATATTTTCATTGCATCCTTTTTGTTTTTGTTTCCTCTGATATCAACTTTGGCAATACTTAATCCTTTTCCTCTGGAGTTACAAAATGCAAATACAATTACGTCACATTGTCTTGGAATTTTTCATGGATATTTTGCAATTTGATGATCAATTGTCACTAGTATGTTTGCTGTTTTGTGCTATTTTTTTTCTTTGTTAATGTAAGCCAAGATCTAAGACTCCTGAATTCGGTTTTAAACGTTCAATGGCATGCCCTTATTTTTTCAAAAAATGTAAACCATTTAGTCTATGCACTCAATGCTGTTTGTTCTTCGTTTGTCTGAAGTGCAGCCATATAGGTTATGCGCTCACATACATTTTACTTGTGTTCAGAAAATTGTACAGATTCTTCTTATATGATCAAATGCATAGGAGCATTAGCGTGGCTGAAGCGGAAACACCTGTTCTTGTGACTAAGAATGGAGAGTTACACAAAGCATTATCATCCTGCTGTTTTCTTCATGATACCAGTTGATTCCTGATGAATAGTAGTAGATTACAATTACTTATTTTTCATATTAACCTGCCACTACAGTGCCAAGCTGAGGAAGATGCAAGTTATACCTGATTCATGACCTTGCGGAAACAAAAAAATTTGTACTGTTTTCCAGCATCAAATGGAGTCTTTTTTTTTTACTTCTAATTGTTCAATTCCTTCTTCCAATTCCTGCTACTAGAAATCAGATATGTTTTTAGGGCCTATTTGTACATAAATTCTAAATTCATGCCATCTGCTCAAACTCTGTTAAAATATTTCAATGCCAGCTTTGTTCTCATGCTAATGCTGTTCTCTGAATACTGCTTTTTAAATAAGCCAGCCCTCGTTCAATTCTCCCTCGAGTTGCTTTTTTCCTTTGGCTGCTCGAAGTTTAATATGAATCGTCATATTTTCATCTGGCAACAAATTTAGTAAACTAGCTGAGGCATCCTTTTAAATATTTAAATAAAATGTCATTTTAATTTTTGCCCTAACTACAATGTTTAGTCTTTCTCCAGTTTTATACTTCGTGGTCATACCTCGCTAGGGATGAGCAATAATTCAGTTAAATCGAATAAATTGACCGAACCGATCGAATTAAAAAATTTAGGTCGGTTATTTCGGAAATTCAGTTATTTTTTCTATAAAAATCGGTTAATTTTGTTAATTCAGTTCGGTTTTGATTTTAAAATTTCTTATTCGGTTAAATCGAATAAATTGAATTATTCAAATTAGAAAAAAATAATTTATAAATTTTAAGTAAATAAATTTATAAATATTTAATTAATTAATAAAATTTTTATGATATTTAAAAATTTTGATTAATTCAGTTTTTAACTGAATTAACCGATAAAATATCGGTTCGATTTATTTAATTTTTATTAAAAAATTTGGTCGGTCAGTTGATTAAAAAAAATTGATTTATTTGATTCAATTTTAACCGAATGGTCAGTCCTACACCTCGCTACTGTGAAACTGTTGTTGGAGTTAGATTTACACAAGCGATTCGTTTGTGAGCCACTTCAATCTACCCGAACAATCTACTAGTCCTGAGCCCTTCGTACCTTGTGGTATAACAGTGGTGCAAGCTTGTCGTCCAGTCAGAACTCAGGTGAATAAATTGGTATAGTAGGAATAAACAAAATCTTATCCGATGATTATGACACGCAGCTCATGATCATCCATTAACTACCATCTCCGGCCCAAGTAAACAAATTTCCTGGGCGTTATAGGGATCTACCTGGTGTATTACCTTCCATTCCATTCGTCAAAAGGTTCGGGCCCAGTAGAGTTCCTTTCTGGGGCCTTTTACGTAACCGATCAACTTGACAAAAAGGCCGCTCTACGGTCTCGCTGTCTTGATCAATTCATCCAAGATATTACACGAGGAAAGAAAATGAGAGAAAACCTAAATATAAATTAAATTAATATTAGGAGAGAAGAACAGAGGCGATTTTTGTTTATCCTCTCCCTCTTCGTCCAAGATCGAGTAGTCTCTCTAGCCCTAGTCATTCGCTTGCAACGAATTCGAGGTGAGAACTTCGCCTCGTTCCCTCCTCCTTTGTGGCAAAAGAATGTTTGCATTAGCCACGGTGCGCTCGAGATTCTTCTTCGAGAATTGGGGGTCCCTTACCTGGAGGCGGCGGCTGCGGCGGCGGCTGTTCATAAACTTCCAGAAACCCTATCGATGCCACCGAGGTCTTGTTGTTTTTAGGGCCTATTTGTACATAAATTCTAAATTCATGCCATCTGCTCAAACTCTGTTAAAATATTTCAATGCCAGCTTTGTTCTCATGCTAATGTTGTTCTTTGAATACTGCTTTTTAAATAAGCCAGCCCTCGTTCAATTCTCCCTTGAGTTGCTTTTTTCCTTTGGCTGCTCGAAGTTTAATATGAATCGTCATATTTTCATCTGGCAACAAATTTAGTAAACTAGCTGAGGCATCCTTTTAAATATTTAAATAAAATGCCATTTTAATTTTTGCCCTAACTACAATGTTTAGTCTTTCTCCAGTTTATACTTCGTGGTCATACCTCGCTAAGGGTGAGCAATAATTCAATTAAATCAAATAAATTGATCGAACCGATCGAATTAAAAAATTCAGTTCGGTTATTTCAGAAATTCAGTTATTTTTCTATAAAAAATAAAAATCAGTTAATTCGGTTAATTCAGTTCGATTTTGATTTTAAAATTTCTTATTCGGTTAAATCAAATAAACTGAATTATTTAAATTAGAAAAAATAATTTATAAATTTTAAATAAATAAATTTATAAATACTTAATTAATTAATAAAATTTTTATGATATTTAAAAATTTTGATTAATTCGGTTTTTAACTGAATTAATCGATAAAATATCGGTTCGATTTATTTGATTTTTATTAAAAAAATTTGATCGGTCAGTTGATTAAAAAAAATTAATTTATTTGATTTTTGATTTATTTGATTCAATTTTAATCGAATACTCAGTCCTACACCTCGCTACTGTGAAACTGTTGTTGGAGTCAGATTTACACAAGCGATTCGTTTGTGAGCCACTTCAATCTACCAGAACAATCTACTAGTCCTGAGCCCTTCGTACCTTGTGGTATAACAGTGGTGCAAGTTTGTCGTCCAGTCAGAACTCAGGTGAACAAATTGGTATAGTAGGAATAAACAAAATCTTATACGATGATTATGACATGCAAGTAAACAAATTTTCTGGGCGTTATAGGGATCTACCTGATGTATTACCTTCCATTCCATTCGTCAAAAGGTTCGGGCCAAGTAGAGTTCCTTTCTAGGGCCTTTTACGTAACCGATCAACTTGACAAACAAGACCGCTCTACGGTCTGTCTTGATCAATTCATCCAAGATATTACACGAGGAAAGAAAATGAGAGAAAACTTTAATATAAATTAAATTAATATTAGGAGAACAGAACAGAGGCGATTTTTGTTTATCCTCTCCCTCTTCGTCACGGTGCGCTCGAGATTCTGAGAATTGGGGGAAAGTTCTTCGAGGTTGATGGGCGCCAGCGCGAACGCAGACGGGGCCAATGGGGGTCCCTTACCTGGAGGCGGCGGCGGCGGCGGCGGTGGCGGTGGAGGTGGTTCATCGGCTTCCAGAAACCCTATCGATGCTACCGCGGCGGCGGCTCAGGCGCTGAAGCATAACCCGGGGTTGTCGATTGAGTGGTCCGCCGAGGAGCAGACGACCTTGGAAGAAGGGCTTAGCAAGTTAGTATCCCGAGCTTTAATCCTTATGACTAGGTGTTTGGATTGTTTGCGGAGGATTTGTTTTTTCTGTTGGAATAAATTATTAGATCCAGAAAATCGGCTTCTGGGGTTGGAGATTTCCAGCATATCTATGCTTTGAAGTTCTTAAAGTGAATAAAATTTTTTCAGATAGCGATTCTTTAATAGGTATGAATTTCAGGTGGAAGTCCTTGGATGTTTTACAAAGATCATTCAGCAATCTTTCCTTGAATAAATTGAGAGTTTCTGGATCGCCTTCTTTTCCCTCATACATTTGTGAAATAGTATATTGTTCTTGATCCCTTGTAAAGGGAGCGGAGATTCACCCAAAACTGTGGCAGCCAAGACAACTTTCTATAACATATTTCCTCTTCCCCTTCTTTGATTGCCATATGGCCGGTCACAAATATCCTTGTAGATAGCTGAGAAGTTAGGATGAGGTAGTGTAGTTGTCTAATAATACTCAATGTGTATGCACAAACAAATTATATGGTCCTTGATTTGAGAGGATCAGAACAAGCACCCATGTCAGTGTCTTTCCTGTATTAATGACACTTCTTGTCCATTGTCTAAGACCCTGAACTACTACTTTTTAAGGGGATGAATAGGATGAGAAAGTCACTTTTGCCTTTTAGAAATATGTTATCATTTGCACCTTGCCCAACTAGGTAATGACGTTTAATGAAGCATATTTAACATTTGCCCCAGATATTCTAATAATCGTTGGTGAAAACAATCATATATCTATCTATCTATCTATAAATATATCAATTACTATAGACCAAAACAAAGATGAGGATAAGCTGATTTGTAAGAGAGTCTGCTTATCTATCAGTATGATTCGGTGGATTGGAAATGCATGTTTGGATAGATTTATACTGTTCTGAGGAGGTCTGCATGTTTGGATAGATTTATACTGTTCTGAGGAGGTCTGCATGTTTGGAAACACAGTTTTGGATAGAGCAGCAAAAATCACACAATTTGAGTAAGTTGATACTTGACATGCTGATATTAAATCTGCTTGCTTCCCTAGGTATTCACTAATTATGCATTATGCTTGTACTTGAATCTGCAAGCTTCTTGTCCTCACCTACCCCATTCTAGATTCCTAGTGATAGTTGATATTTCAATAACCATGGTATTTGTAATTTTCTGAATAACATTTCTTTTAATATTTGTCTTTTTTTTACTTAATATTGATCGTGTCATGGATTTCCAGGTATGCTTCTGATGCAATTCTTGTCCGTTATGCAAAAATTGCCATGCAATTGCATGACAAGACAGTTCGTGATGTGGCCATGCGCTGTAGATGGATGACAGTAAGTTTTACCATTGTTGCTTGGATGTTTGCTTAATCATTTTGTTGAATATGTATGCTTTTCTATGCTTGTAACTGTGAACATGTGCAATTAACTCAGTTTTTTTTTATGAATATTCTACTGTCATCAGGGAGTCACTTCTTGAAGAAATAAATTAAAAAATTTCATTAATTTGATGGTTTTATGGTTTGAGATGCTCATGTGAAGTGAGCTTTAGCTTGTAAAGGAAAACATTAGCCCATTATTGAAGTGAGAAAAGCTTATTGCATGTAGACAAGGATAAATGATTTTAGCAGCTGGTGATTTATCTTTTTTTGGTGTAAATGAGGTTCACTTCTCAGTAAGTGCCAAAAGGGTACTGACAGAGTGGCTAGAAAGAAATTGTTAAACGTGTAGTGTTGAACAAGCTTGGTTTGGAAATTCTTGCAAAGACCATAAATTTCACATCTTTGCTTTCTGCATGTGTATACACACCTGTTTGTCTTTCCACTTTTTCCTGTTTGTTTTCCTCGAGCCAGCATCCTAACACGACGAGAAAGTTAATTTTAAACATTTCATTAGCAATCTACAAAGTATTTTTCATACACTAACTTGGACAATTTGTATTTTGAGCGCAGGATGTTTTTATCAGTCTATCTATTGATGAAATTAAATTTTTATGGTGTGCTCTCAATGCTATCAGGACCATTAGGGCATAGAGTTAATTCAAAATTTTATTTATTAAAATCTGTTTATTCTATTATCTCAACTTCAGTGAATCCCGTTCTACTCAAAATGTTGCCCAACTTGGGTGCACAGTATGCTGAGATGCACAACAATTTCTTTTTTTTATGGAATTATTATCACACACTTGCAATAGCAAGGAGCTCAATGCTGGTGTTGTTGTTGCTAAAGCCATCTGCTAACTTTGCCTAGAGTGGATTAATTTGTGCAGTTCCTAATCTAATGTCTTTTTTCTCTGTGATTGGAAAGGAAAGATTTGATATGTATGAACAATTAGTCTTTAGAATTTTGAAAGCCTTAAATTTCAACTTTAGAAAAAAAAAAAAAGTTAAAGATATTCCATTATGAAATTTATTTTGAAACTATGTAGATTTTTGTTTTAAATTTTAATTGTCTTTATATTTATGCATTGATATGTGTTTCATGTTTCCCTGGTAAAGAACAAGATGGACCACAATGGAACTCAGTTCATTCATCTATGACTTCAGTTAATAGCTTTTGAGAAAACTCTGGCAACTGTGGGTATGAACTTTTTGGTTGGTAAACAAGTTTATTTTTTCCAGAAAAAGGAGAACAGCAAGAGGAGGAAAGAAGAGCATAATCTCGCAAGGAAAAGCAAAGATAAGAAGGTAAATTGCTTATAGAATTTAGTTCCTCGTTTTATTTCTTTGGTTTTGCTATTAAAAGAATCTGATATAATTAGTGTGTGATATTCCTCTATGCATAATCAGCACTTCCAGTTTATTAAAAAGTTATTTTGTTGTGTTGATTTAGTTTGGTCGTCTTTCAGTTTTGATAAATTGTTCTCACTATGGATCTACATATATGTGGAGACTTCCTCAATAATCCGGACCATTTTCTATCCCATCTCAAATTGGCATCAAAACAATTCATCACTGACCGCCACCCTCTCTTTTGTCGCTACATGCCTTTGTATTATAGTACTCTCAAGATACAATGACAATTTGTTGTAGCACACTCCTTCCTGTTTTTTTTCCTTACTCTCTGTTTTCTTTTCTCTCTCCAGGGTATCCTGTTGGGCCTTGGCCACCTTTCTTCTCTTTTTAAGGCTTATTGTTTTATAAATTATCTTGCATCTACCTTTTCATTTTCTTTCTTTTCCTATTTCCCTCTTATTTGATATTGGGTGACTAGTTAATGAATATGATTCTCTCTCTTTTGATTTTAGATTGTGTTGCAATCCCTTCACATGGCATTAAAATGCTAGATTGTATTTTAATTTTATATAATCCAACTAACAATATAATCATCATCATCCATCAGTCCCAAGGCAATCCAATTTAACAATATAGTGATCAATCACATAATTGTATTATGATTAATCATATTGAAAGTGCAAAATAGAACTTCAGTTGGATTTTATCCAAAATGGATCAGTGATTGCCCAAGCTCAATGTTATCACCTCCTTCCTCTAATGCCTAGTTTCTTAATCTTAGCCTTACTTAGGCCAATCAATTCATAATTGAATTTAAGTTAATTCAGGTGAATCAAACCAAATTAAATTTTAGGTCCTAACATGGATATGATAAGTGCACTTTGAATGTTGGAGATTGCGATCTTAATTCTTAACTAGTATGCATTGATGTCCAAGAAATTCAGCACCCCACTCTTCAACTTGAAAGATTAACATGTAGATATCTTTCCAGGACCTCCTAATTAGGCATATTTTCTATTTTACTTTGCATAGCTGGTTATTTTAGTTAGAGGTGAGTGCTGATTAATTGTTTTCACATTTCATTCTGGTTTAGTTATATTTAGATGTTGTTCATCAAGTGTATATGTTTGATCTCTCTTGCAATGCATAAGCTGCATTGTGGTAATTTTTCTTATCACACATTTTGTCTCATGCCAGTCATTATTTTGTATCTTTTAATAACTATAACTGTTATGTAAACTGAATTTGCTTTGTCTTGAACATCTTTGAGAACCAACATTGATGAAACTTGAAACCTTCAAAAATCAGAATTTGCTGATTCATTATTCTTGAGAATGTCTTGTTATTTACACTTGAAACCTTCTCTTACTCTGGTTTATCTGAGCCTTTTTTTCCCTTTTTTTCCTATTTTTGATGAAACTTGTTTAAAGAATTGTAGGTTTGTAATCGTCTCTCATCTTTAGGGAGAATTTGGATTTCTATGTCTACTACTACTAAATTGACCTTCTGACTATTATTTAGAAGCTGAATCTCTGATGTCAGCTTGTCATTTTCACAGGAAAGGGTTTCAGATACTCCTGCAAAAGCGACAGGCCACCTTGGAACACGTCCTAATGTTCCTCCATATGCACCACCAATGCTCCCAGTTGATGACGATGATATTTCATATAAAGGTTTTGATATCTTCCTTTTTCCATTTTTAAATTTATTGTGGTAAATAGGTTTTATGGATTAATTTCCATTGGAAACCATATTTTGATTAGGTAGAAAATTCATTGTGATTTACTTGATCTAATATTAGTAGACGTCAATGGAGAGACAACATCGATGTATCTAACCTAGTTTGGACAAACATGCTTTGAAGATGATGATAAATTATCTAATTTTGGACATTAAATTTAGTAGAATAGGTGATTGCCATTATTTGGACTAATATATTAACTTCAAGCAATGTAGCTTCACGAGGAATGTGATCTTTCTATTGATTTTACTTGTAAAACTTTTTTTTCTTGCACAGATATTGGTGGTCGAACAGGAGAGCTTCTTGAAAGTAACACAGAGGCCTTCACTAAAATATCAGCAAACTTTACTAACTTAAAGGTATGTTTATAATCTATGTTTCACTTTTGTATAATTATTTTCCAACTTCTAGCAAAGTGGACTTATTAATGCTTTGGTGAAGATTGCCTTTGTTGTATTGGATTATTAATTTTCTGCAAAATTGTCTAGCCTCAACTTCTATCTATAGACATGATTACAGATTACAGATTCCAGATTTGGGTATAATGAATCCAAGCATAACCAAGTGTTTGTTCCTTATTGCAGATACAAGACAACATAAACCTGTTTTGCCAGACACGAGACAACATACAAGCAGTTTTGAAAGAGTATGTTTTTTCTTTATCAGAAACAATATGTTTTTATATTTAAGTTTTTCAACCTTTTGTTATCAATTTTTAGCATACCCAGGTATGTGTTAGTTTATAAGGAGAATTGTGCATCTTCTTTTTGATGATAAGTTTGACGATATTGATATCATACGCTATGCATTATGAATTTGATTGCCATGTTTCTTAACATGGATGTTATACTTTTTGACACATGCTATCTTTGTTTTTTTCTTTAAAAAAGTCAACTGCGTTATGAATTTATAACTCCAACAGGCGTGCAATTTGTACAATTTCTTGATCTTGTTGCCCTTATGGGAATTAATCAAATATATGGTAAAATATGGACTGCATATTAGTTTAACAGTGATACTGGCAGTTTGACCAATGTTGAGTTGGTGCAAATCCAGTGCATCCTTTATTTAGAATTTCCTTGATCCTCTTGTTCTTTTCTTCGCTTTTCCTATTTTTGTGTGATACTTGTCTTCTTCCTGTATTGCTATGGTTCCCCCTCATGGAACCTTGGATGGATCTATGTTTCATCATTTGCAGTGAGCTTTTGTGGATGAAGCTCACTCAAGGAAGGGAACTTTTTCTTCTTACAATAGGCGAGCACAATGCTGCTTCTCCGAATTCTCTTCCTTTTCATGTCAACCAGTACAGATCCGTGTTAGCACACAACTCAACACGAGCTGGTAACTGATGGATCAGTTTTGAGATTGAATATGTTGAAGTGGATGAGTGAGGTCACTAGATAATCTAAAATACCAGAAGTATTTTTTGCATACAATTAAGTGGAGAATATACAGTGTGTTGGCCTTGAGTGGACACTGTTAAGTTTGTACAAAACATGGGGAAAATAAATAATGAATCAAACGCGATCAGTTTCTGCTAGATTTTCACATGTACTGTACATCAATGTTTCCTAGTAGCGCATGCATCATAATAGTGGCATGTACATCATATTTGTGGGCTGAACCTACAAATTATTCAAATTCTGACCATAACGTGCAATCTGCACTTGGAGGCTTTGAGCATGTATCCAAAGAATTTAATGCAGCCTCTCTGTGAATTGAGAAGAAACTATTTAAAGACAATTATGTGATATTCTATTTGTTCAAGATATTTTATTGAACTTATAAACATCTAATCTCTTTGCAGCTTGACTGATATGCCCGAAATAATGAAGCAGATGCCACCATTGCCAGTGAAGTTGAACGAAGAGCTTGCCAACTCTATCCTGCCGAGGCCAAACTTGCCTATGTAGACTTCATGGATTGATCAATCCGTCGTCATTGCTCTGTCCAAGGAAACGAAAGACCTACCTGATCAAAATTGGTAGTTAGTACTAGTGGTAATTCTATCTGTTGCCCTGCTCGTTGTACCTTATATAATGTTCATGTTCTTTGGCCTCCTAATTAGTACATATTGTCTACAGATAACCTACGCAGTGTATCGAATTTTTGTAAAATTGATGATTAATTAGAGTAATGCACAGCCAGTAAGTAGCCTTCACTCCATGTGTTTGTTCAGACATTGTAGGCACTGACCTTTAATCTATAATGCACAGTCATTGCTCAGACATTGTAGGCACTGACCTTTAATCTGTAATGCACAGTCACTGCTCTGACATTGTAGGCACTGACCAGATTATCGAACTTTGACGTTGAAAAGTACCTCAAATAATATTACGTTTATATTTTATTGTCATGTTACGCAGACAATTGCATGAAGTGAAAGCTTTTAGCTTGTCTATTTACTTTGACTTTCCTATTTTTATTGCGATTCAATGATTTGTTTTTCTTAGTTATATTATATGGACCAGGAAATTACTCTGATAAATAAATTTGTAACTAATTTGTATAAATTAGCAATGTAAATTGGCAACCATGCGTACACAAGTTCTTAAAGTGGGGAATCATTTACCTTTATTTTCCATTGTAATTTGTAAAATGAAGAAATGTGAGCAATAAAACAAAAGGAATATTGAAAAAAAAATTTTATAACAAGCGTAGTATGTAAATGAAAATTTCCATGAGAACAAATATCATTATTTATTTTATAAGTTAATTTTAATATCAAATATATATATATATATATATATATATATATATATATATATATATATATATATATATATATATATATATATCATTTACACTTTAATCTTTTCAAATTCTGCATTTTAATTTGTTGTTTATTATGGAAATAATAGTAACTATTGGATATGTGATTTGATGAACTTTTTTTTAATAAGCAAAGGAAAGGTACATATTAATTGCCTTTTATGTACTTGAATAAAAATGTTTAGTTTGACAATGAAATATATATCACGACCACTGATACATAATTATCCTCAAAATAATATTTTTTTCTTAAAAAATATATATTGGCCTTGGTCTACAATTCTACAGAAATATTTGGATCAAAGTAATGTTTCAACAATAATTTTGGATTTTCCTGTTTCACAGATTCTTGATGAAAAAACAAAAATATTTAGAATTTGTGAACTCTTGTAAAAAATAAAAATTAATTTTAAAAAATGCTGAAAATTGTATCACTTTGAGGGCAATGTAAAATAGTATAAACAAAAAGAAATCTAAGGGTCAAAGTGACTAGTTACAATGTCAAAGAAGAATTTCGTAAAATCGGAAAATGTATGGGGCGAAATGAAATTTTCGTTGGTTTAAACAAAAATTTCTCAACTATTATTGGTGTTATTTGATTCGTTACTCTCCGGCGATTACCTTCGATGAAGCTGACCTCGACCAAACTAATCCCACCTCAAGTCAAGACAATACTTTCAAAAATTAATATATTAATTATTCCAAGATTGGAATATATTAAAATAATCCGACGACGACGGCAAATTAATTATAGACCAATCACGTACTACTTATTCTACTAATTAATAAATATAATTAATTAAACTGGCTGGTGATCGATTTGTTTAATCCAATCTACGTACTGCTCCTCTTTACATATATGCATGTGTGTGGATAATTAGGCACATATATGCAAATTAATTAATCTTAATTAATTTCCAGTACGTACTACTGTTTAGTTTGTCCGTTAGTTTCGTTTTGTTGTAATATATATAATTAATTAAGCTAATTAATTAAGAACAAGAGATCGAGACGATCCGATCGATGGGGAGCTAGTTACGTTGTTACACCCACGTACGGCTGTGGACAGGCAGACGACGGCTGTGGCTAGCTGCAACAAAATTCAATAGAAATAGATTTGGATCATGAGGATGGCCGATCGATATATCAAAAGAGCATTACCGATCCAAGTTATTTCATCGATCATTCCATTGTGTTCCCCGAGTTTCCTGTGCGATAGGCACTTACCTACCACACAAGGCTCATTCCCCCTAATGCTTTGCATTTTCCACACTTGGTCTCAAAGGAGCACCAACTCATAGATATTTTCCCAGTAACCTTTTAGTCTCAAAGGGGTACCTTTGGTATTTCCCCAGTAACCGCAGGTCTCAAAGGGGTATCATATGAGTTTTTAAACTCGATCGAGTAGTGTTTCTCCAGTAACCAAAATGCAGTGGGAGTCCCCAAGGAAACTAAGGTACTATCCAATGTAATGACGAATAATAACTTTTCTCGGATATATACTTCAAATTAATCAAGTTTAAAATGTATACAAGTGTATCAGACTAATACGACTGTAGCATAATCTAGAACAACGACAAATAAAGAGCTATGCTCTGAGAGTGCTAGCAAGTATGCTTCTGACGTCGACATGACTCGTAGTATACTGATGCACCAAGTGGTAGTCATCATGAACTCTCTCTAGCACCTGCTCAATGAAATAAATTTTAAAAATATTAAAGCATTTAAAATTCAAATTAGTCCTCTCTTAATTAGTACAAGAGTAAGTTATAAAAAAAATTAATTTCTTACCGATAAGACAGATGCTAAAGCATCATCATCATCCACGCCAGTATAGAGTGGTGAATCTCCTGTCACCCTATACTTACGCCAAGTGTAAGGAAAATAGGCGTATCTGCACAAATTCAATTGTCAACCATTTAAATGATGAATAAAAAAGATTAATCAAATAATTAAAGAAATATTACTTTATTTATTTATTTATATATACCTCTGAATGAGAATCAGATTCCACTGATTATGTGGCCAAACTTCCACAGTATCATCCAAAATTAATACATCAGACTCCAAAGAAGTGACTTGATCTAAATTTTTGACTAATGAGCCACGATCATCTATGCTCGCATCCTCTCTGGAGATGATCCTACCGAAGAATATAGTGCCTGTGGGGTCTAATAGATCAACCATCGCAGCTGCATATCTCTGAGTCCCCATAGTAACCACGTGTAAATCAAATAATTCTCTCGCCTACAATTGAAAAACATACAAAAAGATTAGTACTATTATGTACATTAGAGCAATAGAGCATATATATCTATCACAGAAGAAGAAAAGGTATGTATGTAGGGAGCAGTACAATTACAAAACTAAAACTAGATTATAGATTAATACAAAACATGGATGCAATATTAATTATAAATTTATATAAACACTATAAATAAATTAAGAAAAGAAACCCTACTATATATACTAATTATTAATCTAGCAAGACCAATGAACCAAATCACAACATCATGTTGGGCCCGAGACTCTTTCATAATTAATCTTTTCCAATATTTTTAATTCGGTTATGTATGAAAAAATCGAAAGAAAATGACTGAAAGGTAGAGCGCAACAGATAATCTCAATATATATATATATATATGCATTGAATTTAACACTACTCTAGTTTAGATTTGCTCGGAATTAACTTAGCGAATATAATCGAATATCCCTAAGCCCCTGGCCTCTTTTGACAATATTACTTAATCTGAGACTGATCGGGCACTATGAAGCTAGCTAGCACTCTCCCTAGGGCATTCACATCTTCACATCTTTAAGAAGAGAAGCTAAGAGTTTTGATAGAAATTAAACAAGTTCTCTAATTCACATCTTCGTGACTTGATCCAAAGAAAGACACTGCTATGCGTCCACTCCTTTACGGACTTGCACACCCTCCCCGCATCTCCGTCCCCGGCCCCAGATCAGTCCCTTCCCCAAACAGATGGAAAATTGGTATTCACAGTAGAGAACTATACGTACGTACGTAGTCATTAATTACCTTTACAAGGAATTCTCTGATTCCGGGTCTCAGTTTCGTCCAAACTCCAAGACTCTTGATGCAGAAAAGATCACAGTCTTCCTTATCCTGCTGCATACTCACTTTTTTCCTCAAAACTCGTCTATCGGCGGGATCCACTCGATCAAACTGATGCAAAACGGTTAAAACATTTAATTATTTAAACAAAATCGATAAACAAACTAAATACAATGCGAGATGGATTATATTACCTGGATGGTGTCTAGGAGAGTGAGATCCAAATCCAAAACTAACGCCAATTTAGGCGTAGAAATAGGCAAGCCTACTCGCTGCTTTTTGGTAGCATTGTCTACGCCGGCGCTGGACTGATCATCGGCGATGCGCTTGCGTGCTCTGTTTTCATGCGATCCCGCGGGTATTTTGATGTCGTCGGATACGAGCAGCAGCGTCGTCATGAGAATCAAGGAGATGACGACGAGGAGAATTTCGAGTGGAGAGGTGAATTTCGAATCGATCGGAGAGAACTGGACGAGAGAGGGACTGGAGAGAACTGGAGAGAGAGTGGAGAAGTGAATCGGCGAGTGAGGGTGTTTGAAGAATAAAAAAGAAAAGAGCTATTTATACCTGAATAAATATAACGCCTTTTTTTTTAATCTTTAATTTCCAATTAATTTTTAATTTTGTTAAAACAAAGTAATCCCGCCACTTCATTTCCGCTTCATTTAAGAAATTTTAAGATATCAAAAAAAATGAATAAGATATTATTTATAAAAGATATCAGAAAAAATTTAAGAAAAAAAATTAAAAAGACATATTAGTGTAATAAAAAATATTTAGATAGGTCAAAAATGAAAAGATCATCGAATTGCCATTAATGCAGAAGATAAAAGAGTCGAACCTATAATTATAAATATTGTATTTATGTTTTAAAATATATAATATAATTAAATAATAAATGAATGGATAAAAAAATAATAAATCAAATAATGAAATAGGATATCTTAATCTTGAGAAGCAAGAACACATTTGGTTGAAATTTTATTATTATTATTAAAAAGAAAATTTAAGAGTTCAAAAATAAATAAAATAAATATTTTCCATGTCTAATGATGAATCATTTCGATTAGCATCTCACCAAGCACTAATAGCAACATCGATGTGAATAAATAAAGATAGCGTAAATTAAATAGTCTTTGACAAAGAGTTAGCAATTAAGGATCATTCTTCGATAATGTATTGTCATTTCACAGTTTTGAGATTCATGAACTCTGAGATGAATCTCAAATTTGAGTGATTTAGTTAATTAGATAAAATAAGATTATGAATTTTTTTACATAAAGATTTAGTGCTAAGTCAATGTGCACCAAAATTAGTCAATTAAGGACATCATATCAAATTCTAATGATTTCCAACGTAACTATGCCTAGACATCTCAGTTCTTTAATCAACAATGGATGAATTTTAAATAAGATGAATATTTTAGAGCGAGGTGTGCATAAATTGTCTATTTCTTTGATTAATGAGGCAATATTTGAACACCTTGATTATAAAAAATAATAATAATAATGGATGAAGAGCTTAATGAACATTTTTTGAATTGCCAAAGAAATTAAATTTGAGATGAAAGTAATAGTGAACATCAGAATCAAGTATAGACAGACCTATGGATTAATATAATATACTAGACGACATCAACTCATATCACAGCCATGGCAGGCACACCACTAGCAGCTGTAATGACTGCAAGAAGAACAATATCATCGATCGGCCCAATCCAATCCAGTGATAAAGCATTGGATTCAGAAGAACAATGAAAAGTCAAAAACAAAAAAAAAAAAACTTTTTAAATAACTTGCAGGCAGAGCAAAAAGCCGATCGAGTCTTGACACGGTCACTTGAAATTCCACAAGTACGTGTGCATGTCTGATTTCGTTAGTTGATGCAGATCAAAATAGACCCACTGCACGGGGATTCCATTCCCTCTCTCATTCCCAGACTTGACCGTAATATTTAATTATTTGTACCTTTAATATATTTAAATTAAACAAACAATCTATAACATTTGAATTGACTGAATAAGAAAGTCAGAGAAATTAAATTATTCCAATATGGAATTAATCCAACGACGGCGGCAAGGACCAATCACTGGCTGATGATTTGTTTAATCTAATCTACTGCTCCTCTTTATATATATGTGTGGATAAGGCACATTTATATCCAGTACTACTGTTTGTCCGTTTTGTTGTAATTAAGCTAATAAGAACAACAGAGAGTCCAAAGGTATGCATGGCAAGTGAGTCATGATTCATTTCATGTTTAGACTGATTCCACTAGGTAAGCATCTGCAAACTTACGCTGCTGGAAGATGATAAAGAGATAGCACAAACACTCAGAGAAAGCATAAATTTGAGATTTTTGGTAGTCCTGTAGAAAAGACAGCAAGTTTCAGGAAAGCCCGACGACCTCAAAGTTGTCGCTCCGCTGCAGATGCAACGAGAGGCAGGTAAGGCGTCTTCCCAAGGATGCAATTGATGACGGAGTACAGGAAGCGAGCGAGCGAGAAGGTAAAGATGGCGTGGTATCCCATCTCCAGCACCCGGAACCCGATCCCTCTCGATGGGGTGCCGATCGAATACCCGCTGCAGCAGGGCAGGGCAGGGCAGCGCGAGGAGGACGTCGAGGACAACGGCTTGCATGGAGTTGTAGCGGACGTAGTGGCTGAAGGCCGGGTTGCGCACGATTCCGAGGTAGAGGGCGAAGAAGGCGACGAAAGCGGCGTAGGGGACTGAGTGGTAGGCGGCGGCGAGAGGGAGGATGGGGGCGACGGCAGCGGCTGCGGCGGGGACACGGGCAAAGAGGAAGTGGCCGTAGTGAAGGGAATCGAAGAAGGGGAGAGTGTAGGCGAGCGCGGAGACGAGCCGGTCGGTGGCTGGGACACGGACCATAGAGACGGCGGTGGGACGGCGGTGCTTAGGGGAAGGACGGAGACAGAGTGTGAAGGAAGGAGGGGAGGAGGCTGGGTGGCAGTGGAATCGAAGGAGAGGAGAGAAACGGAGGAGGGCGAGGGTCGTCGCCATTGCTGCCGCCCTGCTCGATTCTTTGTCGGCGTGATTATGGAAATTGGGGAAGTAGGCGGTAAAGGAAGAAGTTGATCTTCTCCGACCGTTCGATGACGTGAGAAGAAAGATTCTGGCCGTTGAAGTTGGGTAGACGGTTGTAGGATTGCTAGTAAATGAACAAACTTGAAATTATGCAAGATAAAAATCTATCAAAAAATTATTTATAAAAAATATATAATTATGCATTTATTAAGTTATCTATGATTTTGAACGTTAATATATATCATCTTAAAAATATATATATAAGACTCACATACCATATTCTATTAATATCTCCTTTTTATTAACACACATTCATATTCATTTAACATTAATATTTATTATTTAGGAGTCTCATTATCTATTTATTTTATCTTTATTTTTATTTTATAATAAATAAATAAATATACCTATACATATTAACTGCGTTTAAAGAATTAAACATTAATATATGTATGGATGTTAATATATATCACCTTTATAAAAAAACATAGAACTCATATATCACATATATATTATATTAATATATATTCATATTCATTTTAATATTAATATTTATTATTTATAGATCATATTATTCATTTATTTTATATTAAATAAATAAATACATTCATCTACATTAACTGTGTTCAAAGAATTGAACGTTAATGTGTATAGATATTATAATACCCATATCCACATTGATTGTAATATCATTTGAATGTTATAACATTTGCACACTAATACCAATATAGATATTCTTATAAGTTAATATATAAGATATTATAACACTTATTCGTATTGATTATAACATCATTTAGATCTTGTAACACCCATACATGATGTTCTTATGCATATTTGAAATATAAAACATTAACTTATTAGCATATAAAGAATTAACTTACAATTGCATTTCAAATGTATGACTTAATGTTTTTTTTAAACACACACATACATTTATATTAAAGTATATTAAAGCTTAAAAAATAATTATTTTCAATACAAAATTATAAATAAACATTTAAATATTTCAAGTCATATCATAAAACTGACAGGTACTCGTACAGGAATATTCTCACTCAAAAGATCATATGCAAATATGCGGAAAAAAATATCTTTATTAAGGTGAAAATGTTCGAGACATTTGCAGCACTACATTATATAAATACCACATCTCAGCAATCCGAAGGCCTTTCAGGAAACTACAAAATTTTAAATAATCAAACTGCATCTGCAAACTCAATCATTTCTCACTGCCATTCAGATCAACGTTTTGTAGCAACGACAACTAAATCTAGCTCTCACTTGCCGACGCATTACTACCAGCTTCAGCAGACTTTTTCTCTTTCTGTTTCTCCCTGCGTTTCTTGTTTCTCAATGCATTCTTGCTCATTTCTCTGAATATATACAGATGGGATATCGTAAGTCCAGCAAAATGTGCAAGTGAAAATTTTGATATTTTTCATCGATACAAGAAGAATGATGAGGATGAGAAGGGACTTACGGTGCCGGAGCAATTCCTCCAAACAGCTGCAAAGATAAAAGAATTATTTAAGCATACTGGGTAGCATAGAACAATCGCTTAAAATAATATTATAGCTTATTCATTGATTTAAATGAAGCAAGTTGATCATAAAGCTAGAATTTTATTGTATTCAAGACGCAAATTGCAATGCACAATGTGGTTTCATTTTTTAGAATTCTGTAGCATAACTAAAAAGTTTAAAATAAAGAAACTATTATGTTCTTAGTTTAGTATACTCTAGAATATATATCATGCTTTTATGTGCCGGTCAATATGGATGGGTAGAGCCAAAATGTTTCATTCCTATGAGCAACTAATGTCAGCATAGGTGAATGCCATTGTGCTATTGGTGCCTATACAATTTTGATGGTACTCACTTAGACAAAACCTATAACGATTCGTATCGTCTGGAACCAAGCAAGATATGATTTCATATTTCGGGCAAGGGGAGAGGATGAAAACGCTATAAAAAAGGAGGGAAGGAAAAAGCCAACTGGAGCACCAGCACCAATAAAAAAAATGAATTTGAAATCACAGAAACCAACGCACATCTACATCCACGTTGAAGTCCAACTAGTAATTAATTGATAACCAAGATATATTTATAGACACCGCATCTCAGTTCCAATTGTGATAGTTCAAGTCCAATTACTAATTAATTGATGACCAAGATATATTTACAGACACATGGATAAACCAATTTCAACAAAGGATGTCTTAAGAGCATTATTTACTCTGAATCCTAAAATGTTACCAAATCAATGACATTCGATGTTGCAACTAATGCTAACATTTGATGCATGAGGCATTTTTGTATTAAGGAGGTATGATCATTACTTGAGATGTTTATTATATTTTTATCACTTGATCCAGAACTTTAATTGAATTGATTTTCTAATAGCAATTAGTTTATGTTTAGGGTATACAAATCAAGTGAAAAGGAATAAGACTAAACTCATTTGAGTTAATCTCCACATGTTTTGAAGTCTGCCAAGTATTTGCACGAGACTATCAAAATTCACATTGTTCCAACCAAAGACCCAAAGTCCAACACAGACTAATATTTTATACTGTTGTATACACTATAAAGCTTATGATGATTATATTTTAGATATTAAGTGAAAGAAACCATCAACTGGATAATATTACAAACAATCTGTTTCTCTCAAAAATAGATAGAGTGAAAATAGAAGAGTAAATACCTCAGCCTTAACTGAATCAGCATTTTTAGCATGGGGTGGACGGTATGCAGCAGGCTTTTGAGCAGGGCTAGCAGGGATCTTACTTGTCTCTGTAGATTTTGAACCCTGAGCTGAAAAAAACAACACAACTGAAATGAGATAATAGACTGTCATCAATTTTTAATGGAGAATTAATGAGTAACCTTTCTTTTCATTGTCACCAATCTTAATAGTGTTGACAGACTTCACAAGCTCATCAATATCACTGAAGCTTTCAGGTGTTTCTGGCTTCCAGTCAGCCTGCATTAGCAAGCCTCTTCCATTATGAGCAGTGATTTGATATGGGAGTGGGAGATAAATGAACATGACACAAGACTAGCAACAAACACAAAATTATGATGAGATACCTGATACAACTTATTGAACATCTTCTTAAAATAAAGTGATCCATCATGGTGGAAGATTTTTATCCTTGGGAAAAGTTGAGCATTAGCCACATCTCCTTATGCTGAAAAAAGATAATTATGGGTAGAATAAAGATACCCATTGTCTATTTGCAGCCTTGGTGCTGTGGTGGCAGTCATGAAATACCGCCCATCAGGCGACCATTCGCTAATCACTGAACATTCTGCTTTTGTTGTTCCAAGCAATTTCTTTTCCTTATAATCCCAAAATGCCTATCAAAAGGAACAAAACTAGAAGAATATAAAGAAAACAGCATTTCACAGTTTGCAGACTGTGCTATCCTCTCGAGCACAAAAATAAGTGCAAAAGCATTTTATAGCATTTTAACATCTATCAAAAACAACAGCTAAACTGCTCACAAATAGTGATGTTCTCTCTCCCCTAATAACCACCAGATCCATCTATGATTCCTGTTCTACTATATTAACATTTTTGTATGTTTTTACCAGACATTTTAACACATAAAACATGGTTGACTGTAGCACATTACTATAAAATTTGTCTAAGAGGCCCAAGATGATCATACAAACTTCAAAATCCCTCTCAATTGTTAAGTTCTCTAACGTTCCTATGCCTCTCCTTGCACAATGAATTCCTCTTAGTTCACTTGCATGGTTATAGCTCTGCATTTGTTTATATATATATATATATATATACCATATTAACTTATTTTTCCTCAATTCTTCTCTATCAACAAAGTGTTCAAGAATGATAACATTCTTCATTTCCTACCAACTCCTCACATCCATCTCTCAAGATTCAACCTCTCTGTGACATTAGAACTTTCTTCTTTCTTGTTGTTTCTTAAGTAATCGAAACATGAATAATCTTACAACTTATTTCCAAATTTTCTTGTTTATATAAAGTGCACAGAACAATCTCACAAAACCATGTAAACCCCATAGTAATGTCCATTCTAAGAGATTTTAAAACAATATCCATATTTATGATCCTCATTGGCCTTTATCCAAACAGAAGATGGCCTTCAATCAATTTACTATCATAATCTGTTTATTAGTAATTAAGTGGCCATCTACAGGGTAAGCTATTGAGGAACTGAATAGGTATGAGTTAAAGAAACTCTAGTCTGCTAACACTGAAAATTTAGGGAAAGAAGAGAATAAGAGGAAAGTGCAAAATGGGGAAATTAGAGCACTGAACCAAGAAAACATGTTCACCTTCAGCAAAACAACCATGAACAAACCATTATATTTTTCCTTCTCACCTGCCTTCTTGTAGATGCAAAAAATCTTGGACTCTTTCATTAGCCTAGTTTAGAATATGATGATTCCAATGCCCTTCGTTTAACTAAAATGTTATAAAAATATCGATGTAATTGGCTTCCACATACTTATGGCTATTGTGTCTAGTTGTTATACCAAGGAAATAATAAAGAAGAATTCTACTTAGGAAAGTTATAATTTTTTACAAGTCTCACCTAACCTTTTTTTTTCGGGGCTTGAGAACAAGTATATTTTCCAGGTCAGCCAATAATCTCAGTGTAGACATCTAATCCTCAGCATTAGATTCACCAGATACAAGCTAAAAGTTCATGATAGATTATCACATAAAAGAGAGTGGTTAGGTAAACAAGGAGAAAAGAAGCCAATAAAGCTAGTATGGTTATATTTTAAGTTTGAACACCGTAATACCAAATAAAATTTTCCTATAGCTTCAAAAAATTGTCAGAACAACTTCTTGCCTGCCGACAGGACACTGCAGTATCATGGTTGACGAAAGGAAAGAACAACAATAAACTAGCCCAATTTGGTATGGGCATAAAGTTAGTCAAACTACGTATTACCAGGGGCAATATAGATAAATCAAGATGTTACACACTGAACCAATAATTAATTGAAACAAATAATCTAAGTCTCAAGGATCTATCTTTATTGTTGAGCAAAAATCAAACATATCATACTATCATGGTTTTAAGAAATAGCAAATCATTAAAAAAATTATGTTAAGATTGAAAGAAAGCAATTATAATGCTCACTAAAACCAATCTGACATACCATGTCACCAGGTAGATTTCCAAAGCCGGCCAAACATACAACTGGAATAATCAGAAGTTAAGGAAATATGGATCAGTTGACATCAAAGTGTCTGATTTATTAACTATTAAGTGATGAAATCACAAGAATTTCATCACGTGGTATCAGATAACAAGCTGACCAGATTACCAAATAAAAGATACCTCTTCCTTTGGGGTTGAATCTGACTGTATTGTAAGGGCCTTGCCCAAGCTCCAGTGATGGATTGCCTTTCTTGTCAAATATTGTTGCTTTTGCAGGCATGACTAAGACAAGCAAAGAAGAATCACCGTAAATGCTAAATGCAGAAAGGTAATGGCAGTTTAAATGTAGGGGGAAAATTAGAAAACAAGAAGGAGAAGTAGGATACATCCATAAACAACAGCAAACTCCAATCCAGAGTAAGACCATTGAACATCATGCACAGGCCCTTCTTTTCCTGTCATTCTCTGAAAAATCAATCACACTGGTTGACATTGTTAATAACAGGGATCAAGAAATTTGACAGTAGAACAAACCTAGAGAAACAAGTCCTTCGTGGCTCCCATCAGTAGTTAGATAGTTCAATTTAGATTCACCATAGTAACTTTGATTGGTTTTATCAACATCTGATTGAGCAACTACTAGAAGTCCAGAACATAGCTTGTTCCAATGCATTGTCACAGTTGAACATCGAAAGAAACTTCGTCTAGCAATGGGCTGAGTTTGAGCATCCTTATTAGATGAGAAGATCTGAATACTGGCAGGAATACCCTGAGTAATAAGGCATATTCTAGTTACTAAATTCTTTCTGGAGCAATATTTGTCCAGATAGAGTAGGACTAATAACCTTTGATTCAGGCAAAAATGCTGCAATATAAGACCCGGGAGCCTTTGACAACTCAATTGCAGCAACACCTGGCAGTCTTAACCTATAAATAATTCCTTTTGAGAAGTCCTTTGAGTCGAAGAATTGTATCTCATTTGTTGCCAGCCGGCAGGCAACAGATTCATCAGAGCTGAACTGAATGGACGGCCTGAGGACTCAAAAAATGCTACATGAAACTCTGATATTTATCATCAAGATAGGAATATGAGTAAAAGAAGCAAACCATGTGGTCTTAGTCATATTCTTCTGGAAATGCTGATGAACTGATGCACCACTAAGAATTTCCCAGAGCACAACATTTTTATCCTGAGGGTTGGTAGATTTCTGAAATGTTTGGAGGTAGGTCCCACATGGAGACAAAGCGGCACCAAGAAGGGAAGGTATCTCAAAAGACCTTATCTCATTGGAGCTATAGCCATCGTACACACTGATTACAGAGTTGTTTTTGGTCACCATAAGCCTAGACCCATTATCACAGAACCTTGCCACGGTGCAAGAAACTCTCTCGAGTTTGATTGCCGGTTGTCCGTTGTTGAATGGCGGACCTTTCCATATGGAGAAACCTTCTGGTTCTCTAGCTTGAGTAACCAAGAGATAAATAGAAAAGGCAATGCAGGCAAGGTATTAGTAACGGCGAGCACGAGAAATCATGCAAAAGCGAAAAGAACATACCAAGGATCTCCAAAGTAGGTGATTGAACAATAGAAGTCATGGAATCCTTAACTGGCTTATATGTTAGAGTCAGAAGGACAACAATCTTCAGTTTTAAGCAGCGTTCACAACTAGCGAGCTACAAGAAATGGCAACCCAATAACACAATTCAGAAGGGAAACATAACTGATGTCAAAATTACCAGGAAATACAGGAAAAAAACTATGCCTCACCAAACTTTATAACCTTAAGATGTCAATTTAATCTAAAAATCATGCAACCCCGATAAAAGAGACATCTTTAAGTTCAACACCGGATTGGTTTCCAGACGCCACATCGAAGGAGTTTCGCTTGACAAACACCAAAAACCCTAGTATATAAGGACGCAGGAAAGAAGAAAAGTTTATGTACCACAAATCTTCGCCGGCGAATCTCAAAGTAACCACGAGGTCCACAGGCGGGTGCTCCGCTCGTCCCCGGTGGCGTTTGGCGGCGGCGAAAGATGGTAATCCTTCGACCGATCTGCTTCTAGATTTCCACTATCGCCCAAGTTTTGTTCGACGGCTCGGTCCGATTTGATAATCCGGTCTAGCGGTCTCACGTGAACCGGACCGCCTTAGGCCCGGCCCGGCCCGGCCCAGTAGTACTCGGAATTGTTTTTTTTTCTTTTTTAAAAAAATCAATTTGTTTTATTTTATGACATAATAAAATAATCCATGTAGCTCATGCTATATATTTAGATAAGCACGAATTAATAGATAAAAATAATAATAATAATATAATAAATTTATTATCATTTTAAAAATCAATTAAGTCATTGTCTTCTTTACGTTTGAAAACTATGTTCATTTACTTACTAGTCGTTTAGGAGGGAAAAAGAGAATTTGGGCCACTAAACCACAAATCATGCCACAAGAAAAGGAATGAAATTGGAATGCCGCAGATCACGGACACATCCAATTAGATTGACAAAATGAAATGAAACAAAATCTTCAAATTTATTTTAAACCAAATCCATCATCATTAAATTACTAGACAATTTGACAAATATTTAGTTGATCAGTCTTATTCCATGAACACGAGAAGAAATTATTATTATTATTATATTTATTTTGCATAATTTTCATAAACAATTCCACCGCGTATTACGTCACACGCCTATTTATTTTATTCACGTAGCCTCAGACTACATTTTTAAAAAAAGAATATACATAGATTAATTTAAAAATATATGCGTGACAAGTGCTTGATTTATGACCCATTTCTTGAATTTTGCTTTCCAAAAAATAAAAGGGAAAAAAAAACACATATCATCGCAAATGAACGCTCCTCTTTCAATTTTTTTTTTAAATCAAAAGAGCACCTATACATCAGTCCCGTGAAAATGATAAAATTATCCTTAAATATTTTATTCAATATTATTATTTTTAATCATACATATTAAATTCTAAATTGATAGATTAGTTGTATGAACAAGACATATCCACGTTGTAACAGCTATAAAATCATAGTTGTTATAATATTATAGTAGTTATGAAATCATAATTGCTATCATAGTTATAAGTAATTACAGTTTCATAGTTATTAATATGGTTGAATAAGATAAATTTGTATTCTAATAGTTATGAAACTGTAATTGTATTATAATTTTACAACTGCTGCAACATTGACTTATTATATATATACAAATAACTGATCTATTTAGAATTAATGCATAATGTTAAACAGCGTAATTGATGATACATATATCATTTTATAAGGGCCATGTGGGTTGGAAGACTATTTTGATTAAAAAATAAAAGATACATCACTCTGATAATTTTATAAAAAAGAAGACGCTCCTTTTATTTTTTTTATCAAAAATAAATCTAAATCAAGAAGATTTCAAAGCGTGATTTATCATTATTATTTGCGTTTAATGGTAGTTGTTAACACGCAAGTGGCTCATTAGATTAGAACGTTAAATGCTTTGTAGTCTAATTATGAGCGCCTGAAGCGCGTGGACCCCACTTATCTCCTTATTTTAAATTGATTGATTTATTTATTTATATTTTTAAATTTATTCATGACAAATTTGAATAATCTCGACACATTAATAAATTTTGTATCAAATCAAATATTAAACTTGCACATCATCTAGGAAGCATTTAGATTGAGAGAGCTCATAAATCCACCGACCGACCAATTCAATCCCTTAATTAAGAACATGAAAAGAAAAAATAAATAAAAATTCAATTTTCCAGTTAACTTTTTTTTAATGTGTGATTTTGGATTAAATTAGAGACGGATTTACTGTAACACGGTCTAATTAATTAAATTAATAGAAGGACTCAATTGAATTAGACAGGTAGTTGAAAAACTTGGATTCTTGTCCTAATCTCCAGAGGTAGACAAATGCCCTAAAGCGACGAGAGAAGATAGAGCAAGAGGATGACATCACGAACTACCTGTGGGCTCCATCATGGGTTGGATATTAGCTGTAAAAAACAGAAATTAAAAAAAAAAGAAAAGAAGAAACAAAGAAAAAAACCATCACCTTGTTTCTATTTGCTTATATAAACCTACAGCTTCTCCTTCTTCAGTCCTTAAACCCTTCCTCATTTCTCACCGCCTCTTCTCTCTCTCTCTCTCCTTCCCTTCCTAATCCGGTTTACCTTTCCTGGAGCTTTCAACTCGACTTTAATGGAGAGGAAGAGCAGGTGTTAAACATCTGCAGCTGTCTGATTTGCTCTTGATCTTTCAGAGCTCTTCTCCTGGAATATAATTCTGGTGAGTTCTGTCTTGAATTAACCTTTGATAATCCTGTTGAGCTTTAGTATAACTTCATTTTAAGGACACACACACACACAAAGAAAAAAGCTTCAGAGCCTGCTATGAATATATATATATATATATAGCATGTGGTCAAACTTTGTGCAACTGACAACTGGCTTAATATTATCAAGTTCATGTGGGGTGACTCCGTAGTCAAATTAGACTCTTGTCCTATTGGCCTGTGCTTCAATAAGTTTTTCAGAACTACGGAAAATTAGAGCAGGTTGGGTTGCGATGCATCAGTGCCAGATTTGTATTAAACTAATTCAGGCAATGAGAAAACTGATGGCATGTCTAGAAGCAGAAATAAGACAGAAACGAAGTTTAAATGTTTCAGATATTGGGCTATGAATTCCGCAGGAGGTAGAAGATGATGATGATGGCAGAAATGGTGGATCACAAAAGAAGAAGCTGCAATAGCTTTGCTCGCAGCAACTTGACTGCCGAGAAGAGGCGTAGAGGTGGAGATGGTGGAGGAGTTGCCGTGTCTACCAGGGTATGTGCTCTTCGTTTCTCTCTCTTTCTGTGAGATTGAGATTGACATGCGGCTTAATTGCAGGAGAAGAAGGATAAGATCGGAGAAAGAGTAGCAAAGCTTCAGCAACTGGTTTCACCTTTTGGCAAGGTAGGAATTAAGAGATGAACTTGAGACATGAATGATCTGAGCTTTTGAGTAACAAAAGTTTCTGTTTTTTTTTTTTCCTATGAACTCAGACAGACACGGCTTCTGTGCTTACAGAGGCCACTTCCTACATCAACTTCCTCCATGATCAACTTCATGTGCTGAGTGCTCCATATCTTGGGACAGCAGTCACAGGGAATATGGAAGTGAGCCATTTCTTCACCTCTGTAGAGAATTTTAAGCTAGTCTTCAGGATTCATGTTAAAATATCCGCTTTGTGATGTGATCTAGGAAGGTGATTATTACAGTTTGAGAAGGCGCGGTCTCTGCCTCGTGCCGATCTTGTCGACACAGAAGCTTGCTCAAAGCAATGGGGCTGATTTGTGGGCACCAGTGAACTCAAGCACAAGGCCATCAAATTACTGATGAGAAAGCATCTGCGATCTGAAATTAAACAACGGCAGGAACTAGTAGCGTTGATCAATTTGTGTGTTTGGCTTAGAGATATTTGCTGATTATTAACTCCATTCATTTCCCCTATTGACCAGAGAATTCATTGGAATGTAACCAGTCATAGCATCAGTCTTGCAGTTATATATATAATATATATATGTATACAATTGCAGGAAGCACTGGATGCAGTATATGATTATATTGAAGACTGCAGCTTGGTTTCAGCCATATTTACGAAAGTTTCTTATGGTGTTTTTGTATGACATATTAGAGTAATTTCCTGTAACTTACAGCTCTGCAATTGGTAAGAAAATCGAAAGACTTGTTGAGGTGTATAAGCTTGTGCTTTGAAATGGTAATGGAATACAAGTATACAACAGCTTGGCATAATCCAATTCTGATGTCTATTGAATGAGCCATGAGGGGAGAAGAATCTCTCCCTGGACAGATGAAAAGAGGCAAGAATTTCTTCCATGATAGATCTCAACTTCTCAGCAAATTTCTTCCACCATATTTTTCACAATTGTAAACAGAGGGAAAAGAACTGTCTTCGCATTAGTAAATAGAGGAAAGAGGATTATTAGCACTTTGAAACCTAACCTTCTTGTCACAGAATGTATTTCCTTGTGAAGTAAACAGACCTTAAGATCTGAATCCACCTCTTGGACTTCCACCAAATTAAGCAAAAAGACACCCAAAAAAGATAGATATTGGGAAACTAATTAACAAAGAATGTGACTGGTGCTTAGCTTTTGTAACAATCTGTTGGTTATTAAGAAAAAGGTGAAGCTAACATCTTTTCTTAAGAAACTTGCATTACACTCAAGGCCACAAGAAAACAGAGGAGAGGAATCATGAAAATGCATGAATATCCATTCAACATGAATGCAACGTTAATTTCATTGGCCAAAGTGAACAGAAAGGAGGCGTAAAGAATCTACCTATCCTGTTGAGGATGAACTATAAGCAATGATCATTGTCCTGGAGTTGACTTGGGAAATGAGATGGATTACATTGTCGTGGAAATCGACTGTAAAAAAGCAAGATTGGCACTAGATAGTGGAGTTTGACACTGGGTAAGAAGACGATGGAGTTTTACTAATTTTCATTGACAAAAAATTGCCCTGGTTTTCTTTTCTGAAACTAATTAATTTTTACTTTTTCTTCCCCTGATTTCTTCAACTTCATCACTATCTACAATTAACTGCCCGATTCATTAAATCCTCCGATCACCGCCGGCTACTATGAGCTCATGGCCACGGCGATTCCTCCCCGCTTCATCATCTGCTTGAACTCGACGAAGCTCACCCTCCCGTCTCCGTCGACGTCCACCTTGCCGATCATCCGCCTGCACTCCTCCTCCGTCCTCCCCTGCGCCACGCCCAGCGAACCCAGCACGTCCTGCAGCTCCTCCACCGCGATGAACCCGTCCCCGTCCTGGTCGAACACCTCGAACGCCTCCCGCATCTCCGCTTCCTCCGCCTCGCCCTCCATGACCGTCTGGAACAGCGCCGCAAACTCCTCCGCGTCGACGCAGCCGTTGCCATCCGCGTCCACCCTCTCGATCACGGCCGCCAGCTCCGCGTCGGCGATGTAGATGCCGAGGTTCTCGAGCGAGTCGCAGAGCTCCTGCTTGCTGATGCGCCCGTCGCCGTTGCGGTCGAACATCTCGAAGACGCGCATCAGTTCTGACGGCGGTGTGACGGTGGAAGCTTCCCTTTTAGTAGCAACAGCAGTCGAAGACAGGGACGGCGGTTTCGGCGGCTGCCAAGACGAAGGCAAGAGGAGGCGGAGAAGGGCATAGAAATATTGGCAGAGGAGGGAAATCCTCATGAAGAACGTCAGAAATGGGATCGGAACAAGCTCCATTGTTGAATTGGAGGTGTGGAGGAGACTCGATCGAAGCTTTAAACGCGATGCTCTGCTTACGGCATCGTCGCCGTCCCCACGCGCTTTGTTTCAGAAAACGCGTTATCGATATAAAATTCGACCGTTCGGAAGAGGATGGGGTGGGTGCATCGGGGAGCGGTGCGCGCCCAGGAAGGAGGAGGGCCGTCAGATCAGATTCCAGCAGTCGGATCGACAAGACTGTTGGTAAGTGGACAGGCACGTGACGACAGAAGGACGCCGGTGATGGCGTTCATTGATTGTGGTTGGATCTGACGGTTGGCGTTGACTGATGGAGGATAGAGATGGGCGGTGGAGATGACGCGCAGGAGGGGATGAACTGGGAAGGAGTTACGTAATTGTCAAGCGGGTAGGCGGGACATATCAATTCATTAGAAACTCATGTGGTAGAATGGATCAACCCACTAATTTAGTGGGTTAAAAAATTTTTAATTCAATTCAATCTAAAACAGATTGTGAATTAGATGGACCAACTCACGAACCTCTCAAAAAATATTAAAATTTTTACGTTTAGATTATAGTTTAAACAGATCAAGTTAAAATTTTTAAATTTGGATTACAATTTAGATATGTCAAAATTGCTAGTTCATTAATTTTTTTACTTTAATTTTAAAATTTTTTTAAAAATAAATTTTTTCATTCCACGGATCAATCCAAGTCCGCCACAAACCAATCTACTACGGGCCTAAACAAGGAGATCCAATTTAATCTACTTTAAAATGGATTAATAAAATTTTAATTCAATCCATCTAAATTATTTGACGAAGAAAATCAATCTGACGGACCCAACTCAAATTGAAGGCCCTAAAGTTGTGGGTGAGTGGTGGAGTAATCAAAATATAATCACGATTAATTCAACTAATGTTTCATACTATAATGACTTTAATTGAGTTAATGTCTTAGTGACCATATTATTTGTTTTTGAAAAATTAGTATAAAATATTTTAATTTATAAAATTAGGCAAAGTGGGACAATTCGATGCCAACTGGAACAGATAAATTAATGAGTTAGGGTAGGAGTAAGGAGAGAATGAGGCTACGAAAGGTGTGAATTCTATGGGAGAAAACCATACTAGACAGTGAGAACTTGCAAAACTTCATCAAGCAAATCTTTATTAAGCAAAAACACAGTACTGAGGCTTAACCTTCTTGAATTAGATACAACACAAATGGAGACACAGCTTATTTTGTAGAGAGATTAATTAGGATGAGTACTCTATTACTAATACACAGCTTAATTATTGCATGTATAATGACGAGTTGATAATCTCTGTAAATTCTTGCATGAATGTTGCCTCCTTGAATGCTCATACTTGGCAAGTTCGCAAAACTCTCCAAGTCCATTGATTGGCGGATTATGATTAGTACCTTCCAAGAAAAAATGAGTACCATGCATAAAACTTTCAGATTCATCATTTTAATGGTTTTGCAGTAAGCCTGATGACAATTAGTGAGATATATACCTTCTTCCGCCACAACCATTCTCCCTCTGGCAATTGAAGAACATTGCAGCAACAGGAGGTCCAAGGTTATAGAGCTGAGAGAAGTCCCTTGTGTTGAAGTTTTGCCTCCAGCCTGGTGCATCAACAGTTTGTCGAGCTGATTGCCGAAACAGAACATATACAAAACGATGAATCCCAGCAGTTGGCCGTGGACTCTCGTAGCCAACAATTTCATTTCCTGGTAAGATGAAGCATGGAAAACATTCTCCTCATGTGCTCCAAATTTTATGGCAAGGTAATTTATAATATCATATTTTTAAGTAATTTATTAGCCTTCTCTGCCTAAACATCTCTTCAACTTATTCTCAATTAATCATACAAGATTTCATTGTAATGGCTATGAATATATAGATCCTGATCTCACTCACCAAAGCTGGCATTAGTTGTTTCCGGAATGTCTGTCACCAACCTGAATGAACCAAAAAGGAATAACAGTTAGATTCTTCCTTTGGTAATTTAGATGACTTAAATTTTGTTCTAGTTTTTTTTAATCTCACCAATGAAGGTGCTCTCTCTTCGTTGGATTGCTGGGGCTTGGTGCATCTGGATCCACCATAACCTTTTCAAACATAAGCAAAGCAATCAAAATATGAATTCTACTATCATATAACTTTCTGAATCCTAATACTTCATACAAAATGCTTTCATACAGATTGATCAAGCCCAATTAGGATACCCCTGAACTAGACAAAAATCTGCTTTGCATATCAAATCTTACTATCTGGATCTACTTTAAATTGGCTGAACAAACATCACAAAATTTGTCATCATTAATATGGTTACTGGCACAATGTTTTCTTTTGCCATGCAATAGTTATAATTTTAAGTTTGTACTTACAAGTGTATAAAGTGTCCTCATGTCCTGGCCTCTGATTTGAACCCTTGGCTCCTTGGCCACTGCAGAAGGTTTGAGTTCAGACCCATTCGTTATTTCTTTGTTGTTGTAAATCACCTGAAAAGTCACTGTCTGGACAAAATGATCTAGCACATCACCAATCACATTCCCTACAACAAGAGGATCCCTCGACATGACTAATAACAGAGAGATTACTAAGAAAGTTTGAATTCAATTTCTTAGCAGTGGCTTGATAGTAGCATGAATGAACTGAAGGTCCATTTATATTGCTGCAAAATGATTGGGGACCTCCAATCTGACATAAGAACTGGAACTGGAATCTACTTTTTCAGCATATATAAGAGTATATAACTAGTTAGGGTCATTGTCAGTGAAATGTTGAATAAATTGAACCTTAGTTTATGCCTCCACGAGCAAGTGGATGACTCCTTGCATAGTGAGTAAATCTGGTGAGTTATTCTCTAAATCTGGAACCTCTTGAATGAATGATTTGTTCTGCAAAAAGTGGATTGCCTTTTGACTTGATTGCATCCAATCTTTGCTCTGGGGATCACAGGGAGTGGCCAGCTGCATGCTTGAAGTGCCTGAAGCTAGCAGCTCAGCTAAGATTTTAAAGTGATTCCATAATCTCAAAAGCAGGAGCGTGAGATCACCAAGTATAACTACAGTTGAAGCAAGGAGTGATCTCTTTGCCTTCTCATAGGGTGTCAGGGAATAGGGTGCTGTAATTTTGTAAAGATCATGAAAGGCCATTTATGTGTTGAGGATGAATTGATTTTTTGTATTGAAATGAGAAATGCATGTTTGAATTTAGATTAGAAGTGCAGGCTGGAAGAGTTGAATCCAGGGAAAATGGCGATCTAGTAAGAGAGAGAGAAATCTATGTGATCATAGTGTGCTGATTTAGATGCCGCTTGCAGCCGTCATTTGCAAACCATGTGCGGTATTATTTGTTTTATTGCATTTAAGCATAAGTTATCCACTTGCCTTAACTGTTGTAGGGGGAAAAAGAAAAGAAAAGCTTATCCATACCTTAGGTTGCATGCCTCCGATCAATTTTTAACGGATGTGTAAGGAGAAACGAGATTGACCAGAGTTGTTTGAGGCTGAACTCTTTGAGTGTTTTTTAAATCAATAATGCATATTTCAACCTTGTTGCAGGTTCTGCTTATCCAGCTAGTGTGACATTTGTACGCCCTAATGTGGGGAAAATACTTCATCAGATGATTATCAAGAGAAGGCTCAACAATAATGCAAATCTATTAAGAAGTTATTTTGCTGAACATCTATTGCTCTTCTTTTCTACTAGACTTAAAAACTATATGGCACCTTTTCTGTGGCTGTTTGAGCTTGGGGCAGAATGGAGTATAATGGCTTGCTGTTTCAGAATGTCGCTGTTAGATTGCTGCGGTGTGATAAATGGATCTCTAGCAAGTTTTTGGTACAGCTCCAACTTGTTCATCTTCTTGTGCTAAGTATGGCTGGATACTATTTAGAATGAGGTAATTTAGCATGGCTGGATACTATTTAGAACGAGGTAAGAATTGAAAATTCAGAAAACAATGTAAATCAATCAGAGCATTGACGGATTCAGACTTGGAATAGAAAATACAATCTTGGGTTGTTTGCTTACCAAACACGAAAGTATATATGATGGTAGAGAGGATGAAGAATCAAAATTTTGTTTGTGGCACACCGTTGAGGAGCGGTTTTGACATGGTCTTTATTTGTCAGTTTGCATGAGACTCAAATAAATTTTGCAGGCTTTGCCTGCAATTTATCTTTTTCAAAAATGACAATATCCAAGTAAGCTCAGTGGAAAAGATTTACTAGCTCAACAAGTTCTAATTTTTGCTTCCTTAATAAAATAAACGTGTTTTGTTAAAAGAAAAAACAAGTATACAGAGGAATATATGGAGGGTTTGTTTGGCACATGCAAAAAGAAAGAGAATATATGTAACCATAAAAATATAGGCAATAATTAAGAATAAACTGCTTATTTTACAAGAATCTATTTCCGGCAAACATGCATTAATAAAAACAGGAGTTAAGCAATCAAGGAATTATTCCTAAAGTATGAAGAAAAAAAAAAGAGTAGTACTCATGGTGCACCTTGTCCACAATCTAGCTTTTACTAGCTTATGTATTGGTGAATGCATCTTTAACAAAATATACATAACCATTATGTTGATTTATCACCTGATTTGGAGCGTTTTGCCTTTATTTTGGTTACTTCTGGGAATATAGTTTAGGTGCCAAACAGTATGAACAAATAATAAACTATTTCATGTACTTTAGATGTTCTCATCACATCTTATGCTGTGGTCCATGATTCTATTGGAAAATTGTTAATTAACATAATTTACGTTGTCTAGAGGCATCTAGCCTCCAGTATTATTAAGTACCTAAAAGTATATCAAACTTTGGACTACTTTTGCTTTCCTAAGTAAGAATTTTGACTTAGGCATGTCAAGCCTAAGAATAATTAAAATTTTGGAAATCTAAGTTGAACTAGAATTTATAGATAACATGAAATAACCCAAAATTATATCACAAAAGGATTGATAAAAGCTTTTCCATCTGAAATTTGATAGCATGAAAATGAACCACAAGGAATAGCAACTCCACATGTGGAAATAACTATTGCTCGTATAAAACATGCATATATTTCTATTATAACTCGCCATTATTAAATCTCAGAAACAAATAAATTAGATATCAAGTCCATCAATTAAACCACAAGCACATTCCAAAGTGGATTTAAGCAGACTTACATGCAAGTCATGAAAGTCCCATATGGAGGATGTTTACATATTATAATTTATATATTATGATTTTCTATAAACTGTAGTGTCCTGTGTGGTATAGTTTTTAAAATCATGAACTATTGAATCAATGCTCATGATACATTTGATATAATTGAACTGTTTAAAAGTTCATCCATAAGTTTACTTTGGGATTACTAATGCTACCGCATTGGATTCTCATTTTTAATTTTCTTTCAGACATAAGTTACTTCCTTATTTTGCTCAGACTAGGGTGGCAACTCCCAACAGATATGGATGCATAGGAGGAATCTCAATAGGTGTAGGGCAGTTCTATCAATATATATTCTCTAGGGTGGTGCACTATTAAATAATTAAGACAACTTTAGGAAGGGAAGCGTGCAGGAAGCAGAGGCACATTAAACGCACTGCCCCATTTAAAACTCATGCAGATCTTCCGTACAAGGGAGATATGGACGAAAGAACATGTTGAAAATTTAGCCAAAGGGATGTAACCTTTTGCACTAGTTGACTAGGCCTAGTTATGGGATGTCAAAAGTAGCTTGCCCAAACCTATATACCTATGAAAGTAAACTGCTACTAGAAAAATAAAATTATTCTGGTATAATAGCACATTCATTGTATTAAAAATGCCCAACATTGGCGTTAAGATGAAGACACAATGATCTTTAAACTTCAACTATCAGGCTCCTCTAGATTCTAAATGGTCATTTTAACTGATTTCTAAGGTAAGACTTAGATTTTAAATCGATGTACCAGATCAGTCATATTAAGTGCATGTACCTCGTCAGGATATATACGCCAAAAGTTAATTAAAACACTGCAACATTATGTGATATTACCACAGGTTCCAACAAATGACTTTTTAACTAATTCCTGAAGTGGAAAGACAGTTTCTACTTAGACTGACTTCCAAGCTGACATATAGGCTTCGTCTTATTGCTTCATTCATATCACATTACCAAATCATGTGATAGATAGGTGAGAAATTTTATTTTACCAGCGTTGAAAAAGTATTATGTTGGGTTTACTAAAGCATGAGAAATGCAATTATCAACAACCTGAAAGCTCCATTTTGAATCTTCTTTTTCCTTCTACTTGTGTTACTCTTGCAGCTCAAGCAATATAGAGCATTCCCCAGACACTGAAGGGAAGAAACACTTTGTCATTACCTCCAAACTGTGTGAAACTTCATTCCAAAAATATTGCTACCAAATTGTCGAGATGGTTGTGTTCTTGCACTGCTTCCAGCACTGTTGCGCATAGCAGTATTTTAGTTATTAGGTGAAGGTAATTCACCGGGGTGTTTCTAGACTTTGACAAGGAAATCTGAGGAGCTGGATTCAAGCCTATAAATAAAAAACAGAGATACAGACTAGAAATCAATCAGGCATAAAAATTCTAAACGAAAAACACACACAAAAAAGGATTTCAATAATTCCATGAGAAAAGGATATTGAGTTTGGATATGCATCATGGGAGAAATGAGATTCTCACTGTATTGCGAGGAGGCATAACTTCTTGAGGCAGTTCCAGTGTTTGATGAGTTAGTATCTCCACTAAGATAGAAAAATGGATTCACGTAAGATAAAATCCTTTTCACACAATTAAAATACCCTCCAGTATTCTCACTTGAAGCTGTCCTGTTCATGCCATGTTGACTGTCATTCAATAACCATTGGCGCTAATGAAGCACAATCTCCTCTCTGTCTGCATAAAAAAAGTGTAAATATTCAAATTTTCAGAATGGCTGAAGTTCTCAGTCATGATTATTTGTTTGCAAGGATATTTTTCTACTATCAAGTTCGCAAAACGGGCATAACTACTCCCAAATTTGAGTAAAACAGATGCAACAACAACAACAACCAAGCCTTATCCCACTAAGTGGGGTCGGCTATATGGATCCTTTTACGTCATTGAGCTCTATCTCCTATTATATCATCATTTATATTTAAATAAATTTTATCTTGTTTTATTGTTGCTAACCAAGTCTTTTTTGGTCTACCTCGCCCTCGTTTGATATGCGTATTTGTCATAGTTTCACACCGCCTAACTGGAGCATTTATCGGTCGTCTAAGTACATGTCCGTACCACCTTAAACGTGTCTCACGGAGTTTTTCCTCAATAGATGCAACTCCAACTTTCTCTCTAATGCTCTCATTTCTTATTCTGTCCATCTTCGTATGTCCACACATCCATCTTAACATCCTCATCTCCGCAACTCTCATCTTTTGCTCATGTGCTCGAGTCATAGCCCAACATTCAGCGCCATATAACATGGCAGGTCTAACTGCCGTTTTATAGAACTTTCCTTTAAGTTTTAGAGGCACTTTACGATCACATAAAACACCTGATGCTCTCCTCCACTTCAACCATCCTGTTTGAATTCTATGTAAGACATCTCTCTCAATCCCTCCATCGGCTTGCAAAAATGATCCTAAATATTTAAAACTCTCAGTTCCAGACAACTCATCATCTCCTATTTTAATACTTGTCTCATTACGTTCAATATTGCTAAACTTAAATTCCATATATTCTGTCTTTACTCTACTAAGCCTAAAACCTTTCTCTTCTAGTGTTTCTCGCCAAGATTCTAATTTAGCATTTACTCCCTCACGTGTCTCATCTACCAATACAATATCATCTGCAAACAACATGCACCATGGTACGGTATCTTAAATGTGTCCAGTAAGTTCATCCATGATTAGTGTAAAAAGATAAGGACTTAGAGTTGACCCTTGATGTAACCCTATCTTTATTGGAAATGCTTCAGTTAATCCGCCTGAAGTCTTCACTCTAGTCGTTACTTCCTCATACATATCCTTAATTAGGTCAATATATACTACGCTAACACCTCTCTTTTCTAGAATTCTCCATATAATTTCCCTTGGGACTCTATAATAAGCTTTTTCTAAATCAACAAATATCATATGTAGATCTTGCTTTTGCCCACGATACTTTTCAATTAGTTGCCTGAGAAGATGTATAGCTTCTATTGTCGACCTACCAGACATAAACCCAAATTGATTTTCGGTGACCATAGTCTCTTTCCTTAATCGTTTTTCTATTACTCTTTCCCAAAGTTTCATGGTATGACTCATTAATTTAATGCCCCTATAATTTGCATAATTTTGTACGTCCCCCTTATTCTTATATAAGGGAATTAGAGTACTTACTCTCCATTGATCTGACATTTTCTTTGTTTTCAATATCATGTTAAATAATTTTGTAAGTCATTCAATAACTTGTTTCCCTAGGCACTTCCATACCTCTATCGGGATATCATCTGGTCCAACGGCTTTTCCATTTTTCATTCCGTTTAAAGCTTGTTCTACTTCTGAAATTTGAATTCAACTCCGCCTGTGATAAGTTTACCTTATCATTGCCGGTCCCAAGCCCGGATAAAGGAGGAGGGTTGCGTTAGGTTGCCAGCCAGCGTTAAACTAAGGCAAACACTCATGAATGGATCCATTAAACTATTGTGTTAATGCTAGGATGTTCCCCGGAAGGAACGCGTTGCAGGGTCCGACTGTAACGTCTCGGCAAGGACCGCTACATCTCCATGAGAACTTGGGTGTAGTGTTAAATGAGCAAAAGTTCTCACACCATAGGTTGGGTAAGAATAAAAATTATAGGAAAATTAATAGTCTAAGATTTGGAACATGGAATATAGGAACCCTTACTGGTAAAACAATGGAGGTAGTAGATACGATGATTAGGAGAAGAATTAGTATTTTGTGTGTACAAGAGACAAAATGGGTAGGCGAAAAGGCAAAGTTGATAGAGAACTCGGGTTATAAGTTATGGTACACAGGGAAGAGTAAAACAAGAAATGGAGTTGGTGTTATTGTAGATAGTTCGTTAAAGGATGAAGTTGTAGGAGTAAATAGAAAGGGGGATAGAATTATAGCTCTCAAAATAGTAGTGGAGAAAGACACTATAAATGTAATTAGTGTATATGCACCTCAAGCAGGATTAGATGAAAATACCAAATCAAGGTTTTGGGATGACCTAGATGAAGTATTACAAAATATTCCATCAAATGAAATGATTTTAATAGGAGGTGATCTAAATGGACATGTTGGAGTGAAAAATGAGGAATATGAGAGGGTGCATGGGGATTATGGGTTTGGAACAAGAAATGAGGAAGGTAAAACTATACTGGATTTTGCGATAGCATATGATCTTATACTAGCTAATACGTTTTTTAAGAAAAGAGAAGAACACTTGATCACATTTAAAAGCGGGAATAATAAATCGCAAATTGACTTTCTTATGGTTAGGAAGAGGGATAGAAAGATTTGTAAAGATTGTAAGGTCATTCCTGGAGAAAGTTTAACTACCCAACATAGGTTAGTAGTATTGGATATACGTCTTAAGCATAATATCCATAAAAAGAAAATATCCACTACTCCTAGAATTAAGTGGTGGAAGTTGAAGGATGAGAAACAAAACATATTTAAGGAGAAGGTAGAAGGACAAGTATTAGGTGAAGTATACGGTGACCCTACTACGACATGGGATAAAATGGTATCAAAGTTGAAAATAATAGCCAAGAGTATACTCGGCGAGTCAAAGGGGCATGTACCACCAAGTAAAGAATCTTGGTGGTGGAATGAGAAAGTACAGGAAAAAGTGAAGGAAAAACGAATAGCCTATAAGAAATTATATATTTGCAAGAATGAAGAAAATTTAAAAAAATATACATTAGCTAAGAAAGAGGCTAAAAAAGCAGTGAATGAAGCTAAAAATACAACTTTTGAGCAGTTATATCGAAAATTGGATACAAAAGAAGGAGAAAAAGACATTTATAAAATAGCTAAAGTGAGAGAGAGGAAGACAAAAGATATTAGCCAAATAAGATGTATTAAAGATGAATGCAATAGGGTATTAGTAAATGATGGAGAAATAAAAGAGCGGTGGAAGAGGTATTTTCATCAACTTTTTAATGAAGGTGTAGGTGATCAACTTAACTTAGGTAATTTAAGCAGGTCAAATGAGTATAGAAATTTAAATTTTTACCGTAGAATTCAAATTTCAGAAGTAGAACAAGCTTTAAACGGAATGAAAAATGGAAAAGCCGTTGGACCAGATGATATCCCGATAGAGGTATGGAAGTGCCTAGGGAAACAAGGTATTGAATGGCTTACAAAATTATTTAACATGATATTGAAAACAAAGAAAATGCCAGATCAATGGAGAGTAAGTACTCTAATTCCCTTATATAAGAATAAGGGGGACGTACAAAATTGTGCAAATTATAGGGGCATTAAATTAATGAGTCATACCATGAAACTTTGGGAAAGAGTAATAGAAAAACGATTAAGGAAAGAGACTATGGTCACCGAAAATCAATTTGGGTTTATGCCTGGTAGGTCGACAATAGAAGCTATACATCTTCTCAGGCAACTAATTGAAAAGTATCGGGGGCAAAAGCAAGATCTACATATGATATTTGTTGATTTAGAAAAAGCTTATGATAGAGTCCCAAGGGAAATTATATGGAGAATTCTAGAAAAGAGGGGTGTTAGCGTAGTATATATTGACCTAATTAAGGATATGTATGAGGAAGTAACGACTAGAGTGAAGACTTCAGGCGGATTAACTGAAGCATTTCCAATAAAGATAGGGTTACATCAAGGGTCAGCTCTAAGTCCTTATCTTTTTACACTAATCATGGATGAACTTACTGGACACATTCAAGATACCGTACCATGGTGCATGTTGTTTGCAGATGATATTGTATTGGTAGATGAGACACGTGAGGGAGTAAATGCTAAATTAGAATCTTGGCGAGAAACACTAGAAGAGAAAGGTTTTAGGCTTAGTAGAGTAAAGACAGAATATATGGAATTTAAGTTTAGCAATATTGAACGTAATGAGACAAGTATTAAAATAGGAGATGATGAGTTGTCTGGAACTGAGAGTTTTAAATATTTAGGATCATTTTTGCAAGCCGATGGAGGGATTGAGAGAGATGTCTTACATAGAATACAAACAGGATGGTTGAAGTGGAGGAGAGCATCAGGTGTTTTATGTGATCGTAAAGTGCCTCTAAAACTTAAAGGAAAGTTCTATAAAACGGCAGTTAGACCTGCCATGTTATATGGCGCTGAATGTTGGGCTATGACTCGAGCACATGAGCAAAAGATGAGAGTTGCGGAGATGAGGATGTTAAGATGGATGTGTGGACATACGAAGATGGACAGAATAAGAAATGAGAGCATTAGAGAGAAAGTTGGAGTTGCATCTATTGAGGAAAAACTCCGTGAGACACGTTTAAGGTGGTACGGACATGTACTTAGACGACCGATAAATGCTCCAGTTAGGCGGTGTGAAACTATGACAAATACGCATATCAAACGAGGGCGAGGTAGACCAAAAAAGACTTGGTTAGCAACAATAAAACAAGATAAAATTTATTTAAATATAAATGATGATATAATAGGAGATAGAGCTCAATGGCGTAAAAGGATCCATATAGCCGACCCCACTTAGTGGGATAAGGCTTGGTTGTTGTTGTTGTAATAAAAATCTTGAACCATTAATCAAACAATAATTGGCATTTCTTTTCGTTCATTTTAATACGCCTTTGAGGTTAAAATTAGAGATCAATATTTTTAAATGTTGGTTCCAAATTGTAATTGGGTCTAATTATTATAAGTGTATAATTTATTTTTAGGTTGTTCATTTTCTCCTCCATGCATATAGGTCACCATCTCTTTAAATATATTTTAGGCTGTTCTGTCAACTTCCCCACTTTTTCATTTTAGGAAGATTCTTTACATCCCATCTTCCTCTTTCATTGATACTATCTCATGAAACGTATATCTAATACTACTAACCTATGTTAGGTAGTTTCACCATGACTTTACAATCTTTACAAATCTTTCTATCATTTTTAACCATAAGAAAGTCAATTTGCAATTTATTATTTTCACTTTTAAACAAAACTAAGTGTTCTTTTCTTTTTTAAAAAACGTATTAGTCAGTATAAGATCATATGCTATCGCAAAATCCAGTATAATTTTACCTTCCTCATTTCTTGTTCAAAAGTATAATCCCTCATGCACCCTATCATATTCCTCATTTTTCACTCCAACATGTCCATTTAGATCACCTCCTATTAAAATCATTTCATTTGATGGAATATTTTGTAATACTTCATCTAGGTCATCCCAAAACCTTGATTTGGTATTTTCATCTAATCCTACTTGAGGTGCATATACACTAATTACATTAATAGTTTCTTTCTCCACTACTATTTTGAGAGCTATAATTCTATCCCCTTCCTATTTACTCCTACAACTTCATCCTTTAACGAACTATCTACAACAATACCAACTCCATTTCTTGTTTTACTCCTTGTGTACCATAACTTATAACCCGAGTTCTCTATCATCTTTGCCTTTTCGCCTACCCATTTTGTCTCTTGTACACACAAAATATTAATTCTTCTCCTAATCATCGTATCTACTACCTCCATTATTTTACCAGTAAGGGTTCCTATATTCCATGTTCCAAATCTTAGACTATTAATTTTCATATAATGTTTGTTTTATCCAACCTATGATGTAAAAACTTTGTATATTTAACACTACACCTAAGTTCTCATGGAGATGTAGTGGTCCTTACTGTGATGTTACAGTCAACCTCTGCAACGTATTCCTTCCGGGAACATCCTAGCATTAACATAATAGTTTAATGGATTCATTCATAGAACATTCCTTTGTATTTGATGTTGACTAGCAACCTAACACAACCCTATTTCCAGAACACAATGTTCTATCTGAAGATTGCTCCCATTTGGCAAATGAATATTAAGATAAACCTCATTTGATTTCAAAGAGTTGGCAAATCACTAGATCCTTCAACATTCTTAACTCCAGAAGTTCTCTCCTTTACTTCAGTATAAACCTGAGAAGGTATTAACCCAGGTACAGTCACGCTCCCCTCTGTTTCTGAAGAAGTTGCATTTTGAATGTCATTCAGAGTTGATAATTGAAATTGGGGAATTATTTGCTCCAAGATCAGTAGTGGTAGAATTTATATTTCTTAGAGAATACACACCACCTACACCACTGTTTGAAGTTGAATAATTCACATTCCTACTCTTCACAACATAAATAGACTCAGTTTGCGAACCAGTTGCTCCCTCTAGTGCATCATCTTTCTAAAACATAGTAAAGGATGAGCTAGTATCATATGAAACGAAAGAAAATAGCACCTAGCATTTATAAAATACACATCAGGCATACATGAATAATTGGTTCACTCAATGGCTGAAAATCAGTTATGGTTTAGATTCTGAGATGTCAGTGGATTTATATGTTGAAGTTGATGGAAGATTGATTCTGTAACTGGCTCAGATGGAATGACATTATGACACTGGGAGTAGCATATAGAGGTTCAGGTTCTTTTGATTCAAGTGCTACTGTCAAAAGTGTAACAGTTGCTTCCTGTCATCAACAAATGGTTCAATACTCAAGCTTTGATATACATGTCCGAATTTTTAAAAAAAAAACACTAACAGACACCAACAAGAACATAGTACATAGTCAAAAGAAAATCTCCATACAAATTGCTGCCCAAGCCTTGTCAATATCCCCAAGATTTTCTAATGTAACCCTCTGACCAACTCTAGGACAAAAAATGTAACTATTAGCCAGGACAACTAATGTGCAATCACAAGTAAAAATAAAATTCGTAGCATGTTGTCATAACATAACACCATTACGTCAAATGCTAGAGATACTTGGAGGTAGATCTGACCAACATTAAACTACATCAAAATATTATGGTAATTAGTATTGAGATCAAACCTTAGGATCTTAGGAACTTTAGGATCTTACAATCCAAACGAACCTAGACAACCAAAATTCTAGGTCGGATCTAAGTCAGATTAGGATATTATGAACCTTGATTTCAATAATTTGTTTTCAAACCGTGCCTATATCAAATCTCAAACTAAACAATATTGATTGTATGGAATATATTTAGATTCACTTAGACATTTTAAAGCTTAATATTTGTTGGAAATATACCATCTTTTTCATGTTATGTCACATATAAGAACATTTTTAACTATATGAAATTCTTTTTAACTTCTAACTAGAAGAACACTATTTCATGTTTTTTTCTTTGTCATACAAAAATACAATACTTTAATAATTACATTGCATTGTTCATATACTATATAATAATATAGTCTACTTCAAAATCTTGTACAATATGATAAATTAAAAACGACATGGTTGAAAAAGACAATTTAAATAAATTATAGGATGGTAAATACTTCGAACCTACAATTTGAACCTTTGAATTTCTCTCGGTTTGAAGATGACATCTTGAACTTGACAACCTTAAGAAACACAGCTAAAGCTTGTAGAGCTTTATGCCATGGACGACAACAAGATAAGAACTCCAACTATCTAGGGTTGGCTATAAACTATATGGATCTTATCCTACTACTGAACTCTGAGTTAGGCTATATTGCTAGTACTCTTTAGTTGTTTTGAGCTTTATATCATGGACAGATTGTTTAAAATTTATTGAGGGCTTGGACAATAATCAGCCACATGAACTTTTAGCATATAAAAGGTGCAAATTAAGGATATAAAAATAGCATTTTCAAATAGCAGAGTAGTATTGATTGTCAATTTGACTGAAATATACAGTGACTGGCAATGAAAAAGAATAAAAAAATGAAACAACAATTATCCACTTATCTCCCCGTTTCTTTATTTTTACCTTCCAACACTGAGCAAACGCCTTTGGGGATAAGTAGAATCGACAGTGGAAGGTGAAAATAACCGGCAATGGAAGGGGACAAAAGATTAAAGAGAGGATCAAAGAATAACCAAAATGGGAGAATGCCATAGTAATCACTACAGACATAAGAAATGAAAATATTAAATGAATATTAGAACCATTCAACTGGTTTCACTAGAAACAAATCAAGCCAATTTTTATAAAGGCAAGCAATGCAGATGATTTCAGTCTTCCTACTTGCCCTAAAATTTTCTGTTTTCTCCCTCCTTTTATGTTGTATACTTATGTTACTTGTCATAAACACTACGGCATATCACCATAGATATACCTGAAACATTCCCAAGTCTTCATCAATCCTTCGGTTCCCAGATTAAACCAAAAGGGAAGTACAAAATTAATTGGCAAACCAGAATGATGTTTTCAGAAGTTCTGTTCAGCTTATCTTAAATTTCAGTGGCACACCCAACAATTAACAACCTAATAAACGTTTCAACCAAAACAGTTGACATCCAGAGCATCATACCGATGACTCACAAATTCACCCGAGTATGTCAAGAAACATATAGCGAGATAGATGATATATTTCCCTTCGATCAAATAGCAGGAAGACAATAACAAAGATTGCAACGTAAAAACTTACTTTCCTTACTTTGTACGAAGAAGCAAGACACTCCATCCAATTGGAATAAACAGGGAAACAGTTAACCTCCTCCTCCTCCTCGTCTCTAGTAACAATTGAAAACAAATTCACAGATAAAATTCAAACTATCAAGATTAGATAAACCTCTTCGATCTGCAGCTGAAATCATTAATGCCACCTTCAAGTGTCACGCAGGGAAACCTCGTACCGAAATCGAGAACGAAGATCAAATAAAGTAATTGCGCAGTTGGAATTTGAGGAGCTGATAGCTTGGACGGGCGGATCTTCGAGACGAGAGATCAACATCGGTAGGGTTCTTTTCGAAATCCGACTCGGTGAAATCGACGAAAAGGCTCCGATTGAATTTGATCGTTTACGAATCGCTAAAAAAATCGGGAGGTTGATCGATTCAACTCTGTAGTCTCTACCATGCGAATGGATTAACTATTTAAGTTTGCATTACTAATAATGTATTTATTTAGAACAAAAAAAGAAGAAAAAATACATGATTTATAATTAAACTTGTTACTGTTTTCGTTCGAAGCAATGTTTCGGAATCCAAATTGTCGGTCGAACCGGTGACAGTCAACTTCCTTTCTTTAATCGAATCAAAAGAAACTCTTTTCATCGATCTCATAAAGGAATACGCGAATCTCGAAAATAATCAGACCATATTGAATTTATCCTATATTATAATATACTTTCTACTACTTAAATTCCTTATCACAAAATTATACGACAGTAATTTTAATCGACTAAATCTTAATTTAAAATTATGTCTGATTATTGAAATTTTAGTTAATTTAGCAGATGAACAACATAAAATATATTTAAAAACTAGGGATTCATTTTTATGCTGAAAATTAATTTATTTGTGATTTTTTGTTTTTTAAAATAAAGTATTTTTATTATTTTAATAAGAAAATATATTTTTATAAGTGTTACATGCAGGGTTATAAAAAAAAGCCGAGTCTGATTTTATAATATTCAAATTTATTTAATAAAATAATCGAGTTAAATTTAAAATAAATCAAATTATTAAAATATTTTTTTCAAATTTAACTTGATTTTTTTTTATAAACTTAAACTTTATTCATTCAAATGTTATCAAACTCTTAATTTAAATTTATTTAAATTTTTACATTTTAATTTTATTTAGTTAGTTATTAAGTTTGATAATATAAAATTATTTATTTTATTTTTTAAAATTTATTTATTTAGCATGTTGATAAGAATTATTGATGAATATGATTCAAAAAAAAATTATTCATGAATATTAATGAATTATTTAAATTTATTTATTTAATTGATTTTATATATATTGAGCGGACATAAATAAACTCTTATCAAGTTGAACATCAAATTTATTTACGAACGTTCAATTTATTTATAATCTCAGTGACACGCCAAAGGGGAAAATAATTTTTTTCTTCTCTAAGTTGTTAAGGGAGATAATCAAATAGATTAATCAAGTGAATCTACTAGGATAATAATATTAAATTGAACTTAGCCTACTCAACCAAGACAACTTTATTAATAGAATGAATATCTTAAGAACGAATAAATTTTTTTTATTCTTTTGCCAAAACAAATTAATATTCTTTAAAAAAGGATGGGCCAAGTGTCAATTGCCTTCGACTACAACCCCATTAACCATTCACTTAGATTGACAATTTAAAAACGGTCAATTAATTGACAATCCAATAATCAATTTAGTTTTTTTTATTTAATCATTTTTTATTGACAATTACAATTAACTTATTATTATTTTCTAAATTTATAAATATTATGGTGCATTTTACTTTTTTCACATCATTTATTCTTCTATACATATCTTTCAATTGTTAAATTTCAATCATTTTCAGTTAAGTGAGAGGCACAAGAAGAAAGCTACTGGGAGTCAATTTTTTAAACAGTTGAACCATCGATCGATGGCGGTTCTAGCTTCTAAATTATTTTTTTCATAAATATTTAATTTATAGGTATGAAACTCCTATTTTATCCACCAAATAAATCAAAAAATAAAATAAAATAACTTTTGATACGATGCTCCAATGCTATTAGTTGTTCAAACACAGTATACATACACTATGTGAATTTTAAACTCTGATTGTTTGAGAAAAACATCATGCATCTTATCATCATATCATGGACGGTTCTAAACTATTAGAGCAAAAGATAAAATCGTTACCTTAACACATAGTAACCCTTTTCACGAGGTAGATCAAGCGACAAGCACCCAACGAAACATTTTCGCACCCGTTGAAAATTAACCCCAAGACCTATTGGGACAAAGGTGCTTGGTATAAATTCGATAATGGGAATGGTAATGGGTTTCATTGAGGGGTTAATGGTAATGGGAATGATTACTGGATTGATGGTGCTTGGTATAGAGAAATGAGTATAAGATTTTACGCCCTGGGAAACAGAGGAAGCGACGCGTCGTTGATGGCGAAGGCAGCGATTCGATCGCATCCGTGGTCGCTGTACTCTCTGGCGATCATTCAGTTCGACAGAAGTGGCGGCTCCAAAAATGCTAAGGATCTCCGCGTCGACGTCGCACTGAGCGCCCGCGCGACCTTCTTTGGCCAGCGTGGAAGAATGGGCCGCATCGCCGGGCGACAACGGAGGGAATCGCTGAGGAGACTGCTGCCGCCGCCGCCGCCGCCGCCGCCGAAGAAAGCCCCCTCCTCAGCGACTTTAGCTGGAACTTGCCCCCTCCGGAGCCGCACCCAGCCAACCGATTCCTCGTCGACCGGTCCCAATCCTCTCTAACGCGGCTTCTGGAGGACCTGCGCCTCTGCTCGCAGTGCAACTGCGAGTGGCCGGAGACCCGCCGACACGAGTTCCGGCGGTGCTCGGTCTGTGGCGTCGTCAGCTACTGCTCCGGCGTGCCAGGCTCTCGATTGGCGGCTATCGCACAAGGCCGAGTGCGTGCCTCCTACCATCTTCGTCGCCGACGTCGCCACCGACACCGATTGAGAGAAGAAGAGGTGGAAGATGGGAGAGCTTAGATGAACGGGAGAGAAGACAAAGGAGACGACTAAGACGGAGAGGGAAGAATCACGGCGGGGCGCGGGGTATCGCTGTCCACGAGAACAAATGAGAATGGATTTAGCGATAACCGAGAGAGGGGTAGGTTATGAAATCAGGGATATCATATCCTTATTTTGATTCCCATTCCCGTCTACCAAGCATTAAGAATGGAAATGAAATAGATTTCATTCTCATTCCCCTCTCCTAAACCCGCCTACCAAGCGCCCCCTCATATAACTCAACCAAATTAGCCTATCTATCTTACCCCCACCTGCCACACACACTCAAGTTTGCCTTTGCCGGACCGGTTTGTTCGACTCGATCCACTAAACTCATCTGATTCGCACAGCTCAGTCCATCAAACTCACTCATAATATACATTTTCTAAAGCCAAGTGAGAAAGAAATTTACAAATTTTTTTAGAATACCGAAAGATAAAATAGCTAAGACAAGACAATATGAGACCCAAAAAACAAAACTATCCTTTTCCTTGCCAAAAGGACGAGCTTTCTTAAAGGTATTCAATGGTGATTTTCCATTTGGCAATTGGCTTGACGACCGAAAAATCTACTTAAAATTCGCAGCAGAATAGCACAAAAGCAAACATCTCATGCCAATGAAAGCAGATCAATTGAAAAACAAGCACAATACCAAAATGTAAAAGTAGATCAAAGTTACATTTCTCATCTTGTAAGAGAAGCACTGAGCCCACTTGCAGTCCTATCAAGCGCTGAGGCCTCTCTCAGAGAAGCCTTCTTTAATGTGCTTGAGCCCACTTGCAGCCATGTCCATGCTACCTTTCGACCCTCTTTATCAGCAAACATACGACACACTGCACACACAGATAATAATACAGCCTGAGCTTATCCTTGCCATTAAGGACCGAAACATAATTCTGAGGCAGATATTTCGACACACTTTCATCATTGATCTATTGCCACACACCAAAAACAAAAAAAAAAAAAAATACAAGAGCAAGAAAATAGTCTGCATCAGGCAGTTTTCCAGCTGATAAGAAAGTGCAAATGCTGAAGAGAAACCACAGTGCAGTGTAAAGGAACCTACTTTTTCTCGAAAATTAATTGGAGGACTATTGAGAGACATTGACAGGAGAAAAAAAGCCAATGGCACAATAGTGAATCACAAGAAATGCTTTCAAAGAACAGAACTCATGTCACACTAGTTTTATCTGCAACTTTAATCCACTAATTAAATTAAGAACTTGAGCCAACTGAAAAGGTTCTCAGTGACTTCGGCTTGATAAAGATTTGTTTGTTGCTTCATGAGCTACAGCTAATCTGAAGGAATCTACTGAAAATGAAACTACTGCTGCTCTTTCTTCTCCCGCAGCAAATGTCTTCTATCATTCCAGTTTTAAGGTTTATGTAAACAAGAATTAAAAGCAGCAGTTGATAAAAATATAGATCCAACAAGTAGAATATCTGCCTCGATGATAAATCAAAAGGTTAAAAAATAAACAGCATTTAGATGTTCAAAGTTCAAATAGCATCAGAGTCATACGGAGAAAAGGAAGCAATTTTATACCTTCAGATCTTGATGATCTTGGCAGCTTTGATCACGGGGTTGGCCCTGGCGATTTCCTCCCTCCCAGCAGTCTTGTAGTCGAAAGAGCAGTCATGGGCGTCGGAGTAGCGGTGGCGGCCGCAAAAGAGATCGCCGCAACGGCACCGGAATCCGGTGAGACCAACCTTTTTGTGGCAGGTAGAGCACCGGTTACTGAATCTAACAGGTGAATGGGGTTCCTCGCCCGACTTCGACGACTCCTCATCAAGCTTCGGCGCGGAAGAAGCCGCGACTGTTATTTTGAGGGTCGGCGATTCCGATCTGTGAATAGGGGATTCCTCGCAAGATTTAGGGAGCACGGAAGCCGGAGGTGGGGAAGGAGGTGAAGTTGGAGGCGGCGGCGGCGGCGAAGCAGAGGGAGAGGGAGAGGAAGAGGCGGACTTGAAGATCTCCGCTTCGTCTTTGTCAAGGTTACAGCTTTCTCGAGCCATTTCTGATTTTTTTTTTAATCAAATCCGCCAACAAAAATCAACTTTCTTCCGGACAATCCAGCAGCCCACGATTGATCGAAGCCAAAACACGATCAAAAAAGCATAAATCAACACCAGCGATCGATCGGAATCGAAAAGGAACAGCTCCAAAAACAAATCCGCAGGGAATAAAAAGGAAAAAAAGAACGAGAAGAATGAAATTTAAGCTTCAATCAGACTCAAACGCTCAAATATTCCTACAAACAGCATGCAGAAATACACAAATACCAATTGCATCAACAAATCTCGATCGATCGACGCGAGGCACGGCGAGAGAAATGGTGGCAACTGGAGAGAGGAAAAGAAATGGTAAAGGTGGGAGCTTTGGAGGTGGTGGAGAAAAAGGTGAATAATAAATAACTTCAATTATGAAAACGAGAGATTATGCTTTAAATAAAAAGAAGGAAATATGGTTGGGAAAAAAAAGTATCGATCCAATAGATTAATCGAGGCCACCCATGATTGAGTGGATTCTGTGATCCTGATGTGCCCATTCCATTTGCTCATCAGCCAGCTGAACCCATCTCGTTCTCATCCACCATGCGATAAAACAAAGCGATCGATCAACCACAAACAATGCATGCTCGTATTTAAGTAATTAATTATTAAGAAATAATTTCCCTTTTTGTTCTCGTGTGTGTGTGTGTGTTTTTTTTTTTTTGCTTAATCATTTGATTACTTGGCTCCATGCTCAAGTATAAAGGTGAATAGTGAAACAAAGCATGGCAACATGCATGAATAGTAGCAATATTTACCTTTGTCTTCGAGCAATTGTATTTGAAGAGTCAAAATTTTATATTGGGGATGAATTATATATATTTACTGTAGCATCAAGATGGAATCTATCATCTTGACGATTTCATACGATCAATTTTATGATCATCTACGAAAAGAAAAATTGAAAAGTTGTAGTTAGCCACTCTCTACAGAGAGGATATTATCTTGATTTTATCAAAATTTGACTCTTATCCACTGTAACAAGTCTATTCTATAATAACCAACTCAATCATATTTCACAGGTAACTATATGTGTTTACATTTGTGGGGATGATGATCTCGTTGTTTTAATATGTTTCTTATTTTTATATTTTTTATTTCTCTTATATTAAAAAATTAAAAAGAAGTAATCGTAGTCATCACCCTTTATATTAATTTTGGAATTTGCTATCGTAGTGGTTCTATACGATCCATTTTACGATCATTTATAAAGAGATAAATTAGAAAGCTATAATTGATTAGAGGAAGATATTATCTTAACTTCATTCCAATTTGATCCTTATTTATTTTAATAAATTTGTCCCATTATAATCAATTTAATTATACCTCCACGTAACGAACCAACTCAATATCGCCTTAACGGAGCATCTTATTGTTGACCTTGACGATGACATATTTGGCAATACCATCAAAGCGGATATTATTAATAATTATATTGAAATGTGCCATCCGCTTTTGCATCGAGATCCTTCACATTGTCACATTATCAAAATGCCTCTTGGAATTTTTGATACTGATTCGAAAGCAAGGCATTTAAATTCCACCTCGTCGATCTAGGGTTTCGTCTCACTTCCACCTCGTTCTGATTTGCGGATAATGAAGCTCGATTTGAGTGGATTTGAATCGTGTCCTCCGTTTCCTGGAGGCCTCGTCGACGATCTATGCGAAGGCCCCCTGGTGTCCGCTTCATTCCAACTCCCAGGCTGTTCTGATGTGTGTTCTTGATGGATTTGTTGGGCTAGCGATGGGATTGGTATTTTATGGTGTATTGATCTGTTCTTTGTTTCCCTTTGCTTCAGTTTGATGGGTTTCAAAAGGTCGCGATCCAGATGGTGAAACCGGCGAAAGGAAGGAGTTATGGTCGCTGCCGATTCGCGAGCCAGCATGGGAGGATATATCTGTAAGCTTTTGTCTGATTCAGAATAATTGAACTCCTTTTTTCTCCTCCTGCCATGTTGTAAATGCTTTTTTTGCTAACCTAGTGAAAAGCATTACCCAACCACGCGCTGTATGGAAAAATTCCATGAAATCCAAACAGAGAGCAGATTATTGTATGCCAAAGAATTTTTTTTTGAATTTATCATCTTGAGCTTTCTTCCTTTTTGATAACTTTCCAAGAAGCAAGGACATGCAATTTAGCTTCTTTGTGTAGAAACAAACATAGTTTAGACTTACTGAATAATCAAAAATGTGTTGGTCTTTAGTTACATTGGATGATATATTATTAACACCACTTTGTTAGTTGGAAATTGCATAGTTCAAACTTGGTCCTATGTTCTGTCCATATGTCTTAACCTTGAATCTGTCATATTTGAATGTGTCCATACTAAAATTATCCTTTTCTCATTTTATCATCCATGGTAGCTGTACCTTCTTGCATATAGACTTTTTTTTTTTTAACAAAAAAAATCTTTCTTTGTAACCCACATGCCCATGATTCTTTCCTAGTATAGATGGGAAAATCTTGAATTAAAGGACAATATCAGTTTATGTGGCATTTTGTCAACCTATATATAATCAAGTGTTGATTGATTGTATTTCATAATTGACTTAGTAATTTGTGGAGGTTTTTCTCTTTCTTGCATCAATTTGAGGAGACTTTTTGTTTGTACTTGTGAATCCAAATCTCCCAGGTTAATCAGAAGATCTAAAGCTCTTCATATTCACATCATGTTATGAGTAATTTTAAATGATATTTATCTAATCTGCACTCTTATATAAAACCAAATATCCCTCCTATTTAATCATGGTCAATATAGTAATTGATGATAGTCCAAGGAGTCTAGAATGCTACCTACTATCTTAGAGGAATGCATCTGCACAACAACAATGTCCATACAAAAAGATTTTTTGTGCTGTAGAGAAATTCATTTCTGCTCTCTTATATGAGGAGAATGATGATGCCTCAGTAGTAACGTTCTCGGATGTTGATAACATTTTACAGTTTGGTTATACAGAAGTATAGATTGGATCTTTTTCTAGTATTATATGATCACTTGATCAAAATTTCTAAAACTGAACCTGTTGTCTCCAAATCTTACATGGATCAACAATTATATAAAAAATAATAATGTGCTCAGTTTAGTTGTAAGTTAATCCATATGCCAGGGTTTATTTAGTCACTCCATTCCAGGCACTCACATGTTATATGGAGTTGTTTGCTCTCCTTAATCTCCACTGACCTTCTAAGAGTGATTACCAGTTTCAATTGAGTACCCACAGGAGCAGGTAGTGGATCAATTTTTAGATAGTTTGCTCCTTGAGATTGTGCACAAAATTATGTCTTTTCTTAGTGTCAAATAATGCAGACGAATTATAGATGACATTTAGAAATCTTGAGTGGACTAATGATAGGCCTACCTACTTATTTCTCAACTAGAATGATAATATTTTATAAAAGGGCCGAAATTTGCAATCTGCAAATGATTATTGTTTCCTGTAATGGGAATTATTAACATTTTCATTAGATAATTAACAAAATGTGGTTTGTAAATAACATACACCAATGCGGAATAAGATTAACATTAAATTACCCATGTCAGTCCCAAGTCTAGATGAAAAAAGTTGAGGGTTGCATTAGGAATGGATAGTCAACATCAATTTTTTCTAAAACTATGAATATGAATCAAGAGGCACATGTAAATATGACATAATATTCATCTTAGACACATGATCAGTTGTTGTCTTCATAATATGCTTTTTACTCATGGACATTGACATATTTAGTGGTGTCTCTCTTACATGGTCTCCATACAACCTAAGTCGTTAAAATGCTAGCTGAGCCTGAGTGGATTGTCAGTTGAGTCAACACCAGCGTACTTGGCCAAAATTTTGCTGATCTTCTTACTATCCTCATTTTGCCTTTCTTCTGCAGCTTCACAAAGTGTTAAGAAGATCATTGAGATAAACCCATATATGCTGGGTACTATGGCTGGGGGTGCTGCAGACTGCCAATTTTGGCATAGAAACTTGGGAATCAAGGTATAGCGTTAATTTACCCAAGCTATGCATACGCTTTATGCTAGTAGATTTTATGTCTCAGCTAGGTCAAACAAGTGTCTACAAGAATGTACCTACTGATTTTGAGAATATTTTTCCAGGAAATTTTATAATTTTCTTTTCTGGTCTAGTGTCGCCTTCACGAACTGGCAAACAAGAGAAGAATCTCAGTTACAGGTGCCTCAAAGCTCTTAGCAAACATACTTTACTCTTACCGAGGAATGGGCCTTTCAGTATGAACCATGATAGCTGGATGGGATGAAAAGGTACATGTTTATTTTATTATGATTTTTGTTTTTAATTTCACCTGTTAGTGGTTCAGTTGTATCATGGGTTCTCTTGAATTTAGGGTCCTGGGTTGTACTATGTTGATAGTGAGGGTGGTAGGCTCAAGGGAACACGCTTCTCAGTTGGCTCAGGAAGCCCATATGCTTATGGTCTTCTCGATAATGGGTATGCATTTGTTTTGCATTCGGTTTGGCATTTGTTCTTCTTCTCTCATGGCTGTTTGATTTTTAACTAAGTTTTGTTCATTTTTTTTCACTCAGATATCGATTTGACATGTCAGTTGAGGAAGCTGCAGAACTGGCACGCCGAGCCATCTATCATGCAACTTTCCGTGATGGAGCTAGCGGCGGAGTAGCTAGTGGTAGGCCTTTTAATTTTGTTTTCTTTATTGATATTTCTTTCATGTTATTCCTTGATCATTATTTCATCTGTGGCAACTCAATGTTAATTGAGATTCTTTTTTTGCTTTATGGAACTTGATTTTTCAACTAGACCTATTTGTCACGCTATATTCTAGAACTGAGGAGGCAGGAATGTATAATTGATATATGTATAAACATAATAACCTTAATGAAATGAAAGTTGCCCTTTGGAAAGTCTTTCAACCCTGCCATTTCTTCCTCCTTTCCCCTTTCTCCTTGTTGTACCATTTAAAAAAGCTGGCTGTAGTGCGGCAGATAACTGAGATTGATTATATTTGCCTATATAGAAATTGAAAATAATTGGATTTTTCTGTTGTCTCTGATGCTATGCATTACTGGATCTAAGATTGGCCTTTCTTGGGTGGAAAAATATTTGGAGGGAGAGGGTAGGTATATAAAATTACACATGGAGGTTCATTCATTTACAATTTTTTTGGGGTCATTTTTCACCCTCGTCCCTCCTATTTTCCTTCCAACTATAGCTTCCCTAATCGAAAAAAAAAATGTTTAAATTAATTTCTGCTATGCTTGCTGACCATTTGTCATCATTCTGTACTTGGATTGCAGCCGTTGATATAATTTTGTTAACGCTGCAATATTTTCAGTTTATCACGTTGGGCCTCAAGGATGGAACATTATAAAACAATGAAAACTCTGAATGTAACGTGTCCTAGATGAAATTTGAATCCTCAGTTGTCTATTCCACTTTTTAATCGCACCATAATTCCTTTGGCGCATTAGGCTCAGTCTTGCTCACGATGCCAATGAAATTTTTATGCAAATAGACAAAAATAAAGAGTGTACGTACGTGATGAAATGAAGGGGAGAGTCTTTCTCTGCTTGCATGTTGAAGTGGCCAGGAGATGCATCGTCGGATGGGCTTGCCCAGCTAGCTTTTAAGGTCCGCGGTCTCCGACGATCCCTCGCCGGCTGGAAAGAGGACAACTACGCCCCCCGTGTCGTCGGCGTCTCCAGCGCAGCTGCCGCCAGCTCCAGCTCCTGCGACTAGATTTAGATTAACCCACCCCATACAACTGTCGGCCAACTAACTAAACCGTATACATTTCATTGGACATGAGGATTCCGATTTAGATAAACTGATGAAGGATTCGACTTGGACATTATTCCTTAACTAGGAGTCTCCGAAAGAATAAAATCCATCCCATTTGAAGAGGTTGTTCACCATGATTTACTCTCTTCGAATCGCTCGCTGTGAGAGCTGTCTTCACCTTTTGCCACAAGAACACAAGTTTTATCTGCTTTATCCCATTTTTTGAACTAATACGGTGACACTTTTTTTTTTTCAATTTTTTCAAGCTCTGAAAACTGCATAAAGTTCTACACAATTTAAAGGAACCAGCATCCCTAAGCGACTCAAGTTAATAAAAAAATATTATATACTTGATGACTTACATTTTCTGCAATTATACATACAAAAAGCAATGCCAAAAAGAAACAAACAAATTCAAGAATAAGTGATTAATCATCCATTCTCCAAACCTCACGGAGCAACTGGTATCTGATGGAACTGAAATTGTCATTTGCTTTGTTCTCAGATCTTGGGCTGAAGGACTTGTCCATGATGGAAGATAGAGGTGAATCGAATTCCTCGAGCTCATCATCGCTTATGTGACATTTTCGGACAACAGATGACCCAGTCCTTGTAAGTGAGGTGGCTTGTATCTCTCCGATGAAGCTCTTAATGGAGATAATTGACGGCGGGGAATAGATTACAGGAGATGCGTTACAAAGAATGTTCATCTCCTCCTGGCTACTGTCAGCATATTCCTGATAATATTTGCAGATCAAAGATTACAGAGTTCTAAGATATTTCGAACTGAGTAAGGATGTTAACAAACATATGCAATGAATGCAATAAATTTCTTTCTAACCAATAGGACTACAACATCCTGATCTAGACTAATTGTATCTAATGACTATAAATTGCAGACAGTACTAGCATAGAAACATTAACTGCTACAAAGCAAGTATGATGAACCGAGTAAAATAGTTATAAAGCTTATCTTTTAAAGTTGGTCCTGATTGGTATGTTAGGCTAGAAGAATAATGGCCACTATTTGGCTTGATTGTAAATTGTAGATTGACATAAATGGAGATTGAGGATTAGGAAGTTCTTCATTACTAACCTCGGATTCCAGTGCTTGAAGGACAGCATTTGGAACTGGATCTGGACAAAATTCATCTGGTAGGAATCTATCGAGAATATGGTTGATCACATTTGGACTAAATATTGTGCATGCCTTCACAACAAAGATAAACAAGAAATAGGATCAGAGTTTCCAATAATGACATATGTGGTTTCTTACAAATTAGAAATCACTACAAATTAAAATGATGCTACTAATGTACAAACAAACCTCTTTTCTGATTGACTTTTCTAAAAGCATATCCTTTGGAAGCATTAGAAGATCACTAAGTGCATTCAGTAAATGGAAGGTTTTAAATGATTTTGTAATTGTTATCCTGTCGTCTTGACTGTCGCCGTCAGCATGAGATTCATCCACATCCATACCAAACAGGCCAGTCAGTAATCTAGACCAATTCCCAACCTATCACAAAAGCCAAGATCAACGACGATATAAATTGAACCTTACTAGACAATAATGATGTATGTTAAAGATATTGATACATGTACTCCACATTGTAACCAGTAATAAATGAGAAATACAGAGAACAGAACAGTTGAGCATCCAATGATTTAATTATCTTAAATACTTTTGCAGAACATTTAAAAGGATTTAAATTGTTATCTATACTTGTGCTTTGATGTTACTTACGGCATTTTTAAGTTGAGCTCCAGAACCAAAGCTTAATCGGCCAGTAGGGATAGGCAGAACCTTGGAATCACTGATGGGGTCTGACATTGGATCTGTAGGGGTGTTGTCATCTGATTCACGTAAAATAGCATTGAACATAGCCACATCAAATCTTGCCACACATTGTTCCATGATCTGGGAAGGAATGTATCTTAGAGCTTCAGTTTTAACAGTTTGCATATTGCAGTCATGAACGTTTTATAACTATTGATGCATATATTTATGTAATTAAGCAGAATTTTCACAGAAAGTTTCTTTTGAGGGAAAAAGGACTAAAGTAAATAACACTCCTATGATTAACTAGACAAATGAAGAGAAGATATATCCTTACTGCTACCAATCTTGCATCTGCAAACTCCTAATAGCGCACTTATATGAAGATGATAAGTAGTTAGTGTGTACCAGTACGGACTTGCCAAGCAAAATAATGAACAGAAAATGAGCATCATTAAACATAATGAAGATCATAAAGATTAATAATAGGACTTCATACCACTGACATCTTCTTTTCCCCACACTAGTAATAGAAAGTTAAAATAAATGAACTATCAGTAGCAGGTAATGTGCTAATGACAAGCTCGAAAGGGCAGCAACAGAACATGGTTTTCTTTGACCCAAGAAAAGAAGAACATGACTTGCATTGGCAGGAGCAGATTGGGAAACAGAATTATAATGAGGTTCCAAGTTCCAACAAGTGACAGACCCAGACTTCCAAATCTGGAGGGACAAACTAATTAACATTTATTATATGTAGTAGTTTGATATGGTAATTGTAATTACACCTAGTATATGTAGAATTTCTTATAAATTCAAGAAACTTAGGACCGAACTTTCTGTTTGAGTTTCTAAAAACTGAGGATACCTTTTCAGCATACCTAGTGGACCAAGCAATTGCTGTTAACTCAGACAGAAGTTCTAAGTTCTCATTTTGATGACTTCCTGAATATAATTTTTTTATTCAATGCAATCTTAACTTATGTAGCCCAAGTGGAAGCCTGATCCAACCCAAATGTCAGGGACCTCTTGATATTTAAACATGTATAATAAGCCTTAATAATGTGGGATTAGCAGGTGGTCTTTCATCCTACCTTTCTCACTTAATATCTTTAACTTTCAATATTTCACCCCAGACCCAATATTGGTAGCTGTGACTAACTCCAATAACATAAAACCCAATGTGAGGAACCTCTCAGAACTTAAACATGCTTAATAAGCGACTAAGCATGTAGGACTAGGAGGTGAAATTTCAACTCTTTCTAACTTCATTAGTCTTTTTAACACGAGTACTTTTACTAACCTACAGCTACTGAGCATGTTTATCATAATATTAACTTAGTGACACAAAGATCTCATTGTTCTAAGGATTGATGATGATATACTACACTATAGGCTAGTACATCAATAAGTAGAAGCCTACACTTACCATTCTAGATAGCATAGGCAAGCATCCACACTCAAGCCCTTCACTCCTAAGAGGGCAAAGCTGTTTAGAGGCGTCCTTGAAAGCTTTCTTCCAAATTTTTAAGGACACATTTGCTTGTGGATCACCCGTGCTTGGCATCTTACCAAAGCTTTTGCTTGAGTATGAACCTAACAACTGTCCGCCGCCTACATGGCTAGACTGCATACAGGGAGTGAAAATCTGTACATGCCATTGATGTCAGTCATTTAAGAACACAATTCTAATGCTGTAAAAATCACTAATACTGACAATACATTTACAGAAATAAAGAACAGACCTGCCACCATACATATTCAATTGTACGGGAGAATATCCAGCTTTCAATTTTTTCCAGTGCTGAAATGAAGGTAGCTGGGTCATTCCAGTCTCCAAAGTCTCCAGACAAAGAAAATTGCTCGTTGTTATGAGAAATTGATTCCCATTTCAAAGGTGAAGGTTTGCTCTTAGGTAACTTCACAGATCCAGTATATCTGAGGCGAGTACTAGCAGACTGCTTAGTGTCTTGGAACTTGACTGTTTCTGTCACTATGGCTCTTAGAACAATTGTGTTTGATAACCAAAAAGTCAACCTGTTTAAAGTAGAAATCAAAATATAAGGAGCTTGCAGATTTTAGTTAACATGGAAATTCTTATCCATCAGGAGGTGACTTGTGAGGTAGAAACTAGCAATTGCTTGATAAAAGTGTACCTAGATAAAGACTTAATGGTTAAGTAATCAAACAATCTTCGTATTCTATATCATGATCCGGTAACAAGAATAAAAATATAAAGAAAAAAAAATCCTACATGCCTTGGCACATCATTTCCACATGCTTTTGCAACCAAACCTAGTCCTGATGCAATACTCCTAGCAGCACTTGTCATCCTTTCAATTGGCCATTGTCTTGAAGCATGATTATACATCCTTGAAATCCTTCTAGCAGGAGTGTGAACTTTATGTGACGAACTCCCATGTTCAGCCGTGGTTGAGTAAAGGGCTATCTCTATGGCAGCAGCTTCTCTCAGCTCTGCTTCAAGTAACTTGACTCTGAGCTCCAACTCATGGACTTTGTCATTGTAAAAGCTTCTCCCATTTCTTCTAGGAAATTGGTGCACTTTACTTGAACCTGAGCTTGTACTTTCATTGTCATCCCTTCCATCATCAGTGCCAGAATTTGTGCCATTATTAGACACATCTTCTTGGATATCAACTTCTTTAACATATTCTTTATTCTGGTCATCAGCACCATATGTTATGCTTCCCATCAAGCGTGGGGGTGATCTTACAGAAAGCTTCATAGTCCTCAGCCTTTCAGTATTAAACGAACTACTATGCCTCTCACCAAGAGATCTACAGCAAGATGAGGCTGAATCAGTCGACAGAGTCCCAGTACGTTGCTTAATTTCTCTCTGTTGAATGTCAGAGATATGTTCTATGCTTGCAGTGGTATCAATAGGACTTTCAAGGGCATCATTCATAGTTCGATTAACACTAAGATGATCTCCATGAACTTTGGAACCATTTACTGATCCCATTTGCTTCTCTTTGAAAATGTTAGCTTCAACATGCTCATCCAAGCCTTCCTCTGAAACCTTTCTACTTTCCTGTGATTTCCCAGTCTGCTTTATATTTTTCTCTGATTCGGATATGCTAGACTCTTTTGTCTGAAGTGCAAAATCAGAAGATTCAACTTTTTTAGTGATTAGACAATTATCTTCTGCATGTACATATTCTTCTACAATATTTTCTCTGCTATTGCATCCTATTGATTTTTTTTCAACTTCCTGAGTCATAGAATTCCCAACTGTAGCATCTTTTGTGCTGCTAGAACCAATTTCTTCCTCTGGAATTTTGCGAGTTGAAGATGAACATGCTACAGTGCTGATGTTATCTGATTTCATGATGGGCAACAAATTAGTTTCTGACTTAGTATGGGTCTCATCAATATTTTCTAGGCACTCAGTATCGCTTAAAGAGCCTACTGATTGAGACTTGAGCAAAGTTTCATTTTGATCATGGGAAGCATCCTTTAGATGGGATGTTTCTGTTAACTCCAACTCCAATTTTGCAGGCGAAGATGGCAAACGTAATTTGGATTCAGAATCACTCACCACTCCATTTGATTTCACTATCTCAGGCACATTCTGCAAAATCATAAAAAGAAATAGCTGATCCTTATATCAAGAAAAACAAATTGCACATCTCACTGAAATATAAATGTTTAAAATTTAAATGAACCATCAATATGACTGACTGAATTATACCTCAGATAAAAAAATACTGAATAGAAATACCTTGAGATGATATCAAGTATCGACAATTTCAAAAATGACTAAGAGATTTTACAGAAGAGTTGATGTACTAGGGTCAAAGGTGTAAAGGGTAGAGGGAGAGACAGAAAAGATCAATGTAATAAATGATTAAATTGATTTGAATATTTTACTAATATAGTCTTGTGTAAAGAACAAATGGAGGGCTAAGATTTATGTAGTCGATTCCAAATAATTTGAGATAAACACACCTTGATACTTGATGATGATGATTGGTAATCTAATATATTTAATCTAAATGTAATGTGGCCCAATTAATAGTGTTGTTCCTGGTTTGACTAAATTAATTTTGTTTGAATTTATCCTGAGTTTTGGAAATGTCTCAAATGTAATGGATCTTTAATCTCAAGATATATCACGTTAAATTTGATGAAGTATACAAGACTTATATATCCTTTAGTAGAAAAAATAAATTGAAAATTTTTAATTGTAGCCCTATTCTTCTCTCCCTTGTCCTCCTGCACGATCATCTCCACCAGCACAAGTGCATTGGTAGGAGGCAATGACTCGTACTAGAATTAGATCTAGAGGTGTCATGATGGGCAGAGACAATCAAGGAAGACACAATAGAGAACAAGAGATAGGAGGCAAGAATGGCCCCATTGGAAGGAAAATATGAGCTTGTCCCTGGTGTAGGTGAGCTCAGTGGGGTAGAGGTCGATAAGTGTGTAATAGCTAGTTTGAAGGTGGAAAGGATGGTGTCAACAAGCAAGAATAATAAGCCAAGTCAGGGGACGAGGTCAAGGCCTAGGCAATATTTTTGTGGCATAATTGAAGATTTTTATTTAAGTTAATTTTTATAGAAGCCATTGAATACAAAGATATATTTTAAGGATACATCAGCAAGTTTAATAGTTTACTTAAGAGACGGCAGGCTATAATTGGAATATTTTTGTATGTTCATACTTTGTATATAAAAATTGATGCGAGTTGTAAAATTGACTATATATGAAACAACCTTCTAGCATGCACTATAAACCTCATAGCATATTGAAAAAGTAAATAAACACTGGGAGGTCAAATGGAATTCTCCCAAATTAGAATAGTGAAACAGTCAAGAATACATTTATGAACCTCAATTCGAAATCTGTGAATAATTTGATAGCTCGAATCTTTTATAGACATTTAATAAGTACCTTGTTCTCTTCTGGGTTACCATGAAGCAAGGTATCTGCTTTGACTTCTTGAGCAGATGAAGAGTGGTCAAGAGATGAAACCGAAGAGGCATCATCATCAGTGAAGGATGCAATTTCAGCTTCTTCAGCATACTCCTCATTCATCAAGTCTGACACTGATTCCTTCACATCCTTATCTATCGATACCTCCTTTGAGAGACTCTCTCCTGATGTAGAACCCATGCTTGCATCGTCTATGGGTTGGATCTTAACATACAGCGCTGGCTGCATTGTGTTCCTGAAGCTTCTCTTGCTGGTCACTGGGATGCTAGCGGTCACAGTTTCTTTAGCTATGTTGTACTCTGCCAAGTCGATTATTGCACAGCCCAAATGCTGCCCTTTAGACTTATCCCTCCTGGGTTCATACAAGTTGAACTCAAGCGCATTCTTCTGAAATGCACCTTTATCATTACCTTTGCCTGAACCTTCTTTTAACAATGTGACTTGGAGCTTGAAGGATTCATTAAATTCTATCTTCCCTTCTGCTGCACCTGATCCGAGGTTAGGGGTGACAATGCTAGTGGACCCAGAATGGCGGTCCCCATTCTCCCAATGCAGGACCACAGAGCGCAGGGATTTCAGGGACTGGGATGGTGGCCATGGCTTTATTTCATGGATGTGGATGATGCAGTCCACATGAACAGAAGTGCCCTTCTTTTGCTTTGACCGGAGACCAAGAACCATGGCTCCAATATTTGATTTCAAGGTGGGAGAATCAGTATCTCAGTAGTGCCACAGACGATGTAGATCAGAGTGATTCTAATATTTCATTCTTGATAGCAGAGGTAAAACTCTACTGGAATCGGAGTGGGAAAAATCAGGCTAGAGATTCATGTCGCAATTTCCCAACAACTGGGGCAAAAACTAATTCCTACTTGGAGGAACCAATGAATTGTTCTAGAAACAGACAACTAAAAAACTAACAATAAGCTAAAAACTGAATTATTAACCGACTCTAGTAGTAAAAATGTGTTGAATTCAAGATAGAACGCACAAACATGAAACAGATAGAGCGAAAAAATGTGTCAAATTTACCCAGAAAAAGCGCAGATTTTGCTATTCTGCATCAAAATAGTAGTAAAAAAAAAAAGTGAAAGGAAAGCGCTCCAGCTTACTGCTTGCTCATTTAGCCACAATGTTAAAACTGTTTACAATTAACAGACAGGGGTGGTTCACTTCTAAGGAAAAACCCGGCGAATTCACAAAATCTAACTAAATCCCGTAATTCCTCCAATCCGAAACTAAAACCACAAGAAATCCACGAATCTGAAATGTCAAATAAATTGTCACCGCCAACTCAGAAAGTTCGGTTTGCAGTGGTATCAACAACCAAGCGACTTATCAACCTTGTTTCGACGACAAAAACCTCATTGAGGAATCCAAAAATAAAATAAAAAATCACTTTTCAGCAACCCAAGCTTCAACAAGAAGTCCATACGAAATGGAAAACGATAGGAAAGATCACCTGGCAGCACCAGCCGGGACTTGGGTCGTCTAATTGAGCTCCGGATCGCCTCCGCCTCTCCGCATTCTCTCCGATTGAGCCCCTCTTCGTCCGTCGGTGATAGACGGAGAAGGGAGTGGAGGCCGCACACAAAGTGTCGGAAAGCAAAGAGACGATCCAAAGCGACGAAGAATTAGTATTAAATTAATAAAAGCAGCAGCTGTTTCCGGCGAATAAATTTTAGGGAAATTGTTATTTGCCCTCCCAAACTTTATCCATATTCTTAAATACCCCTGAAAATTTTAAATTCCAATTTATGTCATTCTCTAACCATTTAACATTTTAGTAAATAATTAAAACGATAAAAATTTAAAAGTATTTAAAACTATCAGACACATTTTACAAAAAAACGATAAATTTTTTAAAAATTCAGTTCGAAGTTATATAATCATTAAAAAATTTCTAAAATTTTTATATTTTTATCGTTTTATCAACACAATTGTGACATAATAAGGGTATAACAATTAACAGTTCGAGGATATTTTTGATAATATTAATATTTTAAGTGCGTTTGAGAAGAGAATAATTTTTTGTGTGAGAGTGCCAGAGTGGACTGAAAATTTTCCGTCCTTTATAATTAATTATTACTTGGTGACCGCAGGCTTCGATTTACTCACCTTTTTACCCACGTGATAGGGGCTTCTCGTGGGCCCAATGCTTAGATTGGGCCACCCAATGTCGGTTGGTGATGTCGACTAGTTTTACCCAATTTCACACGCTAGGGCCCACCTTAATCTGCAATTGGATAACGGGTGGCTGACGTCCGGTCTAATCCATGGGTGCGGTCGGTGGTCCATCTAATTATTACACTAAAAATCTTGGTAAAATGATTATTTCTCTATTTTTGACATTTCATGTAAAAATAAAAGGCACTTTGCCAAATCAAGATCAGATTTTTCACAGATTCAGAACAAAAAAAGGATATAACATTTTAAATGTTTGTTTTTTTTTCAAAACAATTGTACTTTTATGAACAATTTCAACAAACGAACAGTGATGTCTCACCAAGAATATAATTCAATTAAACTCGATTACCATCCATTTATAATTGCCGTTCAATTTGTTATTTATTTATTTTACAGTCGTGGAACATCAATATCAATGGTGTTCTTAACTTGAAGAAGTCACAGAAAAGCAAGAATGAGCCATAATTATGATGATGATGATGAGGCAGTTGAGACGTCGATTAAAAAATATATTATTTTAAAAAAAGAATTAGACTACATCTTATAATGATGCACAGCCCCTAATTATAAGATTCCATTACGTAGATTGTTATAACTTGTTTAAGTAGATTAAACCCTTACAAAAATTTACAGCCGTCCTAAATTTCAAGGGACGCCTAACAAATATAACATTGAGATGAACTTCCATGTGTATGATAGAATCAGAAACTTTTACTGCATCATCCTGACCTTTAAAAATTATTCATGCATTTTCTTTTTTAATAATTTAGGTATCAAGTTATTTGACTTGAAGATATCACTATTCCAATCTTGAAGATCCAATAGTAACGTTTTAAATTTTTTATTCTAAAATAAATATCCTATAATGGGTTATAATTGAAATTCAAATCATGAATACTTAAATAAACTACTAAACACCCTCTGGGACAGAGTTGAGTTAGCTATTACAAGAATGATCAATTATAATTTTTTGATTTACTTTCTCATAGATGATCGTAAAATTGATCGTGTGAAACCGTTAGAGCGATGAATTTCATTTTGTATTACAATTGAATACACCACTAAGCACCTTGCTAGCGGAGTATCCATGCATTATTGTGTTATGGGCAGCAGTAGTCACATTTCTTTGTATCTGATGTGTGTTACAGTGGCGCCATACCTTTGCTAATCATTTCTCTGGAAATTTTGAAAGCTATTTTAGTGTCTCCCTTGATACAGAACCCATGAACAATCTGAGAAAATTTTCAATTTGCCCGTCAGAGTTATGCCATTTTTCCCATTTCGCCCTAAAAACTGAAAACTTAACTTTATTCCATCTCTTTTGCAAAATCATATCTTTTTGCCTGAGCTTAACAGTAATGATTTAAGCATGTTCAATATTTGAACAGACAATATTAAACTCACAAAGTAAAATAATAAGCTTTTGCACAAAAAGTGAGACAAAATATAAATTATCAAATTGTATAGGTTGACGCTAAAAACATCGGGAGGATATATTGTTTATTTTTTCTAGAATCATTAATTTTGAACTGAATTGAAAGAAATTAAAATAATAAATAAAAAAATAGTTTCATATGGAAAATAAAGTAGAATTTAGATAATATTTCTTTAGAAAAAAATAACATCTGATCGTTGACCTGTTTTTTAGGCTTTAACGGGACTAAATCATAAAGTGCTGCTTGAATATATGGTTATAAATCAATTGAAATATATTTGTAAGCAAATTCAATACCATACTTTATTAACCGCTCATTTAGATTTATTAATATTAAAATGAATTCCAATATAGTTTTAAGTTCGGCAAAATAAATGAATATATCTGTACGCTTCATCAGTAAAGCCAAGAACTCAGTATCTAAAACCATCAGACCAATGTGTATATTACAAATGGTACTATGGTAGCAAAAATGTATGACAGAAATGAACGAAGGCATCCAAATCATGTTGAAGAGGAAAATAAAATACAAGAAATATATTAATTAACAATAAAATAAATAGTGAAACCATGAGAAGCTACAGCTGAAATTGATCAAAGGTAGAATGGCAAGCATTTTAATAGCTTCTCCCACCAAAAGTAACAGAGAAAACAAACACCTTGAGGTTAATCTAATACAAGTATAAAACAATATAATTGAGCCAAGAATTAAAAGATGGATGTAAAATAACCTGAATCTAACCCAACCTGAAGATTGAAACCAAAATTTCACCTGTAATAAGATCAACTAGAAGTTATAGATGCAATTTAGTTCTCCACATGCACCCAACGACCTTCTTGGGAGCAGGATCATTTGGTCCTTTGTCTCGCTGGCCAGATGTGAAATAAAGCCAGCCATTCCAGTAGCCGACCAAGGTGGTCTTGATGCGGAAAGGCATCCTTCCCAACACCGACCATTCCTGCAAATTTAAGACAGAAAATTGATGATCAGAAGTGCTTAATTTAAGAAATATAAATTAGTGTGGACCATGCTTGCCTGCAAACTACTGTGTAACAAATGTTAAATTAATTCATCTTTCACGGTTCTTCAGATTTATAAAAAAAATCCAATTTTTTCCTTTTTTTCTGAAGAAGGCCAACTATTTGATGTTTGCTTTATTGCATCCATAGAGAGCAACCATGAATGAGAAATGATGTTGCTGTAGTATCACAATATGAACCAAGAAAGTAAACTATATAACAGATGAGCTATTGCCCAATTTAGCACAAATTCTACTGAGTGAGGTAATTTGTGGAAAATGGATATAATGTTAAGTTGAAAAAAGGAGCATGCAAGATATTTGATGTGTTCACTTCTAGGATGCCTTTCTAGCCAGTGCCAGTGAAAACAAAAATCACGCAATTTCAAATAAAACCAATATAACTTATTTGTACTAGAGAAAGCAATAGAAGCACAAATATGTATTTTAAATACCAGCTGAATATATAAATTCAAGAAGTTAACTTAGAAAGCAAGTGGTATATATATGTACCAGGCGGCATACCAACAACATGCTCCGACCATGTAATGAACACGATGAAAGATAGCTAATCCTAGGTATATGGTCCACTAGTAATTCTTAATTGGATCGGTAAACACCAATTGGTTCCTGATCTGCTTGATGCTTTTGGGCTAGGCCAACTTTATTGGGTCACCGAACCTCATCTTTCTGCAACTTTGGTAATTCATTTTCCTTTTAACAAAATAAGATGTACTGCTCCTCTCTGTAGATCTTCACAATACAAAAAAGAAGAAAAAACAAAGCTTCACTGATCTATAAGTCAATTAGGAGTGGCAGAAGGTTGGGGAATTGCAAAAGGATGTCAAGAAGATCATACAAATTGCTTGTTTGTTATAAGTAAATGGTAAAGATCCAGTCTTCATAGCAACTTAGGTTTAGGCTAGCACTAGATGGGCCAACTAACAAGATATGTAATCAATAAATATAAAAGTGCATCATGTAAGTCCCATACACTTATTTGCGATTCTTTCAAAAAGGAAATTTGGTTGCACTAATGTTTCAGTGTGATTTATACCTTTTTTCCATGCACTGAACAGAGAAATCAAATAAAAATGATCAGGCAACTAAAAATAATAGTTAACATTCATCTAATAAAGAATCTAAAGAAATAGTTAAAAACGAAGAAAATTAATAACAAATAATAAATTGTTCCACAAAATCAATTTCTATATAAAGGAAAAGGATTCCTACCAATTTATCCAAATTGAATCGAAACACTTCTCCAACTAACACCATCTTTTTGGTTGTAGGGTGCTTTTCTGTTGTACCTCCAACAATTATAATTGAATTGTTAACATTAACCCATGCAAACTCTATATGAGAATCTGGTTTGGGCATGGGCGGAAGTTCCTTCCATTTCATTTCATTATCAAGCATGTAGACATCATTGTACACAACCTGGATAAGCAAGAATAGAATCTGAGGAATATGAAAATATGAATGCTAAACTAAATGACTGCTAAGAAAGAAGCCGCTAGATGAAAAACATGGAACACCATAATATAAGTGTTGCAACGTGAATACATACATGCCAGTAAATTCAATCCCACCATTTTAGGCATGATTTTGAACAAAATACATCAAAGTTTATAAAATTAAATAAACATTAAATAATCTTATAATCTTCAATACTTGAACTCATCTTCCCTTTGAGCCTATGTCTTCTGACATTTACACTCTAATTAGGGTATTTTTCTCGATCACATGTAAAATTCAATTAGAAACAGTCACGTCGGGCACTTTCATCGATACCCATGTTGGATACTCCTATTGAATACAAATAACATTTTACAATGATTTTTTTAAAAAAAAGTATTGACTTAAGAACGATAACTAACCTCACTTCTTCGGACACACTTGAAAATTGGTGATCCAGGTTTGGCCATAAAATCACCCTCTTGACCACCAATGACAATAAGTTGATCATTGGCAACAATACAGGCCCTGGTTGAAAAGAAAAGTTTAGGTTAGATTGAGATTGTACCATGATAATGGTAACAATGTGACTACAGAACAAAATTTTCAAATGTCTCAAAATCATATTCGAGCTGGGATTCTTGGAAAGAAATGAGATGTCTCGAGCATATATTTAAGAATGATGGTTAATGATGTGATTTATGAAGAATAATATAAAAGGTCACTCTAATTGTAGGCAGGGACAAAGCCAAGGTGAGGGCGATGGTGGCCCCCTCCCCCCTCTCAATTTTTTAATACAAGAGGTGTCGGGGGCATAAAAATGAGGATCGAATGAAGGGGCAAATGGGGAGTGACTACACCCCCCCCCCCCCCCCCCCCCCCCCCCCCCCCCCCCCCCCCCCCTCTCAACGTAAATACATATTTTTCGTCCTCTCAATATGAAATTCTTGATTCTGTCCCTGATTTGCAGGGGTATGGTTATATTACTACAAGAGCTAGCTGTCACTGTCATAAGGAGAAATAGACAAGTTGCATCAGTTGCCTAACAATGGGATCATTACATTATCATGTTGAATATGCCTTCATTTGAATAGCATTTTCAAGTCAAAAAAAAAAAAATAGTCAGATCTGAACAGCATAGACAACTAAAATTAACTGAAGTACTGAACACTTTCAGACACGTACAATAAGGCTCCTCATGCTTATACCTTGCATGATACGTACCTGATGCACTACATACATAATGATGTACTTGTAGAGGAACATTTTATCTGACATAATGCTCAATTTCATTTTTCTAATTTATTAGCTCTCTTCTGTTAAAGTTTCTTTGAAATGTTTGGTGTCCATGTAGAACTACAAGTTACATTACTCCTTGAAATACTGATCACATAAATTAACGAGCAAATATCTCCTGTCAGCTAAATAGAACTAAACCTCAAATTAGTAAATAAAGATATGAATCTGATTGTAACAAATGAAAATATCTGTAAAAGGATCATGAAAGATAACAATATTATTTGATGATGGTCACAAATTTGAAAGTCCATCCGAATTTTTAAACTACAACTTCCACCTCGTGACATATGAGATACATAAAACAGGCTTTGTTATAGGAGAAACTATAGCTAAATCTTTGGAAACAAAATTAGGTACTAACTTTAGAGAAATGACCCACAAACCTGTGGGGTCCACCACGAGGTATAGGAATTTCACTCTGCCATTCTTGCTGCAAGGCCTTCCCGTCCTTCACAGCAAGACTCCAGTGTTCTAATCCAGGTTCATGGCGGTCCTCCTTGCTTCCACCCATGACATGGAGTCTGCCTCTCCAGAGTTGGGTAGCTGGAGCATACCTGCAGGTGCTTGTGTTAAAGCTGTTCTCAATGTAAACCATATAAATCCATTTCTTGTTTTGGACAGTAGCAAACGCCATCGGAAGTGTCATGATTATGGGTCGATTCTGAAATGATATTAATTCATGGGATCTACTAGCATTTTTTTATGTTGACCAATACTAAAAATTGTAAAAAGAGAACTGGAGGGATTGAGATTTTAAATGACAGGGTGGGATTGAGATTTTAAATGACTGCACATAATCCATAGAATGCTATTACAACTTAATTCCACATGTTCAATGTGATTTATATAGGTGTTACCCTGTTGACCTTTTAAAGAACTCACCTAGGTACTGGCAAGGGTGGCAGATCATGCCACTCTTTCTTCTCAGTATCCAGCACAAAATTCCTAGCAGTAGGGCCTCTACATTGAGGACCATATTGTCCAGTCACAACATAGATGTATCTGCCATCTGTTACCATTCCTAAATGAGAATGAGCCATTTCTTTGGGCATGTCAAATCTTCCTCCCCACGTGTTATCAGTAAAATTATAGATATCTACATGAGAATGAACCTGCAAAAGAATTGCTACTGTAAAAGATCTTTAAACAATGTAGAAAAGAGAAATACATTTGACTGCTGCCGACCTGAAATCTTTTTTTTTTTGCCTTTATTTTCTTGTTGCAAAAATCCAAATAGTTGGATATACAGCTTATTTGGATATTCCTAATGATATATAAGCTTGCATTGAGTTCGATGGTGGGAAAAGATCTGTGTTGTTGTTTACAAGAACCAAGTTACAGATTAAGTTGTTTGTTTTAGCCATGATTTAGCTTTTGCCAAGCAAGTTAGCTAATGTTAAACATTGTGAAAGAGTTTTACGCAAAACAAGCACATAGGATTTCCTGGTGCCATGTAATTCAAAGAGCACAAGCCTGATACGATACAAACCAAGGACTAGCCTACAAAATAAATGAGAAACTCTTAAAGAAAAACTATAAAACAATTGCTTCTGTGCAATATCAAATCATGCAATCAGGGCAATGACACAATAATGTGAAGATCTGATACTTCATTTGTGAGTTGGAACTCAAGTCCATTTCAACTCTTGGACATGTCAGACTGACAAGCAGGTAAAGTGAGGCATTGAAGCTCAACTTTCTATTGAAATTCTATAAATGATCCTAGTTATTGCTTCTAGGAAAGTGGTTAGTTCCCCAAAACATTATCTTAAAGTCAAACAACACTGAGATGGTTAAGGAATGTTCGAGAAATAAAAATTCCTTTAAACTAATATAATACTAAGGAATTTCCTCATTTACATCATAAGTTTTTTTTGAGAAAATTCAACACATAAATTGTCACCTATTGGAAAGAGAAGAAAGTTAATAAATAGAAAAAAACATTAAAAAGTTACAGACTTCAATGTACATGTTCTGCTGCTTACACTTGCAAGCACTTGAATTGAAGGGGAAAAGGTAAAGAAAACAAAAGATAGAGCAACTGAATGTTGTATATACCTATTGGAGACAAATTTAGATTGAAGAGTTAGAAAGAGGAGGTCAGTATGCCTTCCCTTGTTTTTATATTGAGGGGTTTGAAACAGGAGGTCAGTGTGCCTTCCCTTGTTTGGAAGAAGAGGGAATGGAATTCCCCTACTCCATTTGCTTTCATAAGCATTTATAGATGCATTTATCATTGCTGTCCACTTCTAGCTCTTCTTTCTCACTTATTCATTACTTTTACATGAATTTTTGAAAACTTAAGAACTGGTCGATGTCACTGAAATAATTAAAACAGATCATATTTTGGATAAGATGTCAATGAAAGCATTCATACATAGCTAGTGTCACATAATACTTCAAAAACTCAGAATTGAACTAGGAGTAAAGTCTAAGCTATATAAGATTCTCACATAGTCGATTGTACCATATCCAGCAAAGACATACAAAAGATTTTTAATCTGAATAGCAGCGCCATCCAGACGTGGAACAGGTGCCTCTGCCATCTCTTCCCATTCTAACTTTGTTGCTGGTAAATCAGCAAAAGTTGCATTTAATTCTTTTGAATCTAATATTTTTAAGTCCTTTTTCTTCTTAACCTGCAAAAGGACGATTTATTAAAATCAGATAAAAAGAAGAAGCACAAGGGAAATGCGTACGCTACCAACAGATATAAACTTTTTTAGGTATGAAAAGCTACAACAAAAGAAATAGAAGAGATTGAAAAAAAGCATAAAAGAAAAAAAATTACTGAATCTGTACTTACCAGAATTATTTATCTCCAAACTAATACATTACACTTCAGATTCATTTTAGAGTAATTTATCTCAAAATATAAAAATTCTCTACTTGCTCTCGTCAACATTCCCACAAATACCTTTGCTTCTCTCGCTCTCTTTCAATTATCAAGCACGAGGAATCATTTATCATCAGATTCGTTAAGCATTTTCAAGATAAAAGCAAGAAAAACAGTTACCAGACAGATAGAGATTGGCCTAGAAAAGAAAACGCATCGAAATTCTAACAACGACAACATCAGAAACGAAAATATCAGACTCACCACCGACTCGGCAGCCAGATCGCCTGCATCGGCAAGTCTCTCGAGAGATCGATCGAGGTTTCCGGACCAAACGAAGGAAGAAGCAGCGGAATTGGAGTAGGCCCAAAGGAAATCAGCGATGAGGGCGACCCCTAGAAGTGCGACGCAAGAGAGGACCAAAACGTACCTCCCCGACTTATTGGATCTCGCCATCGAGATCCCCGGGGGCGAGGAGGAAGCCCGAGTAGGGATGGGAAGTGGTCGGCGTGAGAAAGAAGAAGACTGGGGAGCGAGATGGCAGTGTGATTTGAACGGGGAGGATCGCGTGCTTCACTCCAGCAGTGACGATGCTTCGGAGGAAGACGGAAGGTTATGTTACACCGCCGGAACCGGTTTAGTAGATGTTGCTCTTTTATTCAGGGGGCCGAGGCACGGCGGTAAGTCGTCTCACGACTTGTGACATGACTTGAGTCGCGGATCTTCCATCCGCGTGGAGCCGTGACATATGTCGTGGCGTAATTTTTGTTGCCTGGTGGTGGTAAAAAAAAAGTAATCCGTCGTATTTCTGTCAAAAACGCCACACGCGATCTTACGACTATATAAGAAGGTAAATTGAAAAATTACAATTGATCATGACACAGGACTGAAAATGGGCATCCTTATTATTTGATCGCGTTGTCGGTGGATGATTACCAAAAATTAAAAAATAATAATAATATACAATTTAAATAATTGAGAATTAGAAAGTCTATCAGAGCGATTAATGCTCTATTTGATCGCAATTTACACTAATCTTGAAGCAAGCACACCTACACCAAATCATTTACCTCTTGTACTCGAAGAAATGCTTTTGTAATTCTGATAACCTGTTCTTTTGCAAAGGTGAAATACATCACCTCAGCGGTCTTACACGATCAGCTCCATGATCATTTGTGAGGAAGTAAATTGAAAAACTACAGTTGATCACAACGCAGGAAGGATATTGTCTGACTTCGTCAAGATTCAAATCCAGTAATTCTAATAACATGGAAGAGTATGATTTGTTCCACATCGTACTTTTTGATTTGATACCTTTATTAATTGATAAAATTCTGGATAAATATATTTGAAAATGTTTCAACATGGTATTCCATTTATATTTGAAAATGTATTTGGACTACATATTTTTTAAATAAAAGAGTGTTTTTAAAAAATATATATATTTAATAAAAATGAATAACTTTAAAAATTTCGATACTGAACTGTCGGAAGTTGTTTTTGTTAATCATTAGTAAATTGAGTATTGTCTAGATTGAGTAATTATTTCTTTGTTCTTCTGATATCGAAAATTAAAATTAAAAAACTCAAATCAAATAAATCAAATTTTCAAAATTCAAAAACAAGGTAGAAAAGATAGTATACAATTATAAAATAAACAGCTTATTAATTTATAAAGTTGAGAAAATAACGATTAAATAATTCGTAATAATTGAAAAAACATAATTTTTTTTAAAGAGTTAAAATTGTCGATTAAGTAGGGATTCCGAGATTCCAACGATCATATAAATAAAAAAAATGAATCTGACTGTTAATAAGGAATTAGAATAGTAATCGGCCCATCTCTACGAGCTGCTTACAATTTCGGCCCGTTTAATTGAGTCAATAAATAATGGGCTCAATGATCCGGTTACAGATTCAGGACCCGGCCCGTGGTCGGCTTCTTTTCCTTTTTTTTTTTTTTTTTTTTTGCAGAAGAAAAAGAAGCTCATCTGACCTTTCTCTTCTGGTGGGAATTCTGTGTTGGATCATTGGTAGGGCTTTACACTAACCCTGAAGCAATCAAGCACGCATATATATATAAATGCCTTTGTCTGGCCTTACTTAACATTTTGTAATTCTGATAACCTGGAAGAGTTTGCATGATCCGTTCAACATCATACTTTCTAGGGTAAAGCAAAAGCAAAAGAATGCTGAGCGATTAATGCTTCTTACTGAAGGCTTTTAGTTGCTTATACTTTTACAGAAATACTAGAGAAATTTGTCTGGAGTCACAAAGTTAAACAACTTCTGTTACTTTTAGTTTTTGTTTTGTCAGCTCGCGTATCTTTTTGTCTTCTTGATTCCAAAAGTATAAATCTGCTTAACCGTGACACTGATTTCTAATTGAATCATAAATCTAAATACTGTATCCTAAATCTATACTCTAAAAAAATAATAAATAAATTAAGTGCTCATGTGTATTCGGATTAAATATTGTAGATAATCAAGCCATTAGTTAACGAACGGACTGAAGTATACATTCTTCAGAGGTAGTCATCAGAAAAGATAAAAGGATCTGAAATACACTCAAAAGAGAGTTAGAATGACACTGATTATGGATCCTGACAAATCGTTCTTACGCTCAAGTTAGAGATTTTGTAAGAGAAATGAGATTAAGGATTTGAAAAAATTACGATTCTGTTTGTATATTTGTGCCTATGGATATGGACAATCTTTTATAGAGTTATCCATGTATCCAATCTCCGAAACATTAGCATCTATATATGTTTTGAAATATGTTCTTTCGTTTATGGTAACTTTGATATACAAGCTCTAATTGTCTATATCTTCTAGGATATTTTCTTTATTTTTCAAGAAATAATCTTAAGGTTTCCTAGTCTTATTGATAAACCGACTTTATAGATCCCACCTAGAAGTAGACGATAAAAAATCCGAGATCGAGATGAAGTCGGCACGCGAGACCGAGATAAGACTGACAAAGATTGAGATCAGGATTATAAGTTGAAATAAGGTCGGTATATGAGATCCAGTAGATATCGAGGTCAGGATCTGAGACCAAGTAGAGATCGAGATCGGGATTCAAAGTTGAGATGAGATTGACGTATGAAATCTAGTAGACGCTAAGATTGGGATTCAAGATCTAGATAGAGATCCGAGACTGCGATAAAGTTGATGTCGAGATCGAAATTCGAGACCTAGTAAAAAATCAAAGTTGGAATCCGAATTAAAACGAAATCAACGTTTGAGATCTAATGGACGCCGGAAGTCAAAATTCAAGATTGAGACTGTCAACTAATTATCCTTGGAATTTTATCTAATTCTTCTTATCTTGCTTAATATATAGTTCTTTATCATTCTATATCTAAAACCACGTGGCAATTTTAAACTTCCGCCGTATCAATATGCCCGTCGTATCAATGTGCAACCTTTCAAATCCTATCAAAGCAACGATCGTCTTTGATTTGATTAAAGCATATTCAACAGTAACTCAAAATATCACCATCCTAAATCACGTCACTTCTGGAAGCGAGGCGAGTAAGGGGAGGTCGGTCTGTTCCCTGCCCACCATGCCAGTTTTGTAGGGAATCCAATCAAATCGCGAGGCCGATACGCACAACGGGCAAGCAAATCTGTTGGGCTGCCATTGGCCGACGACAGATCTCAAATCTAATCTTTATAGGCGTAGCGGCTACGTGTCCGATGGCGAGTTGGATACTCGATTAGCCTGATTGGATATGGACGTTGATATCTATACTTTGCTAACGATAGATAGTTACACTTCATCTTTCACATTGTGAATTACCATTGTTACTTAGGATGAAAATGAAAAAAAATTAAATCTTAAGTATAATTAAATACTCTTAATGGAACTCCAATCCGGCTTTAATTTTCTCTCGCATCCTTAATGATATATCTTGGTTGTGTAATTATGGTGGAAGAGGTAGGAAGTAGTCAAAAATAAGATAGAAGAGGGAGTAGGCACACACTCACAAGGGCCTACTGCCTCTCGCAACGGGGTGCAATTGCTCCACTTGTCGCGCCTTACGAAGGAAGGTGGTGGATGAATGTGGCCATTGATAAAGAGGGATTTGGACTTGAGGCCAATCAGAGGAAGGTGGTAGAGGGATTTCAATCAATGCATTTCATGTCACTTTTGTAGGTACAGTCAGTGTACATTTGTTTGTTCTAGCTCGTGAGTTAACTCCATCGTTGATATTATTCTTTTGAGCCCTACCAAGTACCAACGAAGTTGATGTAGCAACCTACAATTGACTCGAGGCAAGGGTGGAATAGAGCATGATATAAATATTGAAAATCTGAATGGAAATAAGAGAGGTGGAAAGGAATGTGACTCTATTGTAAATGAGATTTTAGGCCCACATTAAGAATTTTATAATATTATGATTGATGTATAATGTATTATAAATATTGAAATTGTTAATATATGCATGAAGAGAGACTTGCTCTTATGTGTGGGTGCAAATCCAAAATTTGAATGGCATTAAACCTAGGTGATTCATGTGTGAGCATGATCCACATGCATGTTGATCGATTAGGGTAAAATTTGTCCAAGTGAATTAACTAATATTTTACCATCTGAATTCTCTTTTTGCTTACTATTCAAGTGTAACAGATGCATTAATATTTCAATCTGAATTAATAAAGGCGATAAATGATCTTTATTCGATCATTTACTACACTGGAGACATAAAGGCCATGACCAAAAGCAGGTGGTAGCAGATGCAATAGCAAGGAGATCTTTTCACATTCGTTCTTCTATCGTGCACTCTCTTCGACGAATCTACTCATGATAGCGTTCGGATATTGCTCAGTTTGCCATGAACAATCAATACTTGTTGTCTACGTGATCTTCCCATTATATCCTATGAAACAAATATCCAAATGTGACCTTGAAGCACATCCAAAAGGAATGAATCAGTTGTAAGAAAACTATATCAAACGCAGACCTCAATATTTCTTTTTTCTGACTCGCCTTCTCAAGTTCCAACTCGAAACTCAGCAGTCGACATCACTCTCCCAACTCAGCCAGCTCGGTAGTGGGTTGACGTGTTCACTCAAGAGTACTCAGCAACTAGCTCGGGCATTCGACGTCCCAACTCGACAACCCGCTTGGGCAGCACTCGGACTCAAGAAGCACCTGGGCTACTTGGATCTCGTGGCACTTGGGCTACTTGGATCTCGAGGCACTCGAGGTCACTTAGGAGCATTTGGCTAGCAACTTCCCACTCAGCCTAGGGAAGCATTCGGCCTACTTGGACCTCGTACTCGTGAACATATAGCATACGACCATCAACGTCCCCACTCAAGCTTAGACAATCCAAAAGTTCGGTCGGACAACCATATCAATCTGGCAGTTTGAGATTATCAGTTCAAGTTATCTTTTGAGCTAATTTTATAATTTCAATTTGGAATTTCTTTTTATAAACTTCGACAATAATCTCTGATAGATTATAAAATAACTTTCAACAACAAGGCCATACTACTATGAAGATCCAAGATGTGTGAAAGGAAGCTTAAGTGTGAGATTCATTAAGGGATAAGAAATCCATCATTAAAGGTATTTGGATTTCCTTGCACAATGAATTGTCGGTAATTTTGGGTTCAAGCAAACCTACCAATTTCAGTTGTGAGTAAACCTTCTTTACGAAGATTGACTCCTTCGTGGAGCCCCCAAACTAAGCATTTTGGATATGAAAAAAAAAAGAAGAAAATGTTAAATAAATATAAATAATTTTTTTTACCAAGCCAAGTTCAGTACTGACTCGCTTTGTTAGTCATACTCCTAAATTAACAGATTTTGGAAGTTTCCATCAACGTTTCAACTTCTTACACCAATCGCGAGGCGAGTAGCGTCCGGGTGGAAAATGCTGCATACATCCAAAAAGACAACTCCGAAAGATTCTGCCAACGTCATCATTCTATCCTGGGATGCCCACGTCGCCTTAGCCTATCCACGCGTCAACTCTTCAATAATCTCCCATCGTCCTTACCATAAAAACCTACTGACCTATATCTCTTACCCAATAATAGCAACAAACCACCCACCCTGTTCCCCACCACCCATAGCGTTCTGGGTCGCCCGCCATCTCCCAGTCTCCTTCCTCCACGTGCCGCCTCGATTTGAACGGCATTTTTATCTCTCCCATGTGCTCAGTCGAACTCTGCTACTGCCACCTGTACTGCGCCAATGGCAGCTCGAGGTGGCCTCCCCGACACGTGCTGAAGTGGACACGCGTCGGACTACGCCAACGCTATTTAAGGTTCTCGCTCGAGGAGTCGGTGAACCAGTCGGTCAAAAGCAGAGAAATCGAGCGAGAGGGCGGAGATGGAGCGGAGGGGCGGTTGCTGCATCGACGTGTACGGAAGAGGAGACGCCGAGGCGGCGTGGAGGATGGGCCGGATCATGCTCAGGTTCCGGCCGATCGCTCCCAAGCCGGTCGTCGAGTCGTCTCGGGCAGCCTCTGCCTTTGCCGCCGCGGCGTCGTCCTCCGCCGGAAGGAAAACAAGGCGGAAGGGCTCCGGTGGTTGCAGAGGGAGGAAGGCGAGGAAGATGGAGACGGGGCGGTCTTCTTCGTCGAAGGAGGATCCGGCCTCGTCTTCGTCGGTGACGTCCTCGTCGTCGCCGACGATCGTGACTCTCTCACTGATTCCGGAGACGCCGGAGAGGAAGGACGACAGGGCGGCGGAACGAAGGTGCGCTGGATCTGAAAAGTTGCTCGCCACTTCGTTGGCGCCGGCGTGGATGGGCCGAGGGCGGGCGGGCGAGACGGCCGCGGCGACAGGGTTTGCTTGGCCGGTGACGGCGGTGGGGTCATGGGTGACGGTGGAATGCGTGACGGACACGTGGAGGGAGGGAGAAGTTCCGTGGCGGAGTGACGAGGCTGTGCAGGCGGCGCTGTCGGCGGACGACTCCCCCGGGTTCGTGTCCGACGAGTGGGGCAGGGTCACGTGGACCAACGATGCGTATCGGAGGATGGTGTCCGGAGGGTCTCTCGAAGGCAGGTGGACGGCGGAAGAGGAGGAGCAGGTGCGAGTGGGGCTGGTGGCGAGGGGGGCAGTTCCGGCAGCGGCAGAGGCGTGCCGGGCATTCACTTGCAGGGTGAGGGTGCACCACTCGAGGCGGCCGTGGAGGGGAAAGGCGGCCTGCTCGGCCTCATCGCTCGCGGCGCCGTGCGACGTGTGGAGGTTGGACGGCGGTGGGAGCGCGTGGAGGCTCGATGTAAAGGCGGCGCTAAGCCTTAGCCTCTAGCGAGTACGACGAAGGCGGCGCCGGCCGTATAATTATAAAATGTGTGTACGTAAGTAAATACATGGAGTGTTTTTGTTCTGTGGCTTGTGGCAATCTTTTTTCCTTCAGCAAAAGAATATGGACGAATTAATGATATTTATAAATGTATAAATTATAAAGAACATTTTAATAGTATTTATAAAAATATGAAGAATAAAAGATATATTTAAAATTTTTATAATCCAATGATAAATTAACTATATGATTCTTGAGATATAAAGAGGTTTAAAGTATTTTGATTAAAATCAATACTTAGTACATTCTTATTCTTTTGCAAAATCACACTAGAACTAAAAAGATAATTAAACGTGCCATTTTTTATAATATTTTCTGTAAAACAATTATATTTCTAAATATATTTGAATAGAAAATTTAGTGGTTTAGGGTATGATATTTTTTCATATGATGTTATTGGTTTAGGCCTTTAGGGTTTGAATTATTTAAGGTTTTTTATTCAAAGATTTGATAGGTTTCATGTATGATACTTTTTGGGGGTACGAAGTTTATTTATACTAACAGGTTAGTTATGATTTAACAAAGCACAAAGACTCAATTGATAACTAAAGTAGCAGAACTGTATTTAAAAAATAGATCAAAAGACAAGCAAAACCACAACTTTTCTGAATTATCAAATCTAATTCACTGAAAATTTCTTGTAAAATCCTTCTAAACGCTGCACTCAACACAAACCTACAACTCATCCATGCAACATCCTGGAGACAAACAACTCCATTTATTCCAAAACATCATCATGGCAAAGTACAAGCGGGAGGCATAAAACATTAGATAAGCCCTCAAAGACATCATAGATTCATAAAATCTGATGCAGAAACAGCACATTCTCATATAAAAGAAGCTATGCTAGGGTGGGTGGAATCCATATGTAGCCGTGTGTTTGCACATATCCTGCTCTCGCTAGCAATTCATCTGCCTCTTCTGGTCCACGGCTGCCTGGTTTATATGCAGTTGGCTTCAATTCTCCATTATCAATACTGTGCAGAAGAGGTGTAAATATCTGCCATGCTACCTACGATATCCATACAAAACAATAAGATCCTATTCTTAGTTAATTTACTTGGATTAGGTATGACAACACATACTTTCAGCTCATCTCTGCGTACGAAGTGCTGCTGGTCGCCCCTTATTCTGTCAAACATCGCATTGAACAAGATAGTCGTCAAAATATAGTTTCTTTGATGATGTGGGCAATAAAGGGAAATTCAAAGTTCAAACTAGAATTAGCTATTTGAGCATGTAGGAAAATGAAACTTGGACTGGAAAGTACAAGCTTCATGGACACCATAAGCTTAGAAATGCAAAGATGGTGACAAAATGTAAAATGGACGTACAATATTAATATAGTTCACACATATATATAAGCAGCACATAAGGTGGTTACATTTACGAAAGCACTGATTCAGACTGGAAGTAAATTGTAGAAAAACAATTGGGTCATATTTGTTTCCGTGTATGTATTTCATAAACCATCGAAATCATATTTGGATTTCTAAGGCAGGATTTGTTATCCTTATGTGATTTTGGAATTCATCAGCTTCCTCTAAACTCTTTTAGGTCATAAAAATTGTTGCTTACATAGCCATTAGTTTATAGTTTAAACTTTTTTAGATATATGATTTCTCATTTCGGCAACTGAAACTGGACCATCTGTACAAGTTGATTAGAGGATCAAAGTATGTGTCAAACTCATTAACAGCTGAAATTATTTTGGAAGGCAGAACAAATATATTGGTTTCTGACATCAATCAGTTTAAATGTTAAATTATTCATGATTATACTAGTTGTATTGAAAAGCAATATATACAAAAGGCAACAATAAAAAGTTATCAGATATAGAACATACGTGTCCAAGATTAACCGCTCATATGCCTCTGGGATTTTGACGTCTTGATATCTTAGCCCATAGGATAAATCTAATTCACTTTGTATTGTTGACATTTCCAATCCAGGTTTCTTGAGCTGCAGTACATAGAAAGAGAACAAAGAAAATTGTGATAGAAAGAACATGACATGATACAAAACAACTTAGAAGCTGCAAAAGCAGAAACAAGCAAAATACTCCAAGCATGAAATAGACACTGATGAAAATTACTTCACCATATGACAGTCACCTACATATACAATGATCTTGCAGTTCCAGATGTTTACACATAAAAGCACCAACCAGAAACAAGGAGGCTAATCATGGTATTCTTTTTTATTTTTGATGTGCAGAAGGAAGAATGTTAGAAGAAGAATAAATATCAAAATAACAGGAGAGGATGCCAGCTAGTGTAGATGGTAAGGGACTTGGAAGTTGTTGTCAAAGTCTTTGATTCAAGGAACTTTACTCAAATGTGAGTGTTCAAGGGTTCTTATAGCTGTCTTTTTTTTTTAAAAAAAAAAAACAGGTTTATTCTTAAATTTAATGACTCCTTAACATGAAATCAGAAGGTTGAACGTGACTTAGGTAGTACCATCTATGAGATAGTTCTTGCAATGCAAAATGATTGTATAGGCCCTGAGAATCATATTGAACTTACTGTTAGCTTCATATACATGGCTTCTGATGGTTGCAAGCGAATGACGAATTCATTTCTCCCTTGCTTTTTACCTTGCACATTAACAATATAAAGTCAGATAAAAAGTGAGAGCAATGTAAGTTGGATTTGTTAAGTAAATAAAATAGTGAAAGTAAACTTTGAAATTGGGCAAGAAAGTGAGATATGGTAGAGGCATCAACTATACTACATTATTCAATGAAGAACTCTACACATACTGTCTTAATTTAATTGTTATTCAATAATTGAGGCGCTTGAACGAGAGACCGATGAATAGGAGATTATAAAAAAAAATGATTGAGGAAAGAGAGGGTAACAAAAATTTAAAGGACATACATTTGAAGATGTCACCAGGAACATCCTTAAACTGAATACGAATTTCAGCTTTCCTGTTCTCCAGAGCTTTTCCTGCCTTTAATATAAAAGGGACACCTGTATTGCATGATTATTATAGTATCAGCAACTAAGAGAGAGCTATACAAAGATGAATTTTCAGAAAACTTTGTTCTAATATTGAGACAAGATGGTTATTATGGCACAGTATGACTGCAGTACTATGGCAATGATATTACAAACCTAGCTCTAGGGTTCTATGCCATGTATGAACTCGAAGAGACAACAAATCACAAGAATGAATAAAAATATACAAATTCAAAGAAAGTCAAATCAACAAGGTTGGGAAAAAAAATTGAACCTTCCCATCTTTCATTGTGTATACGCAAAACAACAGTAGCAAATGTAGGGGTGTTTGAGCTGTCAGACACAGTAGGGTCATCTTTATAGCCCTCATATTGTCCAAGGACTACCTCTTCATGTTTTATGGGTAGCACAGACTGAAGAACCTGAAAGATGAAAAAATTATTAAGATAAATTCACAAGGCTATTGCAGGTCAGAGAAAACAAATGTGATATTTGTTGATGTACTTCTGACAATAAAATGGGTTTGGTTAATGATGATAAAAATTAAGATGGTGAGAAAGTAAAGATTAAAGCAAGTTTATTCTTGCATTAAATGAAGTGTATGTATGACCTTCACTTTCTCATCCCGAATGTGTTCAGGCTTCAGTGAAACAGGTTTCTCCATAGCAACCAAACAAAGGACCTGCAGCAATAAGGTTACAATAAATTAAAGAGATTGGAAAAAATTATAGTAAAAAGATTCCAAAATCAAGTATATACCTTAATATATAAATATTTCAGACAATGACATATTTAACACAAAAAGGCTAGCATAACTTTGTTCCTATTTGTGATGCAAAAATATTAATTTATGATGCATCCATAGTCAGTCATCCACAAAAAATTCTTCTCTCAAAGTTTCTTGAATAATTCATCATCGCCATCAACAAGCCATAATTGTCCCCACTATGGGGGGTCATCTACAAGAATGTTGTCCTCTATTGAGCTCTATAAGGTTATATCACTTGTTAAAATAAATCAATCGCCCTTTTATAGGATGGTTGTGGACCTTCAGTTTACAAAATTTTTTGAATAATTAATTATATAATTCAGGTTGATCTTTCCATTTATTTCAGACAATGATTTATTTTAATCAAGTTGGTCGATGAGGGTATGGAAAATGTTGAAAACAGCTATAGACGAAGTATTTTTCTAGAAATTATCATTTTAAGATCAACAAAATAATCTTCACATACCATGTATAGTCAGCAATAACTGTATTGTTATCTTAATGTTGCATGTGTATGTTAAGGTAGATCTAATAATCAAGGAAGAGCTATAGAAGGAGAAAAACATATAAGAAAGAAAAGAGTTGAAAAATTGACTATCCTTGGATTATTGAGATGTTGTTGGAGATCATAGATCAGATTCAGCATCATAATATGCATGTTACAAGTAGTCGAACTCACTGGGTATCTTGGAAATTGCCTATAAGAAGCTTTGGGTACAAGCAAATAGCTCAAAATCAAGATTTCTCTCATGCATATATGCACAATGTCCTATTGATGCGCTACTCAAAGGAACAATTATTGCACTTTAACAAGATAAATAATTTACAAATCACAAAAATAAGGGGAGAATATCTAATCTAATCTTACAAATTTTTCTATCAATTAGGAGTTCATTTCATTATCTAAAATATACAGGTAGCTAATGCATCAACGAAAAATAACATCATTTACTTTCCAATACCTGCAGCAAATGATTTTGAATGATATCACGAATAATTCTGCAAAATAATAAATGAGGTTAGCTTTCAACCGTTATGCGATCAGTTTACTAAAACACTGTTAATCATTTCCATTCTTTAAAAAAAATACCCATATTCATCAAAGTATCCTCCTCGTCCTTCAGTTCCAAAGTCTTCTCTAAACACGATCTGTAGATTCATGAAAATATTTTACATGATATCAATTAACAAATTAGAGATGCATTTTTGAAATCTATGCATTTCACAATCACTTTTTTATATCTATTTCACATTCACAAGGATCAATCCTCTTTAACAGGAGCAAAAACACCATATAAGCCAAGACTAGTTGAGAAAAGAAAAGTACAGGTAATACTTGAGATTTTGAATGGATCACAGTTTTGATATTTTGGATCATTGCAAATGTGGGTCAGACAGACCACCTAATCCCACCTTACTGAAGCCAATTTCCTATGAGAGATTTCATGTGCTGTAAGCAGGGATTGAAATTTCGAGCCGATACGGATAAAATGTTTCGTTCCGCCAACGGACCGGCACAGCAGTTCCGGTCGCACGACGCCTCCAGACAGACCACCTAATCCCACCTTACCGAAGCCAATTTCCTATGAGAGATTTCATGTGCTGTAAGCAGGGATTGAAATTTCAAACCGATACAGATAAAATTTTTCGTTCCACCGACGAACCGACACCCGCACAACGGTTCCGACTGGGAGACACCTCCGGAGGCATCGCACAGCCTAGGCGATGCCTTCGAAGGCGTCGCCCGGGCCCGGCGACGTCATCGGAGGTGTCGCCCGAGCCAGTCGACGCCACCGGAGGCGATGCACAAGCCCGGCGACGCCTCCACATGTGGGCCGCGCGTGATCCGGGGCGAAGCAGTCATGATTTTTGATTTTTTTTTTTGGATTTTTTTAACTTAGGGTTTAATTGAGATTTTAATAATCAATTTCTAGCTATAGTTGGAAATAATTTAAATAGACTTTATTAAAATCCAAAAATTATCTTATTATTTTTAAAAAATATTTTATTTTTTATTTTTAAATATTTAAATTAAATTTTTAATTTTAGTTGATATATTTTATATTTTAAAAATACCGAAACTATACCGGCACGATACTATACGGTACCGAAACTATATCGTTCCGGACCGTCTCGAAACCTCGGCACGGCTCGATATTTTAAACCTTGACTATAAGTGGTTCTTGCTGCATAGTAATATGCAGCGACCTAGAACCCTTTCAAAACACTATTTCTTGTTCTTCATCTTCTCCCACATCCTCCTCTTCTTCTATCTCTTCCTCTTGTTATTCGCCTTACCCTCCAATCCACTCAATCCGTCATTGTCTCTCATTAGATCATTATATTTCCTTCGCTATACAATCAATCCTAGCACCTTCCATGATCAACATTAAGGACCATTTACTCTATAGGATGGAGAGGTGGATGAATGAAAAAGTAAAAAATGAGTGGAAGTACATAAAAGGAAGAACCTAAAAGGAGCTTAAGGGGCTCGTATCATTGTTGATGAGGGCAATCTTGCAAGCAGCCAGAAGTGGCTCACCTCAGTTAGGGCTCATGATAGTAATCCTCATCTTTTTTTTTCCCCTACTCTAGTTCTTCCTTTTCCTTCCCATGTATTACTGAATTAGGTCGGTATGGTTTATTGATACCTACCTACAGCATGTGTCCACAAGTAGAAAACCGAAATTCCCACTATGCAAAAGGATTTTTTTTTTCTCATCCTTATTTTTATATATTTTCCAAATATCAATAGAGATATTCTCACAATTACATGTTTAGAACTAGCACATTGATTTAAGCACGTGAACTTGCTAAGGTAATTTTGCTGATTGAGATATTTGTACATTTCTTGGTTAAGTTCCTTCCCAAAGAACAAAGGCATTTAGCCCTCCCCATCTGACACCTTATAAATGTGGAAGTAAGCACCCTTAACAAGCCCCCTCCAGGGGCCATAGGCTTTAGCAACATACATGGGCCATCAATCTATAAAGGATAGATTCATGAACTTTAGCATTTTGTACTAAACTCATGCAGATTCTGTGGCATTGTCCACTCCACGAGACTTATTTTATCCATTTGTAAAAGATGCCTAAAGGATGAGTAGGGGCTACAGAGACTATTGTCCCTCAAGACATATGACTCCCAATGTTTTGCCAATGTGGGACTAAACTCATGCCTGTTTAGATCCTTCAGATTCAGTGGTTGCTCAAAGATACAGCGAAGAAAAGTCACTATTAACCATAGGAAATAATAATTGTTAAACCACCAACAAATTGCTGAGATTTTGCCAGCTAAAAGAGGAAGGAAGACTGTTGAATAAACACAATAAACAGTGACATAAAAACATTTAATGTGATCCAATACCATATTTCCAAATGTGAAATTTCTTGTATCTGAAATTGAACACAAACTTTTTCAAAACTAATTGTTGAGATCTTACTAATGAAGGACCTTCATTTGACACCTTTTTTGAGGAAAGGACATTAATTTGATGTAGAAGCCTGTTTGCACTAAAGATAACTTATTATCTAAGGAAAGTTTAGGTACATTCAGTGGTGGGCTCTCTTCAGAAGATCAAAAGAAGGGATGATTTACAATGCATAATCCATGTCAACATTTTTCAACCAAGACGAAAAATCTAGAATTAAAAAAAAACATACTGTTTAAGAAGGCATGTCTGAAAGAAACTATGAATCATGCAATGATAAGCATGATAGCATGCATCTACACTATCTTCATGATTCAATTTATTTATTTATCTCAAATCAAAGCAAATATAGGAGGAAAGCTTACCTGTATATTATCAATGTTGTCACGATTCCAAAGAGGCAAAAATAGCCTATTTGCAAACCGCAGTACAAGCTGCAAATTCAAGAAGAAAAAAAGGAGATTGAATAGGCTAATGCCAAAAGTTGAAAGAAGCCTGGTTCGGTCTCTTGCCTTCCAGTTTCTTCAGAAAATGAAGAATGTCAGCTATAATTTTTAAAGAATTACCAAGTTCTGAACCAACTCCTTTCCCAGGTAGTGATCAATTCGATACAACTGTTCTTCGGTAAATAGCTCTCCAAGCTGAGCGCTTAAATCTTCTGCAGAATTAAGGTCCTTTCCAAAAGGTTTCTCAACCACTATGCGAGTCCACCCACCAAGATTGGCTGAGAAGTAATTAAAACCAGGAAAGATTAGCTTATGAGACAAAGAAGAATCAAGAAGAAGATAATTCAAATTATCCTCATAGAGCACGGCTAAGTACTTAAATGTGCATCTCAAATGCTACAATAGCAGACTACAACAGAATCAGATTTCATAAACTCCCTGAAATACAAAGCCATTATTAAGACAGATAGCTATTCTGCCATCTATACAACACATGCTACAAATCATTGGATGGAATGGAGAAAGGCAGCAATTTATTACGATCAGGAAGTAAAGAAGGAAGAGAAAGTTAGACAAGCATATAGTGGAAGGGTGTGTAACTCACAGAATGGGCTCTGTAAGGTGACTTGGGAAAAGAAAGCCTAATTACAGAATCATGAAAAGGAGTTCCTAAGTTTTCTAAGAACAGCAATAGTTAAGACTTAAAACTAAAATAGTGCACAATAATGTGAACTTTCTTTAACTATTGACATGGAAAATGTTATATTGTAGTTTTTAAAGTATTGTTTTGGAAGCACAAACAGAGTGAGAACTTCTTAATGTTATGGAAAATGAATTTCTTAAGTTAAACTTCTTAATTGGCATGGAAAATGCAAACTACCACAGCTAAAAAATAATGTACATGTATCGTTCTGGAAACTCTTAAACAGGGGTGCACAGTAGATGCCTACCATAGGGAAAATTTGAAGATCCTCATGCATACGTTAACAACTTTTCTTAAGTTATAAGAATGAGAAAGAAGAGATACATACTGATTGTGATGTGAGAAAGGCTAGGTTTTACAAATTTATAAGGCACATGCAGATTTTAATTTACCTTGAAAAGCTACATGGGAAATTCACCTAAAAAACCTCAAGTTCTCAAAATTTAACCAAGCACTTCTATTTTCAGTATTCCTGCTTAAAGGATAAAGAAAATGTTTGAGTGTAGATAAGCTTTATGTTTATTTTACACTAATAAATATATGTGATTGTCTAGAGAGTAATACACTCACTTTCACGGGGCAAGTAAGGGTAAAATTATCATTTAGGGAAAATGTGTGTTTCTGGTACTAGCAAATTCTGAAAATTAGGGACATTCCTAGGAGAACTACCAAAGTTGCATCAACTAATTTAGGGATTTGAGCATCTTATTGAATTCACACGAGCTTACATGGATTTGTGCAGTTTTGTCTTATCATTCTGCATACAGAAGGGTAAACAGATGGTGGAAGTGCCAAGTAAAATAGCCTGCGAGAAATTTCTGGATGGCTATTTTTTGATATCTCATGCTCAGAAATTGCCTTGTCCAATAGTTGAAAGCCATCTGCACTATCATATGAACCACTGACATATTTAATCTGCAAAGTGAAATTACAAAAACTTATTCCCCAAATTCACAAAATCTCAGATAGGAAGAAGATATATGATTAATTTACCAATTGCAAGAACCTTGATAGAACATCCTCTTGCTCAGCTGAAACACCTTTCTGTAGATATCTGAACATCATTAGCAAGTTTGTAAGTGCATATACAAAGATTAATGAACTAGATACAGAATAAACAAAAGTTCTATAATACATTCCTAACTAGCAAATATTTTGTGATTCCATGCATCAACTTCAACCAAAGATAGGATTCAATAAGTTCTCTGGAATAATGCAAGTTAACCTTTTCTTCTTTGTCTAGATGAACATAAAACCTAGAACAAGCACTGTGATTCACGATTATATATAGAACAACAAGAAGAAACTAATAAATCCCCACTAGTTGGAGTTAGCTATATGAAGTTTATCCGCCATAACTTGGTCATATCAGTCTAGCACTAGTAATATTCATATCTTTTAAAACACATCTCATTACATCAGACAAAACTTTCTTTGGTCTCACTATCCTTATGCCGTCAACTCATATTCCATGATACATTCATTACATATGTCTCCTTGCTAAATAATAGATCCTAAATCTACAAACCCCTGGTTATAATTCTTGTCCGTCCAGCGTAATGATTCACTAACTTAATTTATTGTTGAAATCATATTGTATAAATTCAGTTTTTGTTCAATGTAACAAAATTTTTGTTTCTTAAGTTTCCCTCCAGAATTTAAACTTTAATTTTATTTGTTATCAATCAACACTATAACATTTTGCAATTGATATACATCAAAGAAGCTTATCGTGAACGTCTAATGAGTTCATCGAGTGCTAATCCAAAAGAAAAAGGAATTAGAGATGGCCCTTAAAGTGAACCATCATTCACAGTATAAAAATCATTTGTCATAATCCCAGTAGTTTTAACATGAGAAGCTAGAACATCATAAATGCATTTTATCATAATTAAAATTAGATGTTTTTTTTTTTCTTCCCTAAAAATTTAGATGTTTTTTTTCTTCTCTAAAATCTGCACATTAACTATCTAGGACTCTAGAATATTTCTAAGACAATAAATATAGCAAGAAATCTGATACAAGACTAGATACACGGCCAAAAGAACCCAGAATATAATCAAATACTGAAATGATCAAAGAAGTTATTGATGGTATTTAACATTTTTCAAAGGTATTTTGTATTAGATACGTGAAGTTATTGATGAAGCTGGTGAAGAAATTTAAAGGAAAAAAAATACAATCTTACCCACGGATGCGTGCCCTAAGATCATCATCTGAAAGCTTTGTCCTGGCATAACCAAATATGTGTACATCATTCTCCTGTAGGAATCCCTGTATATCTCCACACAATACAAACACATTAATCGAAGTTCTTGCATCTATAACTGTACTCAATTAATCAGAGTAACCAAATCAATTTCACATATAAACAAAAGGAAGGTTAACAATATTACAACTGGAAAAACATGGAATTTGTTTTAGTTCTATGTCCCAATAAGAATTTCACATGGCTAGCACCTTATTGCAGATCCTAGTAGATTGGTCTTCAAATTTCCTATCATGTAAGCTTAAATTAAAAAGGAAATCCAAAAAATAACACAGGTTAAACCAAAAACAGAAAATATCTTACCAACTTTACAAACTAATACATGCTTGGATTACCCTAAAACAAATAATAACTAAATGAAACCATGCCAAGGATGGGGTAATCCAATTATGTTTTTCATTTCAAAAGTACTCGTTTAAGACCAAAGTCTAAAATCTCATTTCTTAAACAGAGTTTCAGTCGCTGACTAGAAAGAGACAGTTAAGTATTGTGTCAGAGTGCCAATACATGACATCAATGGGAAATTGGAGATGGAGTGAAGAAGAAGATAAAAGAAGAAAAGTACTTGGAGGAGATATTTTGTGGCTTCTTCTTTAGTGGATGAATATTGTTGACACTTCATCTCTCCCAAAGTTGTTTGTGAATTAAAAGAAAACCCTTGTGGAACTCATGTGGTCCTCCAAAAGTTGTTTTGTGAGCTGAAAAAAATCCTCACAGAGCCATATCTCAATTTGTGCAGTCTTCACAGAGTCGTTTGTTAGTCATTTTGATCCTTGTTGGAGCAATATGTGTAATTGTGGAACTTGAAGAAGCACCTCCACTCACAAAATTTGTCCGCGAGTTGTGTGAAGTAGTTGTGAGTTGTTGCAAAGAAGTTGTTTCAAGTCCGCTTGCTCAAAAAAGATGTTTGAAAAGCACTCGTAAGTCATAGAAGAAAATCCTCATTCTGCGTATCTCAACTTTTTTTCATGTGTGGATTAGCAAGTGCAAGAGGATGTTTTTCTTGTGATGACCAACATGGAACCACATTTAAAATCATGCTCAAAACTATCTTCAACAAGATTTACCATCATGATTAACCAAGTTTAAGATAACCTTAGAAATGCAATGACCTAGAAAAAGGAAATTTTAAGCAGGTAATATCAATGATCTAATATATGGAACACACAATTTAGTTATTTAAACAAAAAAAAATGGTTAAAGAACAAAGAATGACTGCGCACCCTGGGTTAATAGTTTTATCCATTTTCTAATAAGTTAGGATTATTGGGAAATGCATTTTCACAGACATAGGATACCATATTCTTACAAATCACAGAGTTAGGCTATTGCTTAAGATCAATCAGACTTCGTAAAAGCCATACAAAAAAGTATACATCATTTCACATACCAATCAGTGTTCCATAAACAAATCCGTCCACCAAATTCATTCCCAGTAATTCCATAAACAAAGTCACACCATTCATTTCATATACGAACCATGAAGTTCATATTGCAAAGCTTGAAATTATATAGACAATAGGAGTATCCACTATCAACATCCAGCAGTTGAAAAAAAAATTGCAGTCATAAAGACAGCATTTGTCTTCTAGATAGCCAAGTGAAAAGTAATGTATATGGATCTAATATCATAGCACAAAATATCAATCAAAACATGTTAAATTCATATATGCGTGTGTGTGTGTGCGCGCGCGCTACAAACCTGATGGAAAAGGTGGAAAAGTGCAGGAAATGTTTTCTTTTTCGCAAGATCTCCTGAAGCACCCAGCACAATTATGGATAGACAGCCAACGTCCCTCACAAGTCCTATGTCCTTTTCTTCTGAATATGATTCACCCTTAGTATTGCCACTTTCTGATGGCGCATGCTGCAAAATTGAACTCAATACATTGCATCCCTTTGACATGGCTAACCACAGTATGCCAAGCTTATTCTTTCAAACCTGAGAATTGCATAAGTATATGCAAAAACAATCATTTGTCAATGGAGAATGAAGCATGGAACTGATGGATTCAAAAGGTAAAGAGCTTTTTACTGTGCGTGTGCGTGGTGGGGGGGGGGGGGGGGGGGGGGGGGGGGGGGAAGCGAGAGAGAGAATGTAGACATGATATAAAGATCTCTATTCATGAGAAATATCTTATGATTAATCTCTATCTTCAAAGAATACAAAAGCAGCAACAAATACTGAAACGTTAGCGATAACAACAAATTTAATAGCAGTAATTTCAAAAGGGGGAATACTAAACTGTGAAAGAATCTTTTTTCCTAAATTCAACAAACGAAAAGAAGTCCTTAGATATGCAAAATGTTAGATAATCTAATCAGGAGTCTGGACATTAAGCAAATAAAGGAAAATGTGTCACTATTAGGATATTAAATTATGAGTGAACAAATAAGAGTTTGGATGCTGGCGCCTGAGATCCTTAAGTTTTTATGGTCCATCAACCTTCAGCTCTGCGTAGATTTACTTACTAGCTCTAACATGACTATACTAGCATAAATCCTAAGTGGATAATCTTCAATCACTGCGAACCAACAAAATAAACAACCACACTCCAAAACAGCAGAGTAGCAACGAAGAAAAAGCTTAGATTCATCCGAAGCAGAGCAATATATCCCAAAGAGTACAAAAACAAACAAGAAAACGCAAGAATCATCAACATAGTCAACAAAGTCTCGATCAAGAACCATCTGACCAAGGACAAACACCGCTATGAGGAAAAAAAATCCCTTCTTCATACAAAACACCAGTAGCTACTATACCAAAAGGGTAAAAGCACCAGCACAGCCTCGCAGAATAGGAAAGAGAAAAGAAAGCAAGAACAAACCTTCCCAGTAGCGATCTCGGCGATGAGGAAGGCGGAATTAGGGGCAGCTCCCCTCTCTTATACCCACTGCTCTGATCTTTGCTCCACCGACACCTCTCTTTCCCGATAACCTTTACCAGCCTCCGAATTCAACGGAGACGGGGACCACTGGAAATGGAAATTTTTCCCTTGACCTAACGGAACTGGTAGAAAGTACGCGAATTCCATACGCGACGACTTGCCGGGAATCAGGAAGCAGCGTGTGAGTGCAGTAGGCGTCGTAGGTTTCGGGGTATAGTTTTGGATTTTAAATTTAATCTTATCGACTCAATTTGGGTTTTTTTAATGTGTGTGGCAAAAATATGTGACGGCCTGGCGTCCGAGGCTGCGGGTCCCACCACGGCTGCTATATTGAAGGATTACAGCCGTTGAAACCGATCGATTAGGATATGGCGCGAGCCAACCAATTCTTAAAGCGGGGACCTTTACCACGTGTTCTGTGTCGTCTCTGAGTATTTTTTAGTTTAAAAAAACAAATGAAAAAGATATTTTAATAGTTTTAAATCAAAATTTTATTTTTAAGGAAATCGTCACAAAATACTGATATTAATATAGATTAAATATAATATATTAAAAGATTTATATTAACATCTTCCTTCTAAATTCTAACTAATCAAATTTATTATAATAGTTATGAAATCATAACTATTATATATATGGTAATCACTACAGTATCATAGTTGTTACAATTATAATAATTATAATTTATAATTATAGCAGTTATGATTTTGTAGTTATTGTAACTATAACAATAACAGTTATAAACTTATAACTATTAAACATGAAAAATAATATTAAATAAAGAGGATTAAATTTTTTTGGAGCCTTTAAAAAATCTTTAAATGATTTTTTTTTTGTCTAAAACTGTTATGGATTACACCGAATAATAAATATAGATATCTGAATGAATTTTAATTTCATATATCTATGTGTCTCGTAGTTTAATCCGAGATAAAAATTATGACATCTTAAAATTTACAATTGTAATTGTTACGGTTTCATAACTATTATAATTGTGTAGAAGCTATTAAATCTATAACTACTACAATTGTGTGGCAGTTCAGTTGTAGCAACTATAAAATTGTAGCTGCTATAATTATTGATCAATTACGATTTTATAGTTATTACAATGCATCCTTAGTTCAAAATTTAGACAGAAAATATATGAGAGAGATAATAATAAGAATAATATAGTGAATAATAGTTGGATAATTATAAATGGGGTGGAATGTCGTCTTTTGATAAAAAATATAAAAATGATGCATCATCTTAATTATTCCAAAAATAAAAGGTAAAAGGTGACAAAGATCATTTTATATCGATTTTTGTCTACATCTTAAGGAATTCAGGATGTGAGGTGGCTCTCACCCTAATGTCATTAATTATTCAAATGTTTGTATGCATTATATAAATTTTGAATCATAATTATTTGAAAAAAAAATATCTTATCTTTATTATCTTTCTAAAAAAAAAAAAATAGAATCTGCCACTCCAGCGGCCCCATTGATCAGTTCCACAACTATCTATGAGGAGATAAATCAAAACTGTAATTGATCACGACAAGGAGGTATTACTTAACTTCATCGAAATTCGAACTCTTGTCCTCTTTTACAAATTTACTCTGTCATCAACTCAGTTATATCTGGGGACATCAAATCTTTATTATCTTCTGCAAAAAAGGTGAAATCCACCACCTTAGCATCAACCCCACGATCATTTGTGCGGAGGTAAATCGGGAAACTGCAGTTGGTCACGACGCTGGAGAGTATTGTCTGACTTCACCAGGATTTGAACCCTTGTCCTCTTCTGCAATTTTACTACATCATAATCAACTCAGTTATACCCCAGGACCATCGTATCTTTATTATCACACCATGCTCCTGGAGCACGACAATCGGACAATAATGATGAAAATCTTATTGATTCATCAATCACTTGTTATCATCCATTTTATTGTTGTTAACAACCAATACCCAGCTAACACTTGATAGTCATGTAATAAAGACAATTAATAATTTGTGTTGAGTGGACAATTGAAATAAACAATAAAAACTAAAGAATAAAGTAAAATCAAATTATATTTAAATTTATTTATTTATTTACTTACCATATTTACTTATTTATTAAAAACCAAGTGCATTTATAACTTACTAAAATATTAATTTAATAAATGTATTTTATATTTATTAAATATAAAACGCATAAAATATTATTATATTTTTAAAATACCTAAAAATAAATAGATAAAATAATAACAATTTAAAAACTAGATAAGTTAGTAAATAATTTTATTTATTAAAAAATATTCAAATTATTTTGTCTATATATGTTAGATTACGGAACTAGCTAGTAATATATATCCGTCTGGTTTTGGGGGGAATTAAGTTGTGGAAGTAAAAAATATTGGCGAAATACGTTTAGCATTAATTAATTACTTTAGCATTACATTAAGAAGATGATCCAAGAGCAATAACTCTAGATTGAAGTGCGATTTTAAATTAATGACAGATAATATCATTAGGGCATTCTTGAAATAAGTTTGAACCATATTAATTAATTAAAAAAATTTAAATTTAAAGGGACATAATTTGAAACTATAATTGAAAAGTACTTAATGCAATATCATTGATATTCAAAAGAATTATATATTTTAGAAGTAGCATTGATATTCATGAAAAATAATAAATAAAAAAATTCCTCATATATAAGTAAATTCTATTATATTATAGGAATATGAGTAAAGGGAGACATTTTAGAAAGTAAATAATAAGTTGTTTAATTATTCTATTATTATTATTATTATTTATTATTTTTTTTATTTTATTGGCCAGGATAAACCGACAAGAGATGTGGATGGACGGTGGAGATCACCAGCATCCTCTCCTCTTCACCCTATTCGAGCGGCGAGGCGAGACCAGAGTCGGAACCTACTGGACTCAATTTATCCCTCGCAAGGATTCGGTTCCTGGGAAAGCTGCCTTTCGAACGGAACCGCCGCATTTCCGGCAGTGGGCCGCTGTGTGACCCGCCTCGGATTTCCCTTCCCCGGCTCGGTTCGTGTGGCGCCTTCGTCTTCTTCGCGTATAAAGGCCCCCGGCCATGGGAGCCCCTCGCATTGCTCTGGCGGGCGTAAGATAGCGTCCGGAAGAGGAAGGAGGACGAAAGGTGGGATCTTTCACGTGTTTATGGCTTAGGACAATCACTATTCTATTTTCCTCGAGTTTCTTGCCCTGTCCATTTCTTCCCTCTCGTGTTTATTAGTTTAGATGATGTTTGAGATGTTGGTGATGTGATCTAATAAGATTTTGAATTTCCTAGGAGGCGCAGATGGAAGCTGTCACCTTCTCTCCCTGCTTACAGTTGCTGAGCCTACGCCGTCAACAAAGGTCTCTGCCTTTCCGGTTCCCTTCCGCCGTCGCTGCGTCCTGTCAGAAAGGAATCCAATTCCGTCGCTTCTCTTCGTTGGCTCCCTCAATCAAATGCTCGGCCATCTCTCTTTCCTCGGTGCAGGAAACAGGTACCCACGCTCCAGATATTCCTAGGGGTGCGCTAATTCAAATTTATTAATCATGATCGGTTTTGTTTCTTCGTATAGTTGAAAAAGATGAGGCCTTTAAGTTTGCTGAGGCTGCCAAGATTGGCAATTTGGTGCCTCTTCACCGTTGCATTTTCAGCGACCAGCTGACGCCGGTCGTGGCCTATCGTTGTCTCGTGAAGGAGGGTGACTACGAAGCACCAAGCTTTCTTTTTGAGTCAGTGGAACAAGGTTCCCGGGGGAATAATGTGGTAAGATTTGCCTCTATGCTGTCTCTATGGGTTGCCTTCGTCCTTGTTGTTAAACATTTTCTCTAATCAGGGGCGTTATAGTGTTGTTGGAGCTCATCCAGCGATGGAGATTGTGGTCAGGGAGAACATGGTATCTATTATGGATCATGAGGAAGGACGAATGACAGAAGAGATTGTCGATGACCCTATGCAGATCCCAAAGCGTATCACGGAGGGTTGGAGCCCACAGACGATCGATGAACTTCCTGATACTTTTTGTGGTATATTTTTCTTTCTGATCAAACGTCCCTTCCTGATGAAACAGCAGGTTGATATTATAGTGTTTGTCTTTGCTATTCTGGTGTTAATGACTTTGAATGTCAACAAGTTCCAATCGTACAATTTTAAAATTCCCAGTCCGTCCATGTTAAAAGTTAAGCTAGATAAATATCCACAAACCTGTTTCATAAGAAACACCCGTTAGGAGGATCAAAGACCAACAATTATTATTTGTTTTAAAATTCAGACTGCATCGTAGGATAATCATCTCATGCATGTCAGAAACTGCCTAGATAAAATAGAAAATGGATTTATAGGAGAGATTGTGGGGAAAAAGAGAGAGATTAAGGAAAAGAGAGAAACTATATGAGGGCCACCTTTGATGTAAATTCTTGTTTTTCATGGCTGATTCTCCTCCGCTTCCAAGAAAAAGAAACATCTTGAAGGGCAATAGACAAACCTCTACTTTTAGTGTTCATCTTTCCGGACATTTTTTTTCAGAATATTCCTTCAAGGACAGGAATCAACTTAGTCAAAGACCTGCCAATTCCTCACATTTTGGGTCTCTTTAACATTAATCATTTTCAGTAAAACGAAATGCATTAGTTGCTTGTATATATTCAGTTATCATGAATGATATGCCTCATTTTGGATTGAGTTCATTCCTATAACTATGTTTTTACTAGTATCTATCATGGTTATCCCTTGTCTCTAAACTCTAGCTCTTTTTTGGCGATCAAGTTTGCATTGAGCAGTCTGAAGTTTGTAGCACTACCTCTGCTTTTCTTCTTGCTGATTTTCATATTAGAATTATGGGAGATGTATGTAAATGTGTTGGAAAAGCCTCTTGAATGCTGTTACATGAGTGCATGCTATTTTTCTCAGGTGGATGGGTTGGCTACTTTTCCTACGATACCATGCGATACCAAGAGAAGAAAAAACTTCCATTCTCAAGTTCTCCTAAGGATGATAGAAAACTTCCAGATATCCAATTAGGACTGTACAATGACGTCATAGTGTTTGACCATGTGGAAAAGGTACCTTTTGTACAGCCTAATAACTGCCAACGAGCTTCACCATGAATTGCCTCTTGGATCCTTCACATGCGTTATTACTTATTATGCCATATGAATCTAATTTAAAAAATTATAGTTAACTATCTAATACTTTGGTTAGCATGACCTAGTTATTATTAGATAAAAGGCCCCAAATATTTCTGGCCATAGTTATAAAAGTGAATGCCTATGCGTATTCAAAAGGGGACTGCATATATGGCATATGTGACTTGCGAGTGCAATCGAAAAACAAAAAAAAAGAAGTTTAGTTCATTCGAGCAAGTTCAGACTAAATCAAATATACTTAAAATCCTACCTACATATTTTGTAGCTCGTAACTTGCAAGTGCTAGTTTAAACACATTTTACAAGTGATAAACACTTTAGTAGCAGGTATCTATATCATCTATTCTACGCTGTATCAATATTGTTTGCTGTGTGAATTTTATTGTATAATTGGTATGTTTTCTCTTGTATGGAAATATGAATTAGGGTGTTGATTGATATTCTTTATTGTGTCTATGTTAGTTAGTTTGGTTAATAGATTGGCGACATCTACACTATGCAATGGATTGACCACATACCGCTTGCACATGTGGTCAATGATTGCCCACATAGAATCAAGAATTTAAATTTTAGTACCTTTACTGTGTATCACAAATAGATTTAGTTTGCACAAAATAAACTGATTGATTTGTTAATAAAGGAAAAACAAAAATTCTTTTATGGTGCAATTTTAAAGATATATTTGTTTAAGCTCATGATACCTGAATATGTGTAACCACAAGCCTAGTAGGATCTCTCCCTCTCCCTCTCCCTCTTTGAATATTAGCACTTTCTAGTATGCATCAAAATTCCATCTTTTTTTGTTTATTATTTTATTATGCCACAGAAAGCACATGTGATTCACTGGGTAAGACTAGATCGATACTCCTCAGTAGAGGAAGCCTATCAAGATGGGAAGAATTGCTTGGAAGTTTTTCTGTCGAAGGTGCACACTGGGAAAGTGTGAGTATTTGTGTTTGATCATTTTGGTGGATAAAATGTCTTCTTTTACCTTTATGTTTTTTGTTTATACTCATTTTTTGCAATTTCATATTTCAGGCCCAGGTTATCTGCTGGATCTATAAAAGTCCAAACTAATCATTTTGGCCCTCCTTTAACAAAGTCATCAATGACAAGTGAAGAATACAAGATGGCAGTTTTGCAGGCAAAGGAACACATCTTTGCAGGAGATATTTTTCAGATTGTTTTGAGTCAGCGTTTTGAACGGCGCACATATGCATCTCCATTTGAAGTATATCGTTCACTGAGAATTGTGAATCCAAGTCCATATATGGCCTACATACAAGTACGTTATGCTCTCATCTCCAAACTAAGTTTCAAGTTTGTTAAAAGTGTTTTCATGCTAATTATTTTCTTTTAGTGTTGATTTTCCGTGTTTGCACATTTTGGGAGTTATTGTGCTTCTTTTTGTTATCTTTTCTGAATAATCATATGAAATATGTTTTTCCAGGCTAGAGGATGTGTTCTTGTAGCATCCAGCCCTGAAATTCTTACTCGCGTAAAGAAGGTACACACATAAAGTTCATTAAGATACAGATTTCATAGCTCTCAATTACTCCCCTTGTCTTTTTTGGTCAAGCTACTGTTGCTTTCTTACTGTTGCTTTCACCTGATAATACATGTAATATGCATTAATACCTCTAGTCTTATTTATATGTGATCCTATCATTAAAAAGATGGTCACACTTAGTGTGCTTCCTGATATGAGAACCTCAATTGCCTTTGGTCATGCTTAAATTGAACAAAGAGAAATTGACTTGGTGGATCAAACTCCTTTTAGATGAATCACTGAATTATGCTTTTGTGGCTTCTGGACATTTATGTGACCCCTTTATGAATTACTATGATTTTGGTTTCTCAGATTGTTACCCTTTTTTGTGAATCTATTTTTTCTTATTATAGCATTGATCTCATTGTTCTCTTTACTAAACTGACTCTTCGACAATCTTACTCGCCAAATATGTTGTCTTGAATTTGGTTTGTAATGCGAGTCATATACATGAACATAATGTTCTACTTTTGTTTCCATTTAGATTTGTACCTCCTAACTTCAGAGGATTTTGTTTACACTCAAGACAATATTTCAACAATCTGCAATTGAATGCCCCTTTTCATAGAAAAACTGCTCCTATTTTGTTTGCAGGGGAAAATTATTAACCGACCTCTTGCTGGGACAGTCAAAAGAGGAACAACAGACGATGAGGATAAATTTCATGAAAAACAGCTACTAAATGATGAAAAGCAATGTGCAGAGCACATCATGCTTGTAGATTTGGGGCGTAATGATGTTGGAAGGGTATGTTTTCCTTTTCATATGCGTCCTCATTCTGCTAAGTTTCCCCTTCTCCTTAAGGATGTTTGCTCCTATTGTGACAGGTCTCAAAACCTGGATCTGTTAAAGTGGAAAAACTGATGAACATCGAAAGATACTCACATGTGATGCACATCAGTTCCACAGTAAGATACCAACTCTGCAGTGAAACTTGTCCCAAGCTTACTCTTTTCTTCTTTGATTTTGAGAATTAAGTAGAGGTCAAATGCTTTTACAGGTAAGCGGAGAGATACTCGATCATCTGGCTTGCTGGGATGCTCTTCGTGCTGCATTGCCGGTGGGAACTGTCAGCGGAGCTCCGAAGGTTAGCTCAATCCTCTAGTTTCCACTGACCATCATCAATTCTCATTTACAATCTTGATCTCTTGTAAAAACACCTTTGATAATTTGAACACTGATTTGCTTGCGATCAGGTAAGAGCCATGGAGCTAATCGATCAACTGGAAGTCACGAGACGAGGACCGTACAGCGGTGGCTTTGGAGGAGTCTCGTTTAACGGTGATATGGACATTGCAATTGCCCTCAGAACCATAGTATTTTCGACTGGCGGCCGATACGATACTATGTACACGTACAAGGATAATGAGAGGCGCCAAGAATGGGTCGCTCACCTTCAAGCTGGAGCAGGCATCGTAGCGGATAGCAACCCTGACGATGAGCAGAAAGAATGCGAGAACAAAGCTGCTGCTCTATCCCGGGCCATTGATCTCGCAGAGTCTACATTCGTCCAAAAATTTTAGGCTCTTCGTCATTGTTTTCCTCATCCAGTCTAAAACCCATCAATAAAAAACTTGCAATTCCAGGTTGATTTCAACATTTTATTTTTACAGATGATTTAGTTATTGTTAGGGGTGTTATGGACCGGTAGGATCCGGTCCGAAAAGTCAAGGTCCGGTTCAAGTAGATGACATGTCCGATAGAAAGTTTGACTTGACATCGTGTCCCAACTTGGTTACCTCAACCCGACACCTGGATTAGGTCGGGATACCACATTCTCCCATCTCTAGTTCAGCCACCTAGTTTAGTGTCATCTCTTGTCACTCTACTCAAATACAAGCTCAACGCGAAAAGACAGCTCAAGTTGAGGTCGCTATCCAACCCGACAATCAGGCTCAGCTCGGATAAGACAACCGATCGATCTCTCTCCTGAGGTCCGAGTTTATACTCGAGGTCGAGCTCCGATTCTAAGGTTCTGCTCGGTCATGTTTCGCCCTCGTCTCGGTCTACCCAGACTCGAGCTCCCTCTACAGTCCAAATTGCAGTCTCCTCTTCAATGCCCTGCTTAACACTCAACCAACTTCACCACACCACCGCCAAAAGGATACAGGCAACCTGGCGATGGTTTGATTAACTTACCCCCATTAATGTGGCATGAATATAGTGCAATGTAACGATGAATGACCTGACTTTTCACTACTATGATGACGATGTGACACTTTTCTTATTTGGATGAGATATTTCGTCTGACAGAATCTCCACACCAAGATATTCTCCTTAATTAAGATAAGATAAATTTTTCATATTTTCTCTCACCATCTTTTATATAACTCCCACTCCTCACAACTACAAGTATGCATAATTAATGCTTATGTACCATACCTACCCTCAATAAAACTTAGCTTTGTTTCTTCATCAGCTTATCTACTAACTTGAGCGTCAGAGTTGTTGAGCGTTGGAGTTGTTGAACGCACCTTGACCTCTCTTCTCATCTTCTTGATTTTTGTAGAATTGTAAGCCCTTCATCCTCTCCTCTTCCCGCATGGTTAGCTCATGAGTCAGGTGGCCGATGACAAATCCAAGAGGTGATCTCAACCCGAATAGTTATATTTAATAATATAAACAAACTGTTCTTTATTTATTATGCAATCTAAAGGTAGACGAGAGAAGCAGATATAATTAAGCAGAATTCATCGTTGGTTAGCAGTTCACATGCATTCATGTCGATCGAGATAGGCCACTACTTGCATCTCTCAACTGCAGGCAAGAGACATTATTCATGCGTGCCTCAGTGACGTGCAGTGTCAGCTCGATTCCTTCAGCTCGATTCGCACAAGTAATTTTCATGGAAAGAAGCAGCAGTTAGCTAGCAATGGAGGAGCCATCACTCTCTCTCCATGCAGCAGCTACGATAGACAGAAGCCATTCAACGACGGCATAGAAAAGTGGCTGTGGGCCAAAAGCAACAGTTGAGTTCGACCTGAGGTTCGTCGATGGACGGATCGGATCCTTTCGGTCTCGAGATCGACGGCCGACACGACTCGAACACGTACGGGTCGATGCCATGATGGGAATCTACCACATGGGAGAACATGGCATGACTTCCTCGCTACGTGGCAAAGGCGTGGCTCCCACCGTCCACGTGAGCAGGATCGGTACTGATCAGTACCATTCCACGGAAGAGATTTATGGCTGATAGAACCAAGTGGGCCCACACCATGTGCACCCGTATCTATCATGGGCGATTATAATGCCAGTGAGATCATGCCTTCGAGCCAAGCTAGGCCTCTCCAGGCCTCTCCACTTGTGACCATTTATGATAGCCACCGACGATTCTGGGCGACAGTAATGACTTTTGGGGTGTTTAGGAGATGTTAATTCTTCAGTATATAGGGGAAGTCGAAGGCACTCGAAGTGATTCATGGCTTGGATATGCTGACTAGCTCAGACAAACTCAGAGGTTGTAGCTATTGATGGCGCCCCAAGAACAAACACCATCAAGCTTTAGAGGACCAGATTGAGGCACAACAACCACCTCTGAGCTACCTTTCTGGTCATGAAGCCTCGTGTAATAATCTACGTACAGTGCACAAGGCAGTCCCCCAACGTTTGTTCTTGTGCGTTGGAATGCACAACGTTTCAGTCATTGAATGCGTTCACAACGTACCCATGCATCCTGTGGGTTTTCAACTCTGCACTGACATTGGCCATGTCAGGAGGCACTCGCACTGCAAGGAGAAAGAAATGGAGCAAGCCAATGCCAGCAGCAATAACTCGATCTTCTCTTAACCTTGACGTCTGTTACTCTAACTAACATTCCATGTAGAGATAATTTGATATTTTTACTTCTAGCAGTGTTGTGATGTTGTCATTCCACCAAAGGCGCCTGATAATACTGGCACGCTTTGTTGGCTGCTAATGTTCCTCTAAGGTAGGACTAGGAGCATTAACCCTACCACTAGTCCATTATGTCTTCCTTGAGGAAATGGTAGTTAAGAAGTCAATTCTGAGGATTCAATGCATTAAGCAGAGTGGAACAGAGGTTTAAAGAACTATTTGACATCCTCTGATTAAATTAAAAGGGCCTAAATTGGGTCCCAATTAGTTGGTCCGACGATCGAGTGACTCTTTTCACATCATTCATCTCTAATGCCTATAAATTCCTCATTGCTTTCTCCCATTTCCTCAAATCATAGCATCAAAGAAAATGGGAGCACTAGTGGTGTTCTTCCTCACCTTGTTGTTCTGCAATATTTCCAGCTCTTCTTCTCGCACATTGCCTTCAAAATCAACTGCTGCTGTCGAAGACCCTGAGTTAGTGGTACAAGAAGTACAAAGGTGAGTTCTGGGGCCATGGCATTCATTAATTTCTCGGTGTTATTTTCGTATCTTTTGATCGATTCTGATTTAGAGTTAGTAAAATTTAGGAGTTTGAACGTGTCGCGGCGGGAATTGGGGTACTTGTCGTGCAAGACCGGGAACCCGATCGACGACTGCTGGCGGTGCGACTCGCAGTGGGCCAAGAACCGGCAGCGGCTGGCGGACTGCGCGATCGGATTCGGGAAGAACGCGATAGGCGGCCGAGACGGCGACATCTACGTGGTGACCGACAGCGGCGACGACGACCCGGTGGACCCCAAGCCGGGGACGCTGCGGTACGCGGTGATTCGCGAGGAGCCGCTCTGGATCGTCTTCGACCACGACATGACCATCACGCTCAAGGAGGAGCTGATGATGAACTCGTACAAGACTCTCGACGGCCGCGGCGCCAACGTGCACATAGCCGGCGGGCCGTGCATCACGGTGCAGTACGTGAGCAACGTGATCATCCACGGCCTGAACATCCACGACTGCAAGCAAGGCGGGAACGCGTACGTGCGCGACTCGCCGGGGCACTACGGGTGGCGCACTCTGTCGGACGGCGACGGCGTGTCCATCTTCGGCGGCGCCCACGTGTGGGTCGACCACTGCACGCTGTCGAGCTGCAACGACGGGCTGATCGACGCCATCCACGGCTCCACCGCCATCACCATCTCCAACAACTACTTCAGCCACCACGACAAGGTGATGCTGCTCGGCCACAGCGACGAGCTCGCCGCCGACAAGAGCATGCAGGTCACTATCGCCTTCAACCACTTCGGCGAGGGCCTCGTGCAGAGGATGCCAAGGTCACACACCATTTTCTTAAAGATCATGCTCTGTTTTACTCTTCTTACTTAATCTGGGAGCGAATTGCAGGTGCCGCCATGGCTACTTCCACGTCGTGAACAACGACTACACACATTGGGAGATGTACGCCATCGGGGGGAGCGCGGCGCCGACCATAAACAGCCAAGGAAACAGGTTCCTTGCGCCCAACGATCGCTTCTCTAAGGAGGTGACTAAGCGCGAGGAGGCGACGGAGAGCGAGTGGAAGCAGTGGAATTGGAGGTCGGAAGGGGATCTGATGCTGAACGGAGCCTTCTTCACGCCGTCAGGCGCCGGAGCGTCGTCGAGCTACTCGAAAGCGTCGAGCTTGGGCGCGCGGTCGTCGTCCGTGGTCGACGTGATAACGGCGGCGGCCGGCGCGCTCTCATGCAACGAAGGTTCCAGTTGTTGATTAATTAAGATAATTATTAATTAATTAGTGGGGAAAAACAATTTAAGGTTGAGATAAATCATATAGGAGTGGATATTAAATGTTGTATTTTTCTTAATTTACTGTATTGTTTGATGGCACCAACCTCGGCTTGTGAACTGAACCGAACCGAACCGGTTGGGTCGAAGAGCACTCGATCATGTGGTTCAGAAACTCCAAGTGCTGATATATTTGATATAAATCCATTGGAATTTGTATTTGACACAATGCTCATTAATTTTCACATCATCATTCATTAAAACGAAAAACATTTTAATTTATCCTATAATTTTGGATATGCTATAAGAGGAAACTATTTCTTTAGTTAAGCAAGAGACAGTAGACACTAACACCATGAAATAAATCAATTTCATTTTTGAATTATAAATTTTATTGATAAAAAATTTGATTTTAAAAAAGAATATATCAGTTAAGCTGAATTCTACGAGTCATTCAAAATGAATAAACATTAATATAGATTTTATTTTATTGTCTCGAATAATAATCACCTTTTGGTGTGTTCTTTCGAGAGACACAATGGTGATCGAAAACTATCACCTTCAAGAATTGAGTACATGAGACTGATTGAGATTTATCATTGTTCAAGAGATACAAGACGGAAACTAAGAGAAATGCATGTGAGGCAGCATGCAATTTATGACTTTGGAGGAAGCAAAGCAATGCACCGACTTCCCAATCTTTTCCACATGTGTTGATGATTTTGTTTTGCAACATTTCTCCATCTCACATCGACTTTTTATTTATTTAATTATTTATTTATTTCACGGAGATCTGTCATCTTATCTTGCTTCAATCACGGGATGATGAACAGCTGATCACGTTGGCTGAAATGAAATAATGTTGTCGTTTCTTCAGCCCTTCAAATCGAATCGGCGGGCCAAGTATCCATGTCATTGTGTTCGAGATAATCTTCCCTCACATTGGAAATGTCCCTGTTAATTTGATATGATCAATGGTACGACGGAGGCCGTATTGAAGAACTGCTTGGTTACCAGCTCTGAAACCATCTCCATATGCTGGCGATGTGTCTGATTCAATCTGACGTTTAAAAAATTCTCCAAGTTTTCTCTCAAACTGAGACCTTGAACCCTTCTTGAATGGTGTGGAAGAGGATGAAGGGGTAGATGCTAAAACAAAAACTACAAGCCGTGTGTAGGCTATGCTAAAAGGTATACTGACATTACAGTAAGTCCATATGACACAGACAAGCAAGCTAAAAGGAAATCCCAATACTTCCAACCCTACATGAACAATGGGGAGTGTTTATCAGATATGTGATGTGCATGATTTTATATGGCTTGAATAGTTGGGTTGGAAATCTCCCAGCCCTATAACAAGTCATGAGTCTTACCTATTTGTGGTCAACTACACAGATATTATCTGTCTTTTTGAATTTCATATCAAGATTATCATTAGTCGTTGCAGACATGGTGGAATCACATTGGAGGATGAACTTTGAGGGGAAGCTCAGGGGAGCAGCAAGACGATATATCAAAAAAAAATCTCTAGACAACAATGAAAATGTAAGTTTGAAAGTCAATGAATGGGTACAGGCATACAACTAACTCTTCTTCCTTTTGTGCTGCTTCTTTTTTCTTCCTCTTTCTCCCCATCTTGCTAATTGGTGTCAAAAGGCACCACCTTGTACCAATATATGTGTTACATCTATGGCACATAAACCATCTCAATCCAATCAAGTGTTGAAATGTGAGTATGATTCTATGCTGTCTCTTGTAATGACTCAAACCTTTAAATCATGTTAATTAGGTTTTTATCCTCACTCCAATTCTAATCAATTCAGCTTGTCTAACTATAGAACCTAAGCATTATCAAGATGTCCATACAATTTTATTCTGTTAGTGAAGTTTGACCTAATTGCACCCATATAATAGTATGTTTTGACTTTGTCTTTTATAGTAACTTCAATTGCCCTGCTTAACACTGGCATATGTTCGACTAACTTTTTTGCATGTGTGGTTTCTTAATTATCTAAACTTTTAAGTTACTATACGAAGAATGGCTGATTGTACCAGCATCTTATGCAAGTTTTCTTTTGACCCAATTTGAGTATCACCCAATCAAATGACTCCAAATTTCTTTTCATTTTATCACTCATTAAAATCAAATCCTTGGTTTGATATGGTAACACAGTTAATCTTACCAGATTTAATGACTGTAGCAAATAGAAATGGAGGCCTGATCTGAAGAAATATCAGCAAAGTGATATCAACCCTAAAATTATACAAAAGAATCCATAACAAAACAACCAAGCAGAAGTTATAGCTTTCATTTTGATAATGATCCTCTTAGTATGCTTTATAGAAAGCAAGCACAGCAAGAAGGAACAAATACATGAAGGCACTAGGTTCTTGCATGTCTGGCCCAGCATTTCCATTTCAGTAATGTAGATAAAATAAATTAGTGAACCATAACGTCAAGTGACAGCCAAGATGATTTCTGAGCAAACAGACAAGAAACCATAATCTAGAAGCGTAGACATCTGATTTACCCTTGCAAGTACTTGGTGCTAGAGAGACACAATTGTAATGTCATAAATGATCTATGTGAATCAAATGATCTCTTCATCCTTTTCATCTTTCAACATAAACTAGGATATTCCAGATTTAATCAACAATCATCAATGAAACCTAAATTTAGACGATTTGAAAGCCAACCCAAATTATGAAGCAGTAAGGAAACAAACAAAATTAGAAAACATAGAAAAGGTGAAGTGAAAGCTGTCTGGTATTATCAACGAGTCTTATGAGAAAGCATGCAGTTTTAACGACAGACGAAAAAGAAATGGACTTTTCAAGAAGGAATTTTTCATTGTCGTTCCCCGAGATCTAAACTACTAAAAGTTATTCGTAAACATCCAAATAGCATATTCAGATTCCTCCAGGAATTTTAGCTCGAACCCTGTAGAAAATTTTGTTTTTTACAAGAGGCCGCACGAAGTCGTGCAGCTTGACACAAAAAAATTAAATAAATAAATCTATTACAAATATTCAGACAGTTCAATCATATATGAAAAAGTAAATTAAAAAAATATAACTGATCACTACAAAGAAGATATTATTTCAACTTCATTAAAATTCGACACTTCATTAAAATTCAATCTTTGTCCACTCATATTTTAACACTTCGATTCTATCAAAGAAATCTTGAAACATTATCTTAAATAAATTTATTAAAATAATTAATTAATAGTTTTAAGTGATTCTGGACTGCCAATCATATTAGAATTATTGATTTATAACTAAAATAATTTCTTCAAACAGATGGAAGAGAAAATTTCCTTTTAGTTTTATAAATCCTCTATATTAACTCGCGAAATGAAATGGGTAACATATTAGAAAATTAAAAAGTAAAAACTTCAGCCTTTTGGAAAGGAACAAAGTTATTTTTCTTACCGGACACAGACAAAATATACTGACAAATTTAAGTAGATAATTGTATGAGTTTTTAGAGTAGAGAAACAAGTCAACCATGATGAGATGATAAATCGTTAAGCAAGAGCTACAAGCATTCTTTGACTAGGTTCACTTTCAACAGCCATCCAACGCTATAATAAACATCTCTCCGAGCAAATTATATCATTTGTAAACACAAACAAATGTACAGATTCCCAACAATCAAACCCTTGTGTAAATTTTACAATGAGGTTATACGTTCACTTCACCCAGCCCAAATCCTATCCAATCTGTCGACGCTCCTCCTCCCTCTATCGATTTGATCTATGTGCTTTCCGGACTTACTGAAGTAATCTAAACTCCTCCTTGACTTCTCCATTTGATCGTATGACATGTCCAGTTTTGCCAACCTATCCGAATTGTAAGACTTCTGGTCCTTGCTCCTCAACTTATCTGTGCTTCGCTTTGATTTTTCGCGGCGACTGGTGCTTTTCCTCGGTGGTTCCAAGAAATCAGTGCTCTTCCTGGATGGTTCAAACTGATCTGAGTTTTTTCCCCAGGTGCTCCTCAGTGAAGGTGTTTTCTCAACAGTTGCTATGAATTTTCTGAGGTGCTTGATGTACTCAGGGAAAAGTTCCAAGTCACAATGTTTTCCTCCTTTTAGCCAGAGTGGTTCATACTTCTCCTTGCATAATTCCCACAGTTTCTTGCCATGAGAGAAGTCGACAACTTCATCAGATGTGCCCTGTAGAACAGTGTATCTAAGAATCAATGATGGCATTTAGTCTGCACAAATTATTATAACAAAGTAGTCGCTGAAAGGTAATTAATAGATTTTGCACCCAGCCAAGTTCTGAAGGTTCGTATTTACTCTGAAAAGATGCAAATATTGTGTGCATTTATACAAGACTATCCACAGAGGAAGGATCCCTGAAGAACTTAATAATTCCCTGTCTGAAACTTCATATGCACTGGTAAACAATATATTCTATACATATTATATGATTTCGATCTAATACTTCAAGTTGTATCATAGCATATTTGCATTATCCCAAGGTAAACATGAAATTCTCATTCATAGAACAATGCTGATGTGTATGCACTTGGATAAAATGCAAGTTTGATCGGTGCCAAATTAAACCTTATTGAAAGAAGTGATTCTAGCATTCACTTGCAGAAAGCAGAACAAAGTGTAAAAACTAAAAACTAGTTCTTTATAACAAGGCTATTGATTTATAAAGCAAGCATGTAGATGAAAACTGGATATAAACATGTTATTGCAGAAAGAAGCAGATAGGAAAAATCTTTAAAAGGTAAGATACAAAATGAACCGGACAGAATATCAACTGATATTAAATAAATTTTCATGACTTCTACTAGAAAGGGCTGGGTATACACCATGATATGATACCCTTTTGCTGTAAGCATACTTGAACAGATAACTTGGAGGAAGCATACAAGGAGCTTTTATCTAAAACAATGGGTTTCAGCTTCTACTCCAAGTAAAACAAAAGTTATTTTCAAAAACTACTCAACTATTAGTACTCACTATTACATGTTAGTTATGCTCACAAATAATCAGCCTTGACAACCAGAAAACAAATTATAGATTTAATTTTGCTGGACGACAAGGAAATGGTTTAAATGACATTTATAAAATGATCCAGAATGTTTGGAAAATTAGCAAATAGGTCAACTGCAACCAACAGATTGCTTGCGTCATAGAAGGTAGTGCTATAAAGAGATAAATGCAAAGACATTAGTTAATTTACTGGCCAATGATACAACCAATACTAAAAATAACAGTTCAGCTAGGAAAAAAATGCTGTATACTATAATCCGGAACCACTTTCCTTGCATTCAAAAAATTGTGCGCATGAAAAAGTTTTAATTCTTGGCACATGTTACAAATTTCTTGTTCCATCCTGTGAGTACAAATAATTATTTACGGTAGAATGTTGTATTTTGTGGAGAGTATTATTAGAGGTACAGTTGGAGACCTTAACCCATTTCTTAAGTGCATTATAACATACCATGAAATAAAGTTAATATTAACGGCCGATGAGAATCCAAGATCATATGACATTCAAATATCTCACAGAAAAAAACTGTCCAAACTTTTCCTTCTATTCAACTTTTATATCTCACTTCATTTTAATTTCCCTTTCACTTAGATGTTTGTTCACTTTATATTTATGTTGTATGTTGTCAATTTCGTGGTCTGGTCTCTTCCCAACAAAGAAGACATTGGCATTTTGTAAATTTACAGTTTTCCATGTGCAGCTATACTTAGCAATTGAACAAATCAGCTACACAAAAAATAAAATCAAATAACAAATAAAGTTTGCATGACATAAAATCACTCCAAATATCAGCATATTATTCAACAGGAAAGAAAATGATAACAAATTGTAGGATAAGCTGAAAGCGGCCTGCCACATAATATAACAAAAAAGTTGTCCTGTGAAACAAAATAAGTGCATTGTAATAGATTCAATTATCTTTGCATGTTTACCATCAAATGCTTCCACTAGACGGGAAAAACAAAGAGATGTCTTGAACAATTTGTGGAAGCATTAAGCTCTTTAAGTTTAACAAGCACGGGTGTTATAATTAGTTTGGCTGATATACAAAAAATAATCAGAATCATAACAACTTCTTCTTTGTTTTGAATGAGCTGTAGATGAGAAAACTTATAGTGATGGATCAAAAGGAGTTTGATTGGTGCCAAGATACAGTGTGCCAGGCGAAAACTGAAAGTCATTGATAAAAGCGAAAACCTTCAGTTGCACTTCATTTTTATCTGCTCATAGCAGTATCAGATATCTATGTGTATTTGAACATTTATTGACCGACAATGAACAACCAAAGTGGATTGCATAACCGATTACTAAAAAGTTCAATGACCCTTCAGAGTTAGCTGAAACATATTAGTGAACAGGCTTTGGATATCTTGTTTCAACGAATATGTTAAATCAGTATAATAGCTTTTTCAATTTTGTAAAATATCTGGCAGAAGTAAAGAAGAAAATACAAATTTCTCCCAAAAAATGTGTTATTTAACACAAAACCCAATTCTATACAAATAAATATAAAATGAGCGAGAAAATATACTTACATGAATTACTAGCACAGGACAGTTGACCAATGATATTTTATCAATATTCTGCAAACAAAATTAACTAGAAAATTAAGAAATTTAAATTTTAAGATGCAGAAACAATAAAAGAAAAGAAAACTAACACATGAAATTTAACCTTGTAGATATCGAACCAGTATGTACGTTTCACAGGATACATTACTCTTAAACCTGAGAGTATAGGGCTATGCAACACACAGGCTCGTAAGAAAGGCAGGCGAGCAGCCAAATCCACAGTTGGTCCACTGCCTACAGATTGCCCATAGAGAATTATTTCTTCCTCCTTGGCACCATAATTCTCTTTGAGGCACTTATAAGCAGCCTCTATATCAGCATATGTGTTTTGCTCACTTGGCTACATCAATGAAAATTTTGAGTTATTATGAACCTTATTGCTAAGTTATTAACCAGGAAAATCCAGAAATCGAGTTACAAAAATGAATATATAAACCTTTCCAGTTGATTGTCCGTATCCAGAATAGTCATACCTGCAAATATATGAGAGCTTCAGCCAAGTTGCAAAATGTCATGGAACCATTCATTATTTGCTAGCACTCATTAAAGAGATAGCAACTCAAGTACACTATCTTGTTTCTCTTGTGAAATCCATATAATTGCTTGAATATCATCATGCTAGTCTCCTTTAAGCACCGAACCTTTTTAACTAAAACAATTTAAGGTTTGAAGTGAGGGACATTGTTGGAACATAGCTAATTCTTTTACTGCAAAATTCATGCTACAGCATTTAGAATGAAGCAAAACAAACATTAGGAGATGTGACTTCAACCCAAAAATATTTACAAAGTCTTGGCTTCACAAATTTTGGAAGTTAATGATGGGAAGTTGGCACGTTGTGATTAGCAAGTCAGACAGTAGGATTACTTGTTTGCCTTCAAACAAAAAAAAAGGAATGTAGTTTGATACATCTTACATCTTTTATATGAACAAATTAACGTCTTCACTCAGTCTAACCACTTTATCTGTTACAACTTCAAAAGAGATGCTGATAGCCATCAACAAGAACAGATGAGCACCCTGAGAAAGAGACCAATATTGAATGCATACAGAAAATTATCAATTTTCATTCCTCTGAATTTAGGATTCACTTTAAAAGATGCCTGTCAATAAAAGATATATCCTATGTCCTCCCGGCACATCCTCTTTAATGTTGTTCCTCTTTCGACCTGATGAAGAATGAATACCAACTCATATCAGATTATCTTGCAACAGAAATAAGCAGACAAAGAGGTCCTCGGCCAAATTTGGTTCAATACCAAGTCACTATTAAACTTTCTTCCACTATTGCATCCGCATAATCAAATTATAATGGATCTCCATAACTCTGACAACACTTGTATGGGTTGACAACTCACTCGACTGACATGGAAAAGTAGCTAGAAGCTCCACTAGCAAGGAGGAGGACAGCCACCAGTGAATTCCAACTTGAGGAGGAGAGAAGGTTGGGGAAGGGGATATACATGGAATTTTCTTTTCCTTTCTTTTCTTTCTATGCATTTAAATGAACATAGCAAGGATCATTTTTATTCTCCCCCTTCATTTCTAGCTTCCCTTCCTTTGCATCTTCATCCAACAAAGTAAATGCAGCATCCATGGTGACTACTTAAAAGGTATAACAGAAGAGTAGAAAGAAGAGAGAAAAACTACAAGCAAAGAGGTTAGATATGCAACTTATGTGTCCTTTATTGACAGGAAGATATCACTTCCCTTAAGTGCAAAAGGAGTTAGATATAATCTGAAAAAAAAAATAATATTATGAATCACAAGGTTTATCACTGAATTTATGCTATAAAAAAATCAGTCTCATTGTGTATTTTCCAAACATTCATGGAAATGCAGTATCTCAGTATCTAGGTGCTCAGCTTAGTGCTGAACTTAATTTGTAGTCACTAAGCGTTCCCAATCCATCAAATTGATAGCTAAATTGACACGTTAGATGGTAACAAAGGACCAGAGATGAAAGCACCGAACATGAAACACTGGATTTTTGACATCCTTACTTGCGAAACATGTCATGCGAAGCAGTATCAAGTGACTTAACTGAACCTAAAAATTTCAGTTTCACCGCAATAATCTCTACAAATAAATCACATGAAACGATCCTAAAACAATAATTTGGATGCAATTTGCAAAACAAAATACATCTCCACGTCTATGTTGAAATCCAATCAACTCCAAAAGGGAAGAATTTCCAGAAGTTAGAAAACACAGTCGAATTATCCAATCACTATTTATTCACATATATACTGGGACTCATTGATCAAAATGAAGTCAAACTGCTATCTACGTACAATCATGAGCTTTAAATGCAGGGTTCCAAGACATTCACAAACAGCAAACAACTATATTTCGACCCAAACAAACAAGTACTACCTTAATGCGCTCCTTTATCTTAAATAAATTATAAATACAAAGAAGAAACATTTTCCCCCAAAAAAAAAAAGAGGAACCTAAAGTTTGTTTTCTCAGCCATCAGAATTCGATGTTTTCAGCAACAAAACTCAGCAGAAGACTACACAAAGGGAAGGCCAAAGAATCTCCGTACCCCAATAGGTTGACGCGAAGGTGGATGCTGAGTTCGACGAAAAGCTCGTACATCTGGCCGAGATCGGCGGCGTTGCCGTGCGAGTAGAGGACGGTGGAGACGGCGAGGGGGTTGCGGACGTAGATGGCAACGATCTCCGTGCCGCGCCGGGTGGGAAGGCGGAGCACCTCCACGTTCTCCCGGTGGGGGTAGATGTTGAGCCGCACCACCCCCGACTCCGACTCCGTAATCACCTCGTACGACGGCGGCGAAGGTGGGAAGAACGCCAGCTTCGCCGCCACCGAAGACGTCACGCCGCCCATACCCTTCGATCTCTCTCCCCCTCCACTCTTCCTCTCTCCCTGTCGCCGGGTGTTCGATCCCCTCTCTCTCTCTCTCTCTTCTGTGGCGATTGAGGAGAGAGAGTACTGAGAGATTTATCGATAAACGGGGAACAAGAAAATCTAATAATTATATATTTATCTATTTTTTCCTTTTTTGGAAATTCCGAGAGGTTAAGCTTTACTTTTTCATTAACATTTTTTTTTCTTTTCCTTTCTTTTTTTTTCTCGATAAGTGCCATGTGGAGTGTGATACCTTTTTGCTTTTTGCAAATTAAAAACTGTTTAAAATAAAATTAGTGAGCGAGTGATTTTCATAACTTTCCTCGAGGGGAAAAAAATAAATAAAGGAATAAAAAAAGAAAAAGAAATCAATAAAGAAGCAAAAGTATGTGGAGCTCTGTCCCCTAAGAAATAAAAAGAATGGTGATGCTTAATTTAGGCCATTATTTGAATTTATTAAATGTAGGCAATAAACGTGGAGCTTATCCAATGGGATAAACAAATAAATAAATTGGAATTTGTATTTCTATTTATTTTATTACTGCGTCGGCATGACCACAATTATTTCTTTACGCTTTTCGAAAAATTTTCATTATTTTGAAATTTTAATTGTCGGAATATATATTATAATTTTCCGAAATTTCCACGTGCGCGGCATGTGATTTTAGATTCCGAATCATACGTTTCTACTTGTCCTCACTGTTGGCTACTAAATCGAATCCGACAGCCACCAAATCTTAGCGTGTTAGGCTATCTGTTACTGAATGAGATCTACTTTGGATTCATTGAAATCTCATCTTGAAATAAATCAGGAGAATTTAAATAAGTAGGTATTTTTAGAATTCCCCTTGGGACGTGTTCTTTATTTCCACCAAAGAAAAGCAAATGGCGCCGAGCAGTAGGGTCGCAAATAGTGGCGCGAAACGTGGTCTTTAGCTTCGCGCGCAAGCGTTGGATTCAGGTGAGGTGTCCGCTCCGAGGGGAATCTTGAATAACATTCAAAATTATCTAAATCTCGCACCAAAATTTATCTTAGAATGGAAAATTTTACTTTATCAATTTCCATTAAAGTAAACGTTCAAGATCACTCCGTCTCCGATCGGGCGGCCACAGAAGGTCTCGGCCCCTTTCTTCGTTCGAAGCGACGTCGGCGCACTGTAGCGTTCCCCCTCTCTCGATCACACCGCGGCCCGCGCACGGTGCCATCGCCGCTGGAAGATTTCTTCCTCGGAAGCGGAAGACCTTTCAGAATCTCCTGGGCAGTAGACTTTGTGTTCCACCACGTGTAAGACCTTGGTTCTTGCAGTATTATGATTTTTTTTTTCAGTAGCGTTGGCGTAACATGTTTCTCTGTTCTTAGTTTCATACATTGAATGGAAAAGTGTAGGTGTTCAGAGGATGGAGCCCATTTATTGGTGTTTACCAGATTGCAGTAAAATGTGATTGCGCAGTTGATAGTTGTTTCTTGTTTCTTTTTCTGGAAATTGATAGCATGACTTGTTTTGCTTGATTTTTGTGATTATCTTATAAGCATTCAGTTTTCCTTGTCAATCCTTCGCCCTCTTCTCTTGCCGCTTCACGACCACAAGAGAAAGATTTTTTAGGTTTCTACGGGTCTGTGCTGATTACTACCAGGAGGAGGTTCTGGAAACACTTAATGAACTTTACGACGATTTCATGCTTTGTGTTTTTATCATTTATTTTTCAATGTATTAGGGTTTTATACGCTGTGTGTGTTTATAAGAAGTTGTGGTTCCATTTTTCTTGATGGTTTCCTTTACTGTTTGTTTTGTTTCTAATCGTGGAATTTTTTTTAAAAATATTCAGTTTGAAATCCTTGGATGCTGTTCTGTTTCGTGTGGTTGGTAAATGGCCAGTGACCCTTGTGGGCATCAAGCCATATGCGAAGATCTCATGCCATGGCTAGATATTTGCCACCCTAGTTCTCCCTCCTCTCCCTCACCCTCCTTGATGAATTCCTATCATTGTCATCTGCCATAGCAATCGATAGGCTTCAATTGAGTCGATCTACATTGGGAAACAAGTTCATAAATCGAAGTAGACTCTTACCCCATTTTTTATATGGGGTAGTCTCCATATTGTTTGGGCATTATAGTTTCATTGATAATCCTAATCTTCATAGTGGAGCCTTTGGAGATATAATGGTAAAATTAAGAGGTTGCTTCAACCTAGTGGTGCATGACTATTGCGTGTTGTTTGGAGATGTTATCGTGGGGTATGTAGATGAGTTGGTGACAATCTGTAAGTTGGGAAGCAATTTTGTAGATCGAGCTACACTCTTACCCTGTTTCTCTATGTTTGGGTGTCATAGCCTCATTGATAATCCTAATCTTTGTAGCGGGCTTGAAGAGATATAAAGGTCAAATTAAGAGGTTGCTTTAACTTAGGGGTGAATGACTAGTGCATGTCAAATCAAGCCCTTCATTGTAGCTCTTGCCGCATCATAGAGGAACTCTTGAAAGAGTTCACACAATTTATCTCATTATACCACTTCCTATATTACCTTTCCAATAGTATCTTAGTGATGAGGAGGACGAGGAGGACCAACATTGTGGAGATGAAGATGGTGTCCATGACCATCGAGTTTGACTTAGAGTGGTGAGGCTGTGTGGCAAGAGCAGCCCTTTGTAGAGCATGCTATTCGACATATATGACTATGACAACCCGCATGCTAGTCGTTGATCCAACTGTCTCTCCTTATGTGAGAGGTTGAGTGTAACCAAGTTGTTTTTGGGTTTATATCAGGTTTGATCAGTGGTTAGCAAGTAAATAGGTTGCGTGTGTTAAATTGTTGTTGTGGATGTGGACTTTGCAACTTATCTGAGTTGGCATGGTGCCAGGTAGATGTCACGTCATTTGTTTAATGACAATAGGATAAAATTTTTATGGATGCTAAATAGTGTTTGTACTACATTTGATAAGTTTTAGAACTTTGCTAAGTTTAAGAAAACCCTAAACATTATGCTAGATTCATGTATTAACCCTAAAATTATTGATAAATAGAAGCTCATCATACAAAGTTTAGTTAATTGTAAGGCGATATAGGTTTAGAATTATTGAGTTTGTATTAGATAAGTAGCCTTTGTCACATCTTGTGTTATAAACTCGTTTAGATTTTGGACAATGGTTTGGAAGTGAACACGCATAAACGGTTTGGTTTGAGTTAAAGAAGAATTTAAGGTTTTGTGATAAGAGGTCACAGTACCTCTTCTCCAATAGTTGCTTCTATAAAAGCCATTCCCCAACACCAAGTGTCACTTTACTGAAATGAAAGAAATGAAGGGAGGATAAATGATGCAAAAATGAATATAACAATAAGGATCCATATGCCATATTATGAGTTTTATTCTTCTCCCTCCTCAATTTTCATCCAAGTAAATCTAGCAGATTGTTGCTCCCTTTCTACATGAAGACCTTTTTGTTGCCTTATTAATCGTGATGGCAAGAACTTAGTGAGTCTAACCATATTTGTTAGTTTGAATTGGTCAGTACACGTCTAACCTGAATGCGCGGCCCTTGCAGTCTTTAGCTCAAACTCAGTTGCTCGAGACTAGATTCAAGATGGAAACCAGTTTTGATCCTGTGAGTCCAAAGTGTCTCCGTGTATTGCTTTGAGGTGGAATTGGTTTTCTCTTGTTTGACAAAATTTAATCTTTTGTGTTTTCAGGATCTTATTCATGCAATTTTCAAGTTGGTTTGCAGCAGCTCAGCCGAGCGGGATGAAGAAACTGAAGCTGTTGACGTTGAGGTTTGTTGCTATTTTGTTCTTTATTTCCGTTTAGTCTGTTTTCCCCCCTCAATTGACTGCTGTTAGTTCCTTTGCTAGCAATTTGCACTTATGTTTGTGTTATTAATTCCTCAAAATGTAGGAGTAAACTAGATACAGTTGCATTTTTAAAAGACTTGCCTTTAGCTGAAGTATAAACTCTCCCTTTCATGATAGCCAACTCTTGGACGTTAGTTTTTGGTCCTCGTGATGCTATCGCTTGTGAATAGCCAACAAATTTAAAGATCTTAATAGATATCATGTGGGTTGTCAGGTTGGTGCTGGGGCATCCAAGAAGAGTCGACCGACTACAGGTATTTCGAATCCACCCGTTAAGAAAGGATTTACTTGACTTTTAGTGGATCTTCATTTCAAGTATAAATGAACTTATAGGTCTGATTCATTTATTATAATGGTTTTAATTACTAATTGATCCAGATGATTCTGTGGCTTCTTTTGAAGTAAGATGAGTGCTAATTTTACTTTGCAACTATTCCCTTGTGCAGCTCATCATAGTGCTCTGAGTGTGAGCTGCGAACTTCTCCGGCTGTTTGTCGCGGGTATTTTGCATTTTGATTATTTTTTCTAGTGTCTTGATAAGTTCTTTAAGAGAAATTCTCTTCTTTGTAGAGGCTATCGAGCGCACTGCTATCATTGCTGAAGCAGAGGGGGCAAATAAAATCGAACCTACTCATTTGGAGAGAATTCTCCCACAACTGCTGTTGGATTTTTAAGGCATTTTAAACTTGTTGCACATGATCCTAAATGGCAAATATTGTGCTGCACAGGGAACACAATTTGTAAATTCTGCATGTTTAGGTTTCAGATATCAAATGAAGTTTGTGAGGGAGCTTGTCATGAGTTTGATCAGTTCGATTCTTTCTTTGATATTTGAAATTGAAGACCTGCAGTTGGCTGTTTTATTTAGTCACATTCAGTTAATCTATAAATGATGCTTTCCTTATTTAATCTACATTGTAATAGCCTCAATTAGTCAATCACAAACTGGCACATTTTGCTCAGAAACTGAAACAAGTAACAAATTCATGAGAATCCAAAATTCCAACAACAGAGTGTGTTACAATCGCAAAAGTTTAAAGAGGAGCTAGGTCAGTTGACAGAAGAATGCATGAATTAATGGATTCCAACAGAATGAATCTCAGAATGTATGGAAATGCCACTCCTTTTGATCCTACAAAAATGAGGCTTCATATCAGATACTAAGAAGGAAGAAATGGACAATCTCTCATGCTAGTTACAGTCGACTGCGCTCGCTCAGCTGGGCGCAAGTGCATGAAACACATATTAACACGATAATCAGAGTGTTCATCCATTTTCTGGCAAAAACCATCCACATGTTGGGATCTCGTCTCCAATCTATGCCTACGTTTAAGAAGTTTGTGGGTGGCATCTCGCCCAATGAAGATGCCCCAAAATTCACTTAGCCACGTTCTCTTTTGCAGTTTCCTGGAAGTAGGTATCTGAATTTTGCAGCATTTTGGATTAGATAACCTGGAAGATCGACGGCAGAGTATGAACTAGGAATTGGCCCCAACTTGGCAATGATTTTCTGGAAAGTGTACTCCTCAGGAAGCATGTCGAAAAGATCTGCTCCATGGCAAATGACATCTTGAATTCTTGCAGGATTTAGGTAGTAGGCAAATCTAACACGATCGACATGGCTGTATGCCTTCATCTTGAAGGTGAACTCGCTGATATGCCGGAAGCAGAAGCTGCAGTGCCATCCGGAATCAGCTAGCAGGTCGTCCGACTGGCGGAAATGGGCATACCGGGTCGTCCCAGATTTGTAACGATGAATTGAAGCCCTCCAGCTATCATCATCAAGGTGGAACTCGAAAGAGTAAAGGTAGTTACGAAGCTGGAGATGAAGCTTCTCAGGGATCTCATCGCACCACCTCAGTAAGTTAATCGTGTGACCACTAGGGATCTCATCGACATCAGACATGATCAACAGATCATCGTCACTGATGCCTGCAATCCCGATAAGCTGATCCAATGCAACTCTCTGGTAAGACTCTTCGACAAAGGGATTTTCTCCTTTCACAAATCTGCCCCCGACAGTCCCGTAGGTCAACCGCGACTCCGCGAACTTGAAACGATGGCGATTCTTTGCAAAAACCAGTGGCTTCCTCAAGCCGGTGAATGTCGAATTGGACTCGAGGAGAATAAACTCTGATACATAGGGGCTGAGCTCGTTCCACCGGATTTCAAGGATGTCGAGTTCATTGCTGAACAAGACGGCATCGAAGACACGCCTTGGCATTTCCCGAACACCCCAGCCATGGAGCTTGCACAGGTTCTCCATTGAGGCATTCTCGTGGTGGTAATGGGGTATCATCTTGAATGGTTTGGGAGGGGCCTCCCAGAGTGGGCGGAGGAAGTAGGTTATCTTCTGGCCATGGACATAAATTATGAATATGAGAACGGGAACGCCCACCAGGAGAAGCGACAATGCCCTAAGATCAAAGCCCTGGAGGGCGCACCGAAGCCGTGACATGCTCAGAGCTGCTTTCGATGCCTGCATCATAGCAAAAAAGCAGGAATTTAGAGTAGGTGAAAACCATCTACGCAATCAGGAGCTCAATAGTTCTAATGCTACGCAGATCCCTAATTTTGTGAAATTGGTCGATAGCATGCATTCAAGAAGCTCGAGCATCACGCCGATAAGATTTTCAATTGTAAGATACATGCAGAGGAGAACGAATGACCTAAATTATGAAAAGATCCAAAAAAACGGAAGTTTAGATCTGTGAAACTTAGAGATCAGGATCAGAAAAGAATATTACCCCGCCGCAGACGTTCCCGCACATATCATCCGTCTTCTTGCAGCAAGAAGGACAGCCGACCTCCGGCATACTGAAGAAAGCAAAGCTTATAGCCGCAGAGAGCAACTTTCCACCCGGAAAGATCCGCCTTTTCGCCTCCTCCGAGCAAAAAATTATCCGCGCCGGTGTTTCTTGAATAGATTGGATCCCGCAGCCGCTGAAAGTGTACCAATCAATTCGATCGCCGGCAGTTCCTCCCTCCCCTCTCCTCTCCGTGTAATATATTCCCTTTCTTCTCCCCTTTGTCTGTTGTTGCGGTCGTATAATTTCTCTGTCCCCAATAATATTAACTACAGTGAACAACAACGCAAACCACCCTAATTATAGCCGTTCGGAAGGTGGCAACTGGGCATGTTCTCTTCTCTCTCCCCCACCACTTCGTCTTCTCCGAAAACCAACCCCCAAAACCAACTCCCCCAAAAGAGTTTTTAAAAAAAAACTCTCTTTTTTTTCGCCTCTCACCAAGCCAGCAAAGATCCAACAATGTTTTCTGGATATCCACAGGACCTTCTGAAAAATCTAGGCGAGCGATGGGACTTCTTATGCGAACGCGAAACAGCCGCGTCTGGAGCTGGACCGAGGCGGTGGAGATAATACCAAGAGCAGAGGAGGAAAGGTTCGTCGCTTCTTCCGTGTTCGATCGGGTCGTCGATGAGCCGCACCAGAGCACGCGGCGTCTCTGGGCCAAGTCGCCGCTTGATCGCGTCGCCTGCTGCCTTGCTTGGAAGATATCGACGCGCTTTCTTGTGGAATTGGGGTTGTTCTATCCGTCGATAAACATAAAAATAAGCTTTATTTGGCGGATTAAAGCTGGCAGCATTTTTAGTTTAGATTAATCATCGTCATTAGGCATAACTTAGGAATAAATGTTGTTTTAATGACAAGATCGTTTTAGTTTAGATTAATCAGCCGATAAACACTTTTAGTTTGGATTAATCACTCATATGTGCATATATTTTAACGACAAGATGTTTAATTTGTGCCTATTAATATTTATAATAAGTTTTTGTTCAAATAACATTTGAGAAATTATTTTTATCATATTAATACTTTAGATTTTAAGTCTCTCATGACTTGGGCAAAACTTAAGTGCGTGGACTTGCTCAAAGCTCAAGTCTACACTCAAGTATATTCCACTTTTGCATCCACTTGCCCTTTAATTATAACTTAATGATTCGTTACATGTGTGTCATCTAATAATTTGTTTAAAGGATAATTTTTTATAAATTATTTATTTATTTTCATGTTGTTTTAGCCACCAAATTTTTTGATAAGTAAAATATATATCAAAAACTCAAAATTGATATTGTTTCATATATGATAAATCATCCCTCTCCTATTTCATATGTAATCTATTGGTTGATCCTCTTGTATAGGGCCTCAACAAGGAGCATCCAAAAAACAAATGTTCTTGTGTTTTCATTGCCTATGTACAAAAAGTGTATTATTTGCCCTCTAGATGATCTTGTTTATTCTTAACGGGAAGACGTCTTTGTATCAACATCCAGAATATAACTACATCCCCTCGATTGGATATACGGCTTCCACACCAAATGAAAACTTACATAATTGACCGATTAAAAGAATAGAAGAATAAAAAAAAGATAGTTAAAAAAATAATAACAAAATCTAAAGGAATGAGAAATCAAGAACAAAGCCATAGAATTTTGGGTGGGCTCCATTCTTAACTATTTCACCTATTTATAGGCTCGACTTGACTTGACTTTAAATCCAAGTAAACGAGCATATATATTTTTATTCGTGCATTGGAAGTAAATATTCAGCAAAATTAGAACTACACCAGTCTAAAAGTTGTTTTTCTTTATTTTCTTCTTCATATTTTGTGATTTTCAAGTTCAAATAGTTTAATTATTAAATAAAATAAAAAAATCAAGATTAAAATACTTTACCGGAGAAACACGGATTTTGATGCATATCGTTAGGGGGTGTTTGGTTGGGGGTAATCTATGATTACCTTGGTTATCTTCCAAGGTTATCATTGATAACCTTGTTTGGTTCAAGTTATGATCGATTCCCAAGTAATATAACATTACCGCCACATCAGCAAATGGGTTATAACCCGGTTATGTGATTACCTTGGCAGCCTAAGGTTTTCTACGATTCCTGAGGTTAACGAAATTTTTTCCATAATTACCCTCCTATTTTAAAATTGAATTAATTAAAATGTACTACAAAATATAATTAAAATCGAATTAATTAATTCAATAAATTTTAATTTAAATATTTATAAATTAAAAAATAATTTATTTTAAAATTAAAAAAATAAAATTAATGAATTATATTTATTAATTTAATAAATTATTTTATTAAAATAATTATTTTAATGAATTATTTTATTAAAAATACATATATATTTTTTAAAATTTTAAAATTTTAAAATATAAAATTAACAAATTATATTTATTAATTTAATAAATTATTTTATTAAAATAATTTTTTTAATAAATTATTTTATTAAAATAAAATTATCATATTATATTTATTAATTTAACGAATTATTTTATTAAAATAATTATTTTAATAAATTATTTTATTAAAATAAATATAAATTTATTTTAAATTTAAAAATATAAAATTAAGGAATTATATTTATTAATTTAATGGATTATTTTATTAAAATAATTATTTTATAAATTATTTTAAATATATAAATTTATTTTAAATTTTAAAAATAAAATTAACAAATTATATTTATTATTTTAATATTTATTATTAAAATAATTATTTTTAATGAATTATTTTATTAAAATAAAATTATCAAACTATATTTATTTAATTTAATGAATTATATTAAAATATAATTGAATGAAGGGTAATATAGTAAATATAAAACTGGTTATGTTTTATTCCCTTCAAATAAATAAAGTAAACCAAACAATATTAGGTTATGTTTTATGCCCCATAACCTTGGTTATGTGATTACCTAGTAATCACATAACCAAGGTTATACATCATAACTTGAACCAAACGCACCCTTAAAGTTTAAGAAATATGGGAGGCAGTCCGCCTCCGGGATTAATTGAGATGCGATCTTGGGCCATTGGGCCGGGCAGGCGCGCGTTAGCCCATTGGGCCAAATTTGAGAATTAATAACCGCATGTCTATAATATTTTCAAATTAAAAGAACTCGATCATTTATTCGTGAATCATGTTGTCCGCTAAGTGCCAAAAGGAGGAAACATAAAGGATCTTATCCACTTGATGGGCTTTCGTAGTTGAGCCCATCATTGTCCCCACTCACCTTCTCTTCCGCAAAAAGCCAATTTCGATAACTGTAAAATGGATAATGACTTAGCACATCCACAATCCATTCTCATTATAATACTCTACAGTCCTCAGGTTACAACGGATCCGATTGTGATTTATCCCCAGCTACGATGTATTTTAAAAATTTTCTTTCAAATGGGAAACGCAATCAAAGGATGCTGGACATCTGGATTGACCGCCGTATGCGCTTCCTGATTTACCATGGTGGTCGAAACTTCATGAGACCGGTCACCCCTGATTGAATCCATGGGATTTATCATTTTTTTATAATACTTTACACCTCATTAAAAAAACATAGAATCCACTATCACATACTCATTATAACAACATATCTCTTTCATTCACATTCTTTTTTATTCAAACTAGCCATTAAAAATAGCAATTAAAAATTTAATCATTTTATTCAATTTTTAATTTTAAAATTTATAATTTTTTAATAAAAATTAAAATTAATCATTAATAAAATTTTATTCAATTTTAAAATAACTGTTAAAATTAATTATTTTAATAAATATAATTAAAAATAAAAAATATATGTGGGGTGGGCCAGTCTCTTGGTTGGTTCATCCCATTTTTAATTGAACATATTTAATTATTTAAATACCTTCAACTAGAAGGTATTATAACATTCTTTTATAATGATATTTAATATCAATGAAATATTATATCATCCACAATGGATGCTCTTATGTGAAATTGTTCTGATATTAATATTGTAATAAAATAAAATAAAAAATACATTAAAAAATAATATTTTGAAAGTATAAAGGAGAATTTTGGAATCCAAAGAAACAAATAAAAACTATCCGTATATTTTGTATTTGCAATCGTCCGTATAATGATCTGGTTAGGTCATCGAGGTTTATAAATTATAATCCATCAAACCAAAAGCACGGAGATCCTCTCAGACCCCAAAAGGATGCCTATCTCGCCAGTCCTATCCAATCCCCATCGATATCAATCTCCGCTCTCGGCGATCGCTTCTTCTTCCTCAATCCTGATCCCTCCTTTCGCAGTCTCCACTTCTCTGTTGGTGCTTTTGCGGTGCTCGCCGCAGTAGTTGTAGGAAAGTGCCGATCTTTGAGGGGGAGTTCGTAGGTCGAAGGAAAGGAGAAAGAGGGGAAAGCAGAGAATGGCGGCCGGAGTGGCTTCATCGACTTCGGGGATCTTCGCTTCGATCTGCTTGCTGCAGTCGGCGATGGCGGCGACCTGCGGCGCGCTGATGATGTTCTACTTGAACGAGATCGCGGTGGTCGGGCACGGGCAGGAGACGGCGCGGAAGCTGCAGGGGTCGACGCCGCACGACCAGCTGCTAATCCAGACCTCCGACTCCTTCGCCGGCTTCCTCCTCTTTGCCATCGGGCTACTCCTCTTCATGGTCTCCTTCGTCAAAGACCGTGACTTCCAGGCCTTCTTCGCCAAGGGTTGCATCCTCCTGCACGGTGCCATGGCCCTTTGGCGTCTCTTCTTCGAGCGCCGCCTCGAGGACCTTGCACGTGTCTGGCCCCGCCAGATCGTTGGCGACCTCGTCCTCGGTCTCTCCTGGGTTCTCTTCCTTGTGTACTCTTGGAGAGAAAAATACGACTGATTGCATATCGCTGCAACTAAAGGTACATCCTTTCTGTATGCCTGTATCCCTCTGTGAGAATGAATTTCTTGTGAATCTATTGTTTTTTGCGTTGTGTAATATGCTTACTCTTGTGTAATGTTTGTTCTCTTTTCATTCATAGCATAATGAACATTTTCATGAGTTGTTTTGCAATGGTTCTTCTGTCTTGCACAGCTCCTTAAGCTTTCGAGCTATTGTTCTTTTGTCGTGTACAAAAATAGATTGGATTAAGTGTAAGCTTGTTAGTGATCAAATGAAATAGTTCTCTTCCTTGGAAAAAGAAAATGAAGTGTGCTCCTAGTCTATTATTTCAGCCTGTGCAAAAACCTGGATTGTAATCTTTTGATGGTCTTAACATAGCCTGCATCAGCTTTGTATCTAGTAGTTCAGTCTGTATGATTCTTGCAGTCTCTAATTTGGAATGACCTTAGTGTTAAAATATCAGCTTTCCGAATCCTGAGTGTGAATTACCAAGTCGTTTGTTAAGGATGATTAATGTATGCTAACCACATTGATTGATTTGGGAAAGAGCTAAGTATATTTTGGTCCTCTAGTGATTGAATTTTATGTTTATGTTGGCCACATTTTCAATGAGATACATTCACTGTTAGTTCCGCAAGGGCTCTAGCATACAGATGCAGCCAGAAAGGTGAATTCTTTTTCCTTGCCATGATCGACTAACTTTTCCTTGCAACAAAAATTGTTTTGATGTAAAAGTAATTCAACTTCCTTTTTTGAAGCAAGATAGTGATCTTCATTTCATTATGAATTGAAGTCGTTCTTGCATGTTGATCTAGAAGAAAAAAAATACAAAAACTCTATTTTAAGCTACAATTTTGGTCACAGTTAGCATGCTGAGGATCGCTTGGACAACGAGGTTTCTTTGCGGAAAGGAAAGCACTTTGCTTCTATGTCTTGTAGAAACTAGAAAACACAGAGAACTGGGAAGAAGAAAGACAGAGTAGATACAAAATGACAAGAAACTGAAACAGATTTATGTGGTTGGGCCAGACTGCCTATGCAAAAAGATCTTATGAACCCTGTATTTTATAAATTCATGAAAATAGGCATACATTCAACTGGATACATAATTTTTGAATAACAAAATAATAGCACAGACCACATCCACTGGATGATGACTAAACTGCCTTTGATGATTTAGGATGAGTCAGTTAGATGATGACTATAATTGCCTCCGATGATTTAGGATGAGTGAGCAGACGGAGGCTGAGTCAGATTGCATAGTTTAGAAGCATTTCTGTTCATGTTGACAAATTGGATGATTAACAACACATCATGAATTGATCAGTTCAGCACATCAGTTTGCTAGGTTTGATTGTTCTCCATTTTCTTAGTTACTAAACTCTCATTGTTCTTCATACTTTAAGATGCTGGATTTTGGTTTGAAATAAATGTGTGGAACTAATTGTGATACAATTTGTTGTGCAACAACCCAATGTTTCAAAGACACATGGCTTATCTATCTCCTTCTCAATTACCTCTAAGATTTCCCTCAATCTTTTTGTGAGTTGATCACATACATTGCTTGTGATTCTACTCTGAAACATGGTCCACTCAATGCCATTTAATCCATCAAATTTGCTGCTCAAAGAACTGACTTGAAGGTTCTCAAACCTGTGGCTCAAATGAACCTGCGTCAAGAACTGACATTAACCACAGATCATACATGGAAGATATTATTGTGAATTGACATTACTTCATTCATTATCCACCTATTGTCATATACTGTTGTGTGCTTTTGATTGGATGGATGCTTGCTACTTCACCATCAAGTATAGATGTGTGGCTATTAAACTTGTAGATAAACTTCCTTTCATAAACATTGGCTTTCTTAGGTACCCATTCAGTTGCACTATGAACAGAGACAACTTTGGCCAGAGGATTTTCAAAATGTAAAAAGTAAATCATCATTTACACTACCCACCATTGATTAAGTACGCTACACAGCACTTAGTTTACATTATGATTATAGAAGAGAACACCATAATATTTCATAATTTAACCCGAGTAAAGTAGTTATACTGAAAGCAGAGTAGTGTATAAGGTTAATATCTAGCCTCCTAGTCTGCGTTGCGCTTTATCTCCCTGAGCAGCTGCAGCTTGAGGTCGTCGACGGTGCGCTGCAGGCTGTTGATGTACTCCCACAGCTCCTGGTCCCGGAGGTTCACCATCATCACCATCTCCGACTCCGGCCGCTTCCCCCCGCCTCCGCCGTCGACCACCCTGCAGCAGCGCCCGCACCGCGACAGCACCTCCATCACCATCCCCCGCTGCAACTCCAGGCTGCTCAGCAGCGACACCAGGTTCGGCACCTGAGTATGCTTCACCACCACCATCGCCTGCTGCTTCTTAGCATCTGCGGCCTCTGTTTTCTCCTGATCTTGATTGCCATCTGCTGCCGCTGTTGGGTCCACCTTCGCGGCCGTCGCCTCCTTGTGGTCGTCGTCTTCTTTGCAGCTCTTGTCGTCGATTTCTGGTGGGTACACCGGGTCCAGCTCCAGCACGTCCTCGTTGAAGTTCCACCCGCTGATACGGCGGTTCTTGACCAGAGGAGTCGCCGAGCCCTCGGTGGCGGCGTGGTCGTAATTTATGTTGACCTCCTCCATGTTGTTAATCTTCTCCATGCATCTAAAATAATTTATATAAATCAGTACTTTAGAGAAATTTCATTTTCCTATCCAAATTTTATAATATTTTTCAAGGCCCAGCTTAAATTTGTAGAGTCTATATACTTCGCAGTTCTATTTTGTAAAATATGTGGGGTAAAGTGAAAAGGGCAAAATGCTGCCCCCAAAAGCCTATTTAATTAATTAACCAAAGCTGAAGGGGTAAATTGACTAATTGATCGAGACCTTTCGTGGATGGCGGGGACGGCATGCAAAACGTTCTTGACGAAGTACTCGTTGGACTTGCAGTTCTTGAAGAAAGGGTGGCGGAGGAGCTTGTCGGCGGACGGTCTCTTGGAGGGGTCGCGGCAGAGGCAGGCGGCCACCATGTCCTTGAAAGCCTTCGAGAACTTCTTCTTCTTCTTGATCTTGTCGAGATCGCCGCCGCCGCCGCAGCCGTGATGATCCTCGAAGCGGAGGCGGTTGGTGATCTTCATCATTAGAGACTTGGAGAGCGGGAGGTGGGAGAGCGGCGGGCGTCCGTGGGCGAGCTCTAGCGCGGTGATGCCGAAGGACCAGATGTCGGCCTTGATGCCGTAGCCGAGGTGGGAGTGCAGCACCTCCGGCGCCATCCAGTACGGCGTCCCGGCGACGTCGTTAAAGAAGGAGGAGGAAGCAGTGGTGGTGGTGGCAGAGTGGGACTCGTAGATGGACGCGGATACGCCGAAGTCGGCGAGCTTGACGGAGCCGTCGGAGTCGACGAGGATGTTGCCGGCCTTAATGTCGCGGTGGATGTGTCCCTGGCCGTGGAGGTAGGAGAGGGCGAGGAGGGTGTCGCGGAGAACGAAGGCGATGGAAGGCTCGGGGAGGCCGGCGGGGAAGGTGGAGGCGAGGATGGAGTGGAGGGACCCGGCGGCCATGAACGGCATCACGACCCACAGGTGGCGGTCGACCGTGAAGGAGCAGTGGGCGCGGAGGACGTTGGGATGGGAGAGCAGAGCCATGGCCTTGGCCTCGCGACGCACATCGTCCAGGTTGGCGCGCGACCTCTCCAGGTCGATCGACTTGATCGCCACCACCGGCGACGACGGGTGGTGGAGGCACGCCGCCTTGTACACCACAGCACTCACGCCGCTACCCACCTCGTAAAGAAGCCGGTACGACTTCGGATCCAGTGGATACGCCGCCGCCATCGCTCGTCACTTCCTGCTCTGCTCCTTAGTCGATTCCAGTCGGTCTTCTTCCCGGCCTGCTGCCCCGGCCTCTTCCTGCGATTTATATATGTGTGATCATGAGCAATCATGAGGCTAATAATTTTTTACATTTAATTCCTATTAATCGTCAGTAAATAGTATCTGAACACTTGCAGACAACGAATCTACCTGGCTGACTTAACAATGACCATAGTTCATATTTATCATAACCATTAATCCTCTACATTTTTGTGGAGCCAAGAAAGTGGATGAAAAGTTCACAGGAAGAAGAACAGGTGGTTACATGACCACCACATGGAACTGAAGAGCTTAACAGACATAACTGATTGCTGACCGTTTAATTAGTTCATGGTTAGGAAAAGAGTGGCCGGTAGTTGCAGTTGATCAAGCTATGCATGTGACGCAGACTACAAAAGCATCACATATTAATGTACGGGATCAAGAGTCCCGTGAGATCAGACTCCACGTAGATGGAAGTTGGTATATATCTTCATCTGAAGAGAGACGTTCGACAGAGACACTGGAAGCTCCCAGGTGTCCTGTTGATGTGAATGTTTTGCCAAATCTGATCGATAGCATGTCACAGACAGTAGATTACAGATCTTAGTCTCAAGTTATGAAACTGAAAATCTGGTCTCACTGACCAAAGCCAATTGGCCCAGATTGATGCTTTTTTGTCAGAGTAGACACTGCTCGAGCTCATTTTTTAGCAGAAAATCCATTTTCCATTTATCCAGGCATACACAAATTGTGTTGCCATCTCCAGAATTATAACTGATACAAGATATGATTGTTAGTGTCAGCCCTTAATGTCAATTCAGATTGAGTGAGATTCAAGTTGGACTCAAGTCAAATTGAATCTATTAAGAGAGTTGCATGATCATCATGCATGAGATTAATAGGGTATTAAATCCCTCATCATTAAGAGAGTTGCATGAACATCATTAAGAGGGTTGCATGATCATCATACATGGGATTATTAAAGGTATTAATTTCATGAAATCATAAGATCCAAAAACCTTTCATTTTCCATGGTTGGATATAAAAAGGGTTGAGAGGCTCTTGAGAGAAGGATTATTGGTCTTATTCCTCTTCTCTTCTACCTTGGCCGAACATAGTATTATGACTAACACCACGATCTAATTCCTCACCATCTCAGTGTTCGTGTGGATACCGTGGAGGCGCGAACACACTGATCGTGCTGAGATCCATCAACCTTTGAAGGCAAGACTTGCTATCGGGATTGCGAAGGGCTCGCATCGAAGGTAACTTCGATTCCAATAGATAGAATCGGTAAAAAGAATATGGTTTCGCATAGATCTTTTGGAGGGATCCCTTTTCCACTGCGTTTTATGCGGCTAAAATTGTTTTTAGGCGTATACAGATCCCTACAACGATAAATCTCGAACCTGGACCAGATCCTTCCATAAACTGTGATCAGTAGTTGGATGACTTAGCCAATGACCAATCTTGTGTCTAAAAGTAGCTTCCAGTTACCAAAAAAGCAGCTTGAATTGGAGTTCAAGAGATGAGAATTCAATGTTTATTCTTTGGTCTTGTGACTAATTTCTATGGGTGTCGTTCTCTCTTAAACCTTATCTGAAACTCCTCATTTTGTCGATTTCGAGAACAAACCATTTGGGTAGATAAGAGTTTGTTGTTCTTTCACAAACTCTCACTTAATTGATTGTACAAACTCTCACTAAAATGCTGCAAGCCTCGTCAGCTCATTTATTGTCCAACGTTGCAGTTCGATTGAAGAAAACATTCACAGTGTTCATTACGCATCATCACATATACAATTCAACTTCTCTTTTGAAGCAATCAATAGAATTATATTCAAGCCTATATTTCTTACTAAATCGTGTGTACGGCCGGATTAGTTAGTATGAACATCTTGAATCGTGGAAACACATCACAAATTATATATGTTGACTTCGATCTATTACATGAAATATTCAATAAGTGTGTTTTTCTCCTTTCCCTCCGCGTTGTCAAGTTTATTGCAACAAAAGTCATGTGATTCCTACTTCAACGTACGTAGCTTTCTAGAACTCGAAGAGCCAAGAATCTACCTTCCAAATTCAGTGTTTCCAAAAACCAGATCATAAATACAAATCCATTGTTGCATCGATCTTCTCACATTTTATCTTCATTACAAGACCTTTGGCAGAATGATTTATGGATGTGACTCCTCATTGAACCATAAAAGTCTTCCTTCCAGGTCGATTGATTCACGAGGCCGGTGATTACTCCATTTCTAAATTTTCAAAATGGAAGCTAAAGAACTAGTGAAAAGTTCCCAGTAAGCGACAATAGATGTAGAGCTGGACACAAGATTGGAGCTTTCACAACATCACATGATTCCATCTGTCTCCATTCTCTGAAGTTAACAATAATGCATTGTTCCTCACTTCTGCCAAACAATTCCCCAATTTTCCAACGATCAACTGGCCCACGCGTGTAACATGAAGTCAATGTACTCATCCCCCACAGACAGGAAGATTCACATACAATTATTAGTAAAATTATTTTAATTATTTTCTCTTTATATATTTATCGATTTTTGCCTTTCAATTTCATGCGTGAATTGCTCCACGAACGCGCCATGCCGCTCATCACGCGCCTCTGCTACGTTGTCCCCGCCGCCGGAGACGCAGATGACGGCGAGTGCTCCATGTTCTACTCCGCTAAACCTTCAATTGGGAAGCGTCCTCGTCGCCGAAATCATCGCCATGGGATCTCTGCCCGCGCCAGCGCCGTCCTCCGCTGGTTCTGCTCCCGGGGCCGACGGTGCCTCTGCTTCCGTGATTACGACCGCGAGGCCGACACTGACTCCCTCTACTTCGAGGATATCGCCGGCGTGCACTCGCTACCAATCATCAGCAAGGCCGTCAGCGGTAGCAGCCCCCGGATTTTTAGCTACTCCGAGATTTATATCGGGACCAACGGCTTCAGCGACAAGGAGGTCCTCGGCAGCGGCGGCTTCGGGCGAGTGTACCGTGCGGTGCTGCCCAGCGAAAGAACCGTCGTGGCAGTCAAGTGCGTCGCCCGACGCGGCGATCGGTTCGAGAAGGCCTTCGCGGCGGAGCTGGCGGCCGTCGCTCAGCTTCGCCACCGCAACCTCGTCCGCCTCCGGGGATGGTGCGTCCATGACGATCAGCTTCTGTTGGTCTACGATTACATGCCCAACCAAAGCCTCGATCGCTTCCTCTACCCTCCGTTCGCTGCCGGAGGGCAGCCGCTCGACTGGGCGTGTCGTCGCCGGATCGTGCAGGGCCTGGCGGAGGCCCTGTTCTACCTCCACGATCAGCTCGACACGCAGATCATCCACCGCGACGTGAAGACCAGCAACGTCATGCTCGATTCGGAGTTCAACGCCCGGCTCGGCGACTTTGGCCTCGCTCGGTGGCTAGATCACGGTGACGAAGTCCCTGAGACTTTGATACGGTCTTTCTCCAGGACGAACTACCAGTTCCGGCTGTCGGAAACGAGCCGGGTTGGCGGCACGATTGGGTACATCCCGCCGGAGAGCTTCCAGAAGCCCCGCAGCAGTGCGGCAATGGCAAAGTCGGACGTTTTCAGCTTCGGGATCGTGGTTCTGGAAGTGGCCACCGGGCGGCGGGCGGTGAACCTCTCGTCGCCCGACGATCAAATCTTCCTGCTAGATTGGGTCCGGCGGCTCGCGGACGAGGGTCGCTGCCTCGACGCCATGGATCAAAGACTGCCGGATGGTACCTTTTCTTTGTCGGAGGTGCGACGGCTCATCCACCTCGGCCTCCTCTGCTCCCTCTACGATCCGCACGCACGGCCGACCATGAAATGGGTAATGGAGACTCTCCTATCGGAGAGCAACTCCGCTGATGACCTTCCCTCTCTCCCAAGTTTCCGATCCCAACCGGGATACATCTCCTTCTCTCCTTCCACCACCATGACATCCAACGCGCTCACCGCTACATCCAACTTCCTCACCGCCAGAAACTCCACCCTGTTTTTAACCGCCGACGACGATGGCGGCGATAGTCGCCGCCAAGCCGGAAAGAAAATGCCCATAGTAGACACGCCGCACGAGATCCCATACGAGGAGATCAAGGCGATCACGAACAATTTCTCGGAGTCGCAGATGGTGGCCGAGATGGACTTCGGCACCGGCTACCGCGGCTACCTTGACAACCGCTTTCCGGTGCTGGTGAAACGACTCGGGATGCGCACGTGCCCGGCGCTGCGCGCTCGGTTCGCCGGCGAGCTCCACAACCTGGCGAGGTTACGTCACCGCCACCTCGTCCAGCTGCGTGGATGGTGCACGGAGCAGGGCGAGATGTTGGTCGTCTACGACTACTCCACCCCCAGTCTCCTCAGCCACCACCTCTTCCACCTCCGCACGGCGGCCCTGCCTTGGCGCCACCGCTACCACATCATCAAGTGCCTCGCCTCCGCCGTGCTCTACCTCCACGAGGAGTGGGAGGAGCAGGTGATCCACCGTAACATCACTTCCTCCGCCGTCTTCCTCGACCCGGAAATGAACCCCCGGCTCGGTGCCTTCGCGCTAGCTGAGTTCCTCTCGCGCAACGCGCACGGCCACTGCTCGGGGGCCCCCGCCACGGCGGCGCGCGGCATATTCGGGTACATGTCGCCTGAGTACGTGGAAACAGGGGAGGCAACGACGATGGCGGACGTGTACAGCTTCGGAATGGTGGTGCTCGAGGTGGTGAGCGGGCAGATGGCCGTGGACTTCCGTCGGCCGGAGGTTCTTCTGGTGAAGAAGGTGTGGGGGTTGGAGGCGAGGAAGCGGCCGCTGGAGGAGCTCGCCGACGGGAAGCTGGACGGGGAGTTCGACCGCGAGGAGTTGACCAGGCTGGTGAAGCTTGGGATTGCCTGCACGCGATCGAACCCGAAGCGGAGACCGAGGATGAGGCAAATCGTGAGCATATTGGATGGCAACGACGGGCTGCTGACGGAATTAAGGCATAAGAAGGAAGGCAGAGGCGACTGGGAAGGGAAGAATGCTGCAACACTGTCAATGGCTAGGAGAATTCAGGCTCTTGGGGTTCAGTGACACATATCTTCGATCACAGATCTCGTCAACTCTTTCCCTGCTCAAACACTGTTCTTCCCTGTTCTCTTCTGCTTCATGTAATCACTGACAAGGAAGAACATTTGCCGCAATGTTTCTGTCTGCACATGGATCTTGACGCTCGTGGTTTTGATTGATTAATCTATCTGAAATGGTAAAATCTTGGAAGGATCGATTTCATCCCATATTGATCGATGTGGATGAAAAAATATCATTTATCTGAAAGGAAAGGCTTGTGATGTGAACAACCAGAGTTACGTGACATTCATGATATTGATATGCTTCGTGTCATGTCGTATTAGGGCAAGACTTTGGAAGCAAACCAAACAATCTCATGGAACGTGGCTTCTCCTCCGCTTTAATCCATTTCCGACGCTTGTCCTGTCCGTTATCCTCCTCTTCTTTATCTTCTTCCTCGATGAGTTTCCAGAAAAAAACTAAACGCGCCCCAAGGGTTTTTGAAGGAAGAAAAACAGCACAATTCTTCTCGCCCTGCGAATTCCTGATTGTTGTCTTGAATTAATGACGTTTGATTTGTATTCCCTCGAATCAATCAATGTGATATCGTGTGAGTCAAATTGCATAGTTGAATTAGTTACGACGTAGTAAAGTTATAAAAATTTTGACCCGAGACAATGTTCTCTACTCTCGTGGTTTGCAACTTATTGGTTTATCAATGTGACATCGACCGTATGGATGGCGGATTCCAGTGTAGAAAAAGTGTGAGTCAAATCGGGCTTAATTGAATTGGGTCACAGCCAACTTGGCCCAATTACCACTTTTGCTAAAACCTTAAACAACCCATTCAAACAAAAAATCATATATATATATATTTTTATAATTTAGGTATCTAAATTTTAGTTGACTAATGATATAAAAGTAAATGATCTTTTTCTTGATTATCTCTCGGATAGATCTAGAGTTTCAAGATGATGGTGTCCTTTTCGCTTGCTCAGGCTCCTCTCCTCAACGCTTCTTAAATCAAGGTCATGAGTGGAATGTTGGTTGATTAAATTTCAATAACATATGAGCGAATGTATGTCAAGGTTGACCAATTCTATTAGCATTGTCATCCGACACTCAAGTCAAAACTAGAATGTAGTAAGAAAAAACCTCACAGAGATGTGAGAGAGAAACAAAGAGAAAATATAACAGAAAAAATTATCTTTGCACACAAGGAAAAAAATCATACTTCTAACCTACCTTTCTCTATTGTTATATAATTTGGGAAAAGGAATCTACATTTGGATATCCTTGAAGAGATAATTAGGGAGTAGAAGGGTGATAGTCATTAAGCTGCATCTCCAAGGATGCCCATGGGAGTAACTTATGTCCACCCGCTTTCCTTATGAGAGACGGTTAGGGGATAATCATTTGGGAGAATCTCCACGTGGTTCATCGAAGAGAACCCCGTTATCCACATGGATGACACCAACGGACAACAATCTTCAAAACTTGATCACCCAATTCGATTTGGCTGAACATCTGAGATATGTCTCCCGAACTCAAATAGAAATGTTAAGTACTTGGGGATTAGATCCCAAGTGACTTTCCTGAACTTAAGAAGGATGTCATTGTGTATCGATTATGTAGTAAAAAATGATGGTCATACTTAGTGTTCAGGGATATTAACTAAGTGCTCAAGGTTGTTCACCAATTAGTGCTCAGGGATGATGATCATACTTAGTGTTTAGGATGTTGACCATTTAGTGCTCAAGATAATGATCATACTTAGTACTCGACGTCATTCTGGAGATAAATATTTAGTGCTCAATTAAGCTTAATCAGTCGAGAAGTGAGACCGACCATTCAATAAATAATTCAGATACCATAACAAAATATTCAAAAAAAAATCATACATCTTATCATCCTCCTACTGCAAGTATCTATTATGTAATATATTATATAACACTCTTTGTATTTCCTATATTTCCTCGTAAATTTTATAATCGTAGAGTATCATCCTCTCCATGTATTGTGCAATACATTATAAAAGATTATATAACACTCTTTGTATTTCCAATATTTTTATCATGAATTTTATAATTGTGGAGTACGCCGATGGTCCATGAATTAGTTTGATTAAACTTCTTCACCCACCACGTGCTCTATTTTGTCCCATGAGCTATCTTAATCACCACAACTACTTTTATCAACAAACTTATTGTTTCCTTCACCAAGTTTAGCAATTCAAATGCTTCCTCAATTTAATTAATGGGTAAATGATCGATGATTAGTTCCATTTTAAGTATATCCATTTACTAATATAGATAATAATATTTTTTTCCTTTAATAATTAAAGTTTAAAGTAGCGGTCCCTTGTTTCTTTCCAAAAACATTATCTTTGTTAGCCAATCAGCTCGCTCACCGTCTCATCATTGAGGGCGGAGACTTCTTGGGAAAGCATGGCGGTCAGTGTCGCACTCAAAGTTCCAATTTTTAAGATAAGAATGAAAATTTTCTCTTTTTTTTTACGCCGATGATTGATCTCGACATTATAAATATCCGCTAGGTCTTCGATCGAGAGCCAGGCGCAATTCGATGGCCATCCCTCGCCGCTGCAGCGCTCCCCTGTTAGGGTTGCTGTTCCTCCTTGCTGGTGGTCTTTGCTGCTTGTCTTTAGCGGCTCCCGAGGGTGCTCGAATCACGTCCCTTCCGGGATTCAATGGAACGCTCCCCTCTGATCACTATGGCGGGTAGGAATTGATGTGGAGGGCATAGTGATGGTGTGTTTGATAGTAGTGAAAAAAAAATTTTTTTTAAAAAATTAACCTTTCCGTTGGGGAAATAGGTACGTGACGATAGATGAAGAACATGGGAGGAAGCTCTACTACTACTTTGTGCTCTCGGAGGGGAACCCTTCCACGGATCCTCTGGTGCTGTGGCTCAATGGTGGGCCGGGATGTTCCAGCTTCGATGGATTCGTTTATGAGCATGGTAATAGTGTTGTTCTTAATCTCTTTTTCAAGTTTCCAGAGGATGGACACCATTCTGGATGTGGATTGTTTGTTTGGCATCATCCAATAGCTAATTGACTCAAAAATCCTGATGTTCCTGTTTCCTTAACGAGGTATTGGAATAATGGATATGCACTTTATAGTGCCAAAATTCGCTCTTTGGAGTGAAAGAATCAATGAGAACCAAATCCTCAAAGAACTGTAATTAGTACTTGAAAAATCTGCATCTTCATCCTTGAAGATGCTTTTTGTTGTATCTCGAATTTCAACTTGTCATGTAGGCCCATTTAAATTGTAACCTACTGAACAATTAGCTTGTAGAGCTTACTTTACACTGTTCATGAGAGTTATATTAACCCTGAAACGCTGGAGATAATATATCCTTTTCTGTCTTCTTATTCTGAGTCTTCCTATAAAGATGTCTAACACTAATTTAATCTTTCATGGCAGGTCCATTCAATTTTGAATCTGGGGGCAAAAGCCTGCCAAAGCTACATCTTAATCCTTATAGCTGGTCAAAGGTGTCGATTTGCCCAAGATTTCACAAATAGTGGTTGCAAATTCTGTGTTGCTGCTTGCTTATGGTTCTGATCATCTGATGGTTATTTTGCCCCCTAATCTCAGGTCTCTAATGTCCTCTATTTGGATTCTCCAGCTGGAGTTGGACTGTCCTACTCCAACAATAAGTCAGATTATGTCACTGGTGATCTGAAGACAGCTTCTGATTCACACAAGTTCCTTTTGAAGGTGCCTTCTCACATATACATGCATTAATGTATCCCCTTCTATCATTCAGCAAGCTAACCTAATAGTTAAGACAAACATGGTTTGATCACTATGATGCCTCATTAAGTAAGATATTGAGTCTTCAAAGATGAACAAAATTAGAAAAAGTTCAATTATGTGCATATCAATTGACTTGTATTTTTTTTTCTTGTGGGATTGTACAAGCAGTGGTTTCAGTTATACCCTGAGTTTCTAGCAAATCCATTTTACATATCCGGGGAGTCTTATGCTGGAGTTTATGTTCCAACTCTTTCTTATGAAGTTGCTCAAGGTACAAAGACAACACTGTTGAGTTGGTTAATTTCTTCCTCTTTGCTTTTGTTGACAAATTTCCTTCCAGGAATCAAGTCTGGAGTAGAGCCAATTCTAAATTTAAAGGTATCATATTATGGTTTTCTTGTTTCCTTTCTTCAATATATGTTCAGACATAATTTCAAACCTCTCCCATATACTCCTTTCAGGGCTACATGGTTGGAAATGGGGTTGCTGATGCTGTGTTTGATGGAGATGCTCTTGTTCCATTTGCATTTGGAATGGGACTCATATCAAGTGATTTGTTGCAGGTGTTGCTTTCACGCTGCACTATACTTAAGTCAATTATCAAAATAGAAGTTAATACTATCCAGCGGATAAGTTTCATGGATTGTGAAAGTGGATTTATTAACAAATCAACAAGATGGCCAATTTGCTGATGAATGCATACTATATCTATATCTGCTTAGTTCATCTTCAATTTCAACTGGTCACTGCTTACTTGGTTACATCATTTTGTGTGCTTCTGTTTCAGGAAGTTAATAATGCTTGCAGTGGAAGTTACTGGAATCCAACAAATGAGAATTGTGAAAGCCAGCTACACAAAGTTGATAAGGTAATATTGATCTTTTTTTGTGTCAATCTACTTTAACTGATAATATGAAGGCTCACTTTGCTGGCATGTCCAGGTACTTGATGACCTTAACATCTATGATATCCTTGAGCCCTGCTATCACAGTCCTGAGAGCAGTGAAGTTACACTTCGTAATGACAAGTTGCCTTTGAGTTTCAGAAGATTGGGTGAGACCAATAGGCCTTTACCTGTTCGAAAAAGAATGTTTGGACGTTCTTGGCCTTATAGAGCACCAGTCAAACAAGGGCGTATCCCTACCTGGCCAGAACTTGGACTTGGAAGTGCAGTTCCCTGTACGGTGAGTGCCCTAATAGTAGTAAATTTATAAAGGGCATGACATGATCTTAAAGATGGGATTGGGAGCATGTTTAGTAGTTGGTAGTTTACTAGCTTATGGAATGATCATTTGTCAAATTAACGGGCACTGCAGTGTTAGTGAGAAGTGAACACTATTTTGCTTGATAATTTATTGCTCAACCTTCAAGCAACGATGTCATTCTTGACTTGAATTATGCTGTAGGATGATCAAGTTGCAACTGCATGGCTGAATGATGAATCAGTGAGATCGGCAATTCATGCCGAGATGGTACACTAAAACAGATTACTGAAAACTATTAACCACTTCATTGTTCCAATGAAACTAAGTCATTTATCTTTGATACTTTTTTTCCTTTCGCTCTAAAATGGTTAGGCAAGCATAATAGGACCATGGGAACTCTGTACAGACAAGATTGACTTCTACAGTGATGCTGGAAGCATGATCAAGTATCACAAGAACCTAACTGCTATTGGTTATCGCGCACTCATATTCAGGTAATTTGCCTTTTAATTTTTCTTTGGAGTGCAATCTTTCTCGGTAATAGAAGTCCTATCCTTTTAACATCTGGCAATACAATTTCTGCGTGCAAAGTTTTGTAACATGAAGGGAACAAAAAGCAACATCTGTTCCAAAAGTTGCCCATCAAGGTTAAAATAAGATTTCAACATCAGAACCAGTGCTCTGATTTCCAGTTAAATGTCTTTTTTTTTTGCTCATCAAGGTTAAAGTTCTATACTGTTTGGAATTGTCTTTTAAAAAGCAACATAATGGTATTGTTTTTACGGCAGTGGTGATCATGATATGTGTGTGCCTTACACCGGTAGTGAAGCATGGACTAGATCACTCGGCTATGGAATTATTGATGAATGGAGACCTTGGTACGTTGATGCTCAAGTTGCTGGGTAAGCATTCAACCTCTTGCGCTCTAACACAGCAGGTGGATAAATTATGCGATCACATCGGCCGGTTAAGGAAAGCAAAATCAATTAGCTTAGACTCGCAAATTGCAAGTCGTGCTGCAAATGACTAGGACTTAATCTCACTACTTCACTGCCACAATTCATTTCTCATCATCCCTTTTTATTCTTTTCTTTGCAGATACACCCAAGGGTACGATCATAATCTTACCTTTCTCACCATAAAGGTATAATTTGAACTTTTGTTTTGAATCTTCACATATCGTTTCCAAAGTGACATGAACTTAAAATATTCACTACATGTTTCTTTGATCAGCATCCAAATCTTTTGACTTTGCTTATGCTTTCTTGTGATATCGCATTTTAGGGAGCTGGTCATACTGTTCCTGAATACAAGCCAAAAGAGGCATTGGCCTTCTACACACGTTGGCTGGCGGGCACAAGCATTTGAAACAAATTGTTTTGCATTTGAAACAACTTGGTACTTAACCTATCATCTGGCCAATCTTGCACTAACTTCCATCTGTTTATGTTAGTGTTCTCTTGCTTAAATAATGCAATGGCAAACTGGTTTATGAAGATACTTGCCCTATCACTCAACTCTTAGTCTACGACAAAACAAAATAGCAATAAGAATGTTCAGTTCCTCACTTGGTAATAATATAGAATGAAGATCAAAGAGTTCAGTTAAGAAACATGACAAGTAAAATGGCAATGCCACACTTGTTTAAAACCCACAACCTCGATGTCATCCATCTGAATTAAGGAAGAGGCAAACCACAGCGCAGTCATCGATCTTTGACGTTGGATACTTGAACTCCCAAGCCAGAGCAGCTGATTCAACGAGAGAGCGAGCAGACGACGACCTCGTTGGAGCAGAAGCAACGATGCTTACCACATCTTCGTTGGACAAAACATCCCAGACCTGGCAAAATCTAGGAAGATCTTAAAGTATATTTCTCGTAGAACATTCATTGGGCTTGGAGTACGTTGAAAGAAGTGAATGAATCTCTCACCCCATCAGTTGCCAAGACGACAAACTCGTCTTTTGCTGCAACGCGTCTGTATGAAACCTCCGGAACTGAGATTAAACCGAAATCCTTCAAACAAAAATCTCCAAAAGCCCGCGCCATGGCCAAGCCGGGCGAGTCCCGATTGGGCAACCATACTCGAGCGACTTCTGGTTCGTTCTTCATGGCAAAGACACGGCCCCTGTGACGCCTAATTCTTTCGGCTTCCCCTTGAAAAGAAAAAGAACAGAATGGCATATTTGCAGAAAGTCAACTTGTTAGAAGAGAAAGCACTTTGACTACAGAGAAAAGTCAACGACGAAGTGGCACTCTAATCTAGTGATCATCCAACTAAGCTCCACTGAAGCTTTAGTAAGTGATGAAAGGGTGGCATGGCATATTTGAAAACATAGGTTTATTTCGAATGAGAATGGTTTTGAACATAGATTTATCAGAACTGTAAGAATGGTTAGTTAAGAATGTCAAAAATGGACTGAAGGATGAACATGACAGAATGTATGAACAAGTGTAAGATGAAAACAGTGGGGGAAAACATACGGGGGAGGCTCGGTTTGAGATCCGTGGTCAATTGAACTGCAATCAAAGAGTTGTTTTCATCTCTAGTGCCCAAAACTGCTCTCGAATCTCCGACATTTCCAATGACAAGATCTTCTCCCTGTAGAAGACGAGATCGATCACAAAAGAGAAAAACGAACAAGTTGCTAAATAAAATGGGAAGCTATATATCAACCTGCTTGAGCAGAGCGACTGCTGTCGTCCCACTGAAGAAACAATCAATTTCCGGGTGAAGCCTGAGTTCTTTATCCACAACTCTGAATGCCTCGAGGAATGAATCTTTCCATGCTTGAAAGAATTTTAAATGCCTATCCTTTCCTTCAAAGCCATCAGAAGCTCTGGGCTCTTTTAGGAAACTTGCAGATGGAATTGCCTCCCGAGTCATGGCACGTAGATTCAGAGGGATAATGTCTCTTACTTTCCTTGCCACCATGTGGCCATTTGGACCGTGACCATCAAAAACTCCGCAAAAGATTGCATCGCTCCTACCACCAAAGTTCTGCAGGTTAAAGATGAAGTTGTTACGATTACATCTTCAATAATCCAGACTAGGAAGGAAAGCTCGATCCGCCGGATTAATTTTCTCGATGCATCTGCGTTACAGATCTTACAGAAGGACTTCGACATATATGGGATCAGTAGTCGTATTCTGTCGTCTTACGATGTGACGAGCTAGACAAAGATAGTCGGCTGGAATTCAACAAAATACAACGACGGCGACAAAATAAATCACCTCCCAAACGATCATGGCGTCCTGGTTGGTCCCCTTCTTGCCCTGCTGGGTGAAGAGTGACGCGGCGCTGGTGGCGCCGTTGAGGCACATCCTCCCGGGGATTCCGCAGAGCTCCTCCTCATCCGGGGACGACGGGTTGGGGCCACCGCTCCGTCCGTCAGACGACAGGCAGGACCCCATCGGGAGGGTCCTGATCACGTTCAATATGCACTCCAGAGCGGCGAGGCAGTCGAACCGAACGAAAAGAGTTGGAGGATCCGTTGATTCCCAGATGGAAAACTCGCCCTTCAGTGCTATTCTATACGAGCTATCCGATTCCTTCTGCGCCAGGCTTCTCCTCTCCTCTTTGAGATGGGTGCTTCCGTGCTTGTCGATGAACTGCAAATCGAGAAGAGGAGGAGAACAGGGGTAACAAAAAACGAAGAAGCAAATTATGTGCAAAAGTAAGGATTGCAAATCGGATAGTAGCAAAATCAAAAACTAAATCTTGAAGGAAATATCATTAAGAATCGATTGAAAAAAAACAACAAGAACACTGATCTCTACGAGAAAAAAAAACACTTTTTTAAACTGATGAAAAGGATCATACCAAATGGACAAGAGGGGCAGCGGAAGAAATCGGGCGATGAAGAAGAAAATTAAAACCTCCTCTCCAGTCTCTGACAATTATTTATTGAACGACGTTGAGGACTGTGGACTACAACCTCTCTCCTTCTTCTCGAACCCTTCGGCTCCTCCTTCAACTCCAAATGCAAATCCGTGTACGCCAATGCCTCCTTTACTCCTGCGCAATTGCTCGCTCTCCCTCTTGCTCTGTCTCTCCTTCCTCTTGGTTTTGGGTTTGTATGATGATCCTGGGTTCCCTGTCGACGTGTGTTCTTCTTTTTCCTTGCAGTTTTTTTCTCCACTTGAGTAAATTATTTAATTTCAATTTGTCTAGACAATTTAATGATTGAGATTTTTCTCTCCTCAATAGTTATTTATTTTTCTTATTTAGAATATCATACTTTTATTTGCTTACTTATTCGATAGATGGAACTAAAAATTAAAAGGGTGAAAATTAAAAGGATATTTTAAATTATATAAATAGTCAAAAGAATGTTCTTACCCATTAGTATAGTTATAGTAGCTACTCTATAATTGCTATAATATAAAAATTAATCAAATTATTAATATAAAATACTATTGTATTAAAAAAATACTCTTTATTAACTTAGTAAAAATTATTTAAACTTTTATTAAAATTATTTTAAATTGTTATAGCAGCTAATTAGTTGCTATATAATTACTTGATAGTTGTTACAATATTATAATAATATTATATTAACTATTACACAATAACTCTAAAAGTCAAGAATAATATTATAGCCAAGTAATTGATATATGTTATAGCAATTAGTCATAATTATTACAATAATATTGAAAGTGTATTCTATAGACAAAATATGTAGTAGGGCACATTTTGATTTTTTTTTAAGGCGTGTTCTTGCAATTTGCATAATTTAGGACTTTTGATTTTTATTCAATAAAAAATATGTTAATATTGTTGGCTAGATTTCACTATGGCCACTAGTACATTTTTTTTAAAAAAAATGCCTCAAATAAAAGATTTATAAATTTAAATTTAATGTCTCTAACATGTAAAACAATTTAATTTAATGCCTTTTTATATGTGAAATAGTTTCACCTAATAAAAATAGTATAAATTTCAACATTAAATTCATGACTAAAACGGAATCTAAATTTATATAATACGAAACTAACTAAAATAATATAAATTAAATAAATTGATATTCCTATTTTTTTCCTAGAAGATCTCCCAATATTTCATAAATTTAGAATGTAAACACAAAAATATGTGTAAAATATTTATATAAAAAAATCACTCGATATCAATCAATTCATCGTTAAAGTTGATATTGATGTATACATATAATGTGTTAAAAATAAATTGTATTTTTGTTGATATTTGAGGTTTGAAAGGATTCTAATATTTTCATTTTAATATCGTATAAAAAGATTTATCATAGTAAATTTAGGAACATGTTGATTGTCATTATAAAATTTTTTTATGATTAATATAATATTTTATTTTAATAATGTGGATCGTCTTGCTAGAAGATCTAAGATAAAAAAAATCTAATAAATAATGCTGGATAGAAATATATCAAATCTCATTTATTAACAACAATACATGAAAAATCATGTAATCATATTGTTGGTGGTCCAAATGATGTGAATTTTCACCACACAACTGATTTTTTTTTAATAAAAACTAAAATATTTTTTGACTTTTTTATATTTTCGAAGCCGTGCAAATTAATGATCGACAGGTATGTGATAATGTGAACGGCAAAAACATTAATCAAATATTCAACGCATTAATATCTAGCAACAACGATGGCTTGTTGATGTGCACAACTCGGCCAAAATTATATCAAAATTAGTGTTTATTTTTAAAAAAATCACCATGCATTTCACGAGCCATTTTTCCACCCATAAAAAAAATATGAATTATATGGATAATCTAAATATTAAATATAATATATATAAGAAAAAATGTAAAATAATAATGGGCCTTATTACTCTATATCGGGCGGGCCAATGATTGATTTGGGCCGACTCAAACCACCATTGGGGTGAGGAAGAAGAGTCTGAAATGCGAGAGATGATACTGATTAGGGGAATTAAATTTTTTTTTTAAATCATGCTAATTAACGATTTTGGCATTTATAATTAAATCTCATGTCCTAAAATGATCACTTTCTTGTAGTGTGAATATGCTTGAATTGTTCTTGGAATTTACTCATCAATAATCAAGAAGACCATAGGATTCAATTTTCGTCATGGTCTTTAGAAGAATTATTACTCAAACTGTATGTCTTATCTTCTAGGGTAAGGGGATAAGTCGAAATAGGATAGGTTCTGAGATGTTAGGTTTTCCCCCAGTCCCCACGATCATGATGTAGCGTTATAATTAAAGGGACCGAGACGCATGCAATGATACGTTCCATGTGATGTGGGGACGCCCGCATACATGTTGCCAAATTGAGCGAGACTGCCTTCTTTTGTCGTGGGCTCCCATGCTTGTAGGGTGGCAACTGCTGCAGTGCGGCCTCATCAGTCTCTTATTTGTCGTATGCGATCGAATTCTTAAAAAAAAATGATAAATCACAGTCAGTCTTATAAACTCAATCCTTGAGGTGACCGGTTCGATCCCACAGAAATTTCCCACTGACCATCAGGGTAAATCGGGAAGCACATACGGCGGCAAATCCAGATGCCCAACATCCTTTAATTGTGTTTCCCATTTGAAAGAAAATTATTGCAAATACGCGTGAATCAAACCGCGGATCCCTGGGTCACAATCCGGATGTCCTACCGTTACCATTGCCCCGGGGACGATCAAATTCTTTTAAGCAGAGCTTTTAGGCATCGTTGCACATCTAAATGGACAATATTAGAATATATATAATTAATTTTACTTTCTATTCCAATTTTATGTCTTTTATTGATCTAAATAACATGATTTATTTATGATATACTCATAAACAAGTTACAAATTAAATCATCAATCCAATATATTGCACTCATAAAAAAAGTATCATTTCAGGTACGATTAATTCCTTTGTACATCAAATCGATGATGGACCAGAATTGCACCATTTTTTTTTATCAAGAGAAGTATAATTTAAACTAAAGATGATTAATTAATAGGCCTTAAATTACAATTAATAAATCCTTATAGTACTGTATAAGAAATTAAAATGTAAATGCGACTGAGATGTTGAAACTCAACAGATAATTTATCGATTCATTCACTCAGTATTTTTTGATGATAAACTCGACCATCATATATATATATATATATAGACGGTTAATTAACTAACAGATAACTCTCTGGCTAGTACCACTCACATCGATCTCTAGGGAAAACGCCAAGATCGGAGCCCTGGAAGGAGTCGTGAAGTTAACTTTGCCGACACAGCCTCATGCAAGCATTCAGCAGCTACATGTGGAGTCTTCATTATTGCTGATTGACAACCTTTACAGACAGACAGGTTTCCCTATCCATTAATCCAACAGTCAAGGCAGGCAGCACAGGAAGCTAAATGCCTATTGGAAGGAGTGAAAGCCTTCACGTACGTCCACTTGCGCCATTATTGCCCATGTCGTTTGCAGACCCTTCAATATTTATCCAAATACTATACTGTACTGCACACATTATATATGGATAGATATAGATTTTTCCCCACGCAATTTTCCCCTATAAAAAGGGTGGTGCATGAGGGTTGTCTCAAGCCGATATCGATCGAGGATCGAGAATATCACAAGAAACATCAAGAGCAATGGCAGAAGAGAGAGAGTACAGCCTCAGCTAAGTACAGAGCTATATAGTCTGAAGGTTGAAGGCTGTACCCTCTCTCTTCTTCTCTTGCTCTAGTGATGAACATATATACGTGCATATATATATATATATAGCATGCAGTTAATTACAAGTTCTGTTCTTGTGTCGAATGGTATGTATAACAGTTGATATATATATACCAAGCACCTAAATAATGTTATTATTCTTATATATATATGTATATAACAACGCAGTTTGTCTTCCACATAACGATTTTCAAATGTTTACTCTTTGCAGGGTTTACTACTGTTCATGCATGGCTAATTAGCTGCTTTACAGGCAAATTAATTCATGCATATCTGGCATATAGGCATATACCTGACTGTCGATATTTAAATTTTAACCTTGGAATATGACGTTGAGAAAAGTCAAAACACAAATTTAATTAGTCAGCCTTCGAAGAGAAGGATTATAGCAAAAAAAAAAAAAAGTTTTTTTCTCTCTAATTTTGTTTTCTTTGAAAGAGTGTTTAACATGAGGAGGAAAATGTTTTTTTTCTTTTGTGTTCTTGTTTTGTATGTATATTTTGGTCAAATTAAGAGATAAATATATATGAGATCCAAAGTGCTAATGGAATTAACACACTGGTATTGAATACTTTAGAAGTTTTAAGAGTTGGGATAAGTTAAATTGATTGGCAAGTGTATTGCGATAAATTAAATTATTGCAACTTAATTAATAATTTAAAATGGCATAAGCTAGATTGGTATTATGCGCAGTGATGCAAAATATAAGTAATATACTAATTATTTGTTTAATTGATTTGGCATTTTTTGCATGATATTTTATTTGATAACTAATAATATAAACCATAACATGATAGAGAGTTATGTACTTTTATCCATATGCTGCTTGTTTTTTTTATCATTTTTTAATTCCATTTTCTGAAAGTTTAATCTGTGCATGGTTCACTGTGCTTGGTTTGTTGTTTTTTAGTTCAATTATTTGACACTCTTATTAATTATTTTTAGTATACATTAATAAAAGGAACTAAGTATATAGTATATAATTATTTAAGCTAAAAAAACACGCTGTAATTTTATAGTTTTGACTGAAAATACTAATATAGATATTTAAATTAAGAAATAGAGCTTAAAATAATTTTGTAATCTTGTTTTTTTACTTGACTAAAATTATTTTTCTCTTGTAATTAATTTGAATTTTAGAGGTTGATTTTTTAATATAAATAAGTTATATTTCAAATTTATTTAATAGACCAACTGTTTAATATGAAAATTTTTGATTATATGTGAAAAATTCAATCAAGATTAATATATAGTCTAATTTTTATTTTTTTTATTATTCATCATAAATATCATCAAATAGGTGATTTCGTTCAGTCTAAGTAGTTCAGTGTCATCAGTTTCGTAGTGAGATACAGAGATAAATTAAAATATATAATAATTATGTCCAATCTAATAAATATATTGTCGGAGTATCAAAATAAATAACTAATTGAGTGAGATAATATAATATTAGAATATTTGATCGTCAATAAAAAAAATTTATTCTGTGATTAATTTAAAATTATTTTAAATCGGTTTTAAATAAAATATCATAATGAAAATTTGGGGGTTTGACCGGCTCCTCGTCGACGCGTACGCACTCTCTAACTAGGAAAAGTAATAACGACAATTTTTATTTTTTTATTTTTTACTTTAGAATTTAGGGTTTCTGTCTCAATTATGCTGGCCAGCGAACAAGCGCACGGCTTCCTGCCCCAAATCGAACCACAGTTTCTCAGGAGCACGCGAGGTTTCATCGATGGCGTCTACCCAATTTGCGATGGTAAGTGAATCCTCGTCGTCCCTAATTGTCTGTTATTTGGTTCTGAAGGCATTCTGTATCTAGCGGAGTCTGATTATTCGTGTTAAGTTCGCCACTTTTGTATAGTATTGTTTCGCTGGTGGGATATTGGTGGAAGGTAGAAATTGAGAAGTGAGAAGAAGAATTTACGAATGAGTTTGATTTCAAATATTATATGTATAGAAAAGGAATGTTCCATTTTGTGGGAAAAGAATAACATGATCGGTCGCCCAGTGGGCATATTCGTTTACTAGACTGTTCAACTAGTTGTTACGTTACACGCTTTGACAGTAACTCGCCATTACAAAAACAAATTATTAGTACCACATGCGGCGATTTTGAAGGAGAACTGATTGGAAAACTATATGATTTCGGCTCTGTGCTTGAAGTGCTCAGGCAAAAATGGTTTGATGCGTTGAAAAAGTAATGGTGGTCCATATCTGTAAGATGTGAAAAAAAGAGTTGCAAATTTTAAACTTGGGTGAGAAAAATAATTTTTTTGTTAAATGGAATAAGCCATCACATCCATTCATTTTATGAATGGAAACAACCTCTTGCCAAAGGCAAGGTAAGGCTGCGTACAATGGATCCTTTCCCCGGACCCCGCATGGCGGGAGCATTCCATTCATTTTATGTTGGACAATGATTGTGTAAACCAAGGAAAACATATAAACAGAAGTAGAAGGAAGAAGATGCAAACATTCTCTTGTTTAAACAGTAAATTGGTGAAGCAGCTGATTAGTATTTTCTTAATGCGTAGCTTAACTTCACTAATAATGGCCATACCTTATTAGCCTAAATTTGTTACTTTCAGGTGGAGGAGTTGGCTTCTCTAGTAAAGGATAACTTGTACAGCAAGCATCTTGTACTTTCAATAGAAGAAACTTTTGTTAATTTTCTTCAAGAGGATACAAGGTAAGGTCAATTTGGCATAATACAGTGGCATGTTGGTCTATAGATCTTTCCTGCTATTACTACTATGCTAATCTTCTTGTGCCCCTTCTCAGTCAGAAGTCTCCTCAAGTAATTGCACACACAAAAGTAGAACTAATTTCATCCATCTGTGATGGACTGTTAGTAAAAATAGTTGGCAAAATTTTGTCTGCATACTAATGATGGTTCAGATGGTGCCTTGGAAGGACTTGATTGTGTTGTTTTCTTCTTATGCTGTGTAGAATAGAATGAATGCGATGAACATATTTTAAGGCACCCTTCTGCCTATTTGGTTAATCTACACTTCCTAGGTGCTGGAGCATACTTTGCTCCTGTTTGTTCTAGTGACATGGTTTCTAAGAATGCAAATCTATTTCAATGGAAACACATGGTGTTTGTCAGTGTAGGTGCCTTTTGTTAAGATGCCAAACTTGGAACTGAAACTTAGTTGAAGTGGTGGTGTTCTTTCCTCTCTATTGTTTTTATCAATTTCCAAGTGCAAACTACAAGTTCGTACATAAAATATTAAATTACAATTTAACATGTTCTGCAGAGCTGTTTGGCACTGGAAGATGGTGTTTGAGAGCGAAGAGGAGGTATCAACAGATTACAGGGAGGCCGCACTGCCATTGGCAGCCTTCCACTTAGGCGAATACTTGTGAAACCATAGCCCTAGGAGGGTATCTCTGATAATACGTTGAGTTTGGGGAATTTGAATATTGTTTGCTATTCATGAATTCAAGATACACAACACATGTATATATAGGACTCATCAAGGAGGAGATATTGATAGATTGCTGGGAGGCCTCACCACCTTTGTCAGCCTCCCCCTTAGGAGAACCCTCATGGTGGTGATGAATTCTTGCTCGTTAGTATGAATCTTTGTATTATGCCAGTAGGGATCAGTTCTGGTTGACAAGAAGAGAATGAGAGGGAGGTGTCATATAGCAAAAACTAGTATAAAATGTAACAGAAGAATTGAAAGTTGATCAGTCTCTAGGTCAGGCCAAACTGCTTTATCCTGCTTGTTCAGTGACCAGTTGGACTGATACGATATGCATAAAAAAGGATGTATCGCTTGATAAGAAACTTCCTTATAAAACCAGGTCCTATACTATATATGAATAATTTAATAGAAAGATGAGTAGAAATGTTTAGAAAATCTTAGCACTTGTTACTATTACATAATGCATAGTTATTGATACACTACCACTGATATTGAGCAATGTTCCTATTTGCCATATATCATGTATGTTTTGTGAAATAGCTTATGTTTTTGGAATTGTTTATGCTACGAAATATGAGTTGAATTGTTATCATATATATATATTGAATATTGCATTGAATAAGTATGTTGCTTTTACCAAGCATAATCCAATTGTTATTTTAGCAATGGCTGCACATTTGCATCAGACTTCTAGCAATCTAGCAGGTTTCGCAACTTGCTCACAAAATCTCAAACTTAAATGGCTTATTGATTCATTAAATGTGATGGCTTAATGACTCCCCATTTTAATCTTTTAGTTTTATGCTAATTTGGATTAGTGTGCATTGTGTTAGCTCCCAGAGAACAATATATTAGTACACCATAATGTTTTTTGCCCTGCTTTAATGCAGTTCTGATGGAATCCTAGAACTTCAACCAATGAGTCCATACCACCGCCTACTTTTGCATCGACTTGCAGATATTTTTGGGTACGAGATCTTTCTTTATATACTATGTCACCATATCATTATTGTTTCTTGGGAGAGTTTATTTTTTCTTATAGGGATCAGTATGATATCACTGTCCTATTTAACTGTTTTGCCTGTCTTGTTGTATACTATATGCAATTATTCACTTTCTAGGTTTGCCCATGAATCTGTTGGCGAAGGGGATGACCGCCACTTAGTGTTAGAGCGATGTGCAGATACCACAGTGTATGTTTTTTTTTGTATTTAAACCTTTTTTAGTTTATATTTATAGCATAAAATTTTCATTTTCAAAATTCTTATAAGATTTCAATAGGATTTTCTCTAGTTATTGTTTTGCGTTGACAATCATAGAACACCAGATTTTTATTTTGCTTTAAAAGTTATAGTTTTTTTGTATTTTCAACGGTTTATAGTCGTGATGTTGCCAAATTTACCCTAGAGAATAAGTTTTCATTGTTTTTGGGTTGTGAACTCCCGAAGAATACAAGCATTCATTGTTAATTACCTCTAAATTCCAGGGCACCGTCAATTACGAGATCTATGAATTGTGGAATTATCCAACAGAGTCATTAAAAATGTTCATAGTTATGTTATTTTAGTGAATAAATGATGTGTAGAATGTCGATGTGGAATCATCCAAGGGAATCATTAAATAATTATATGTATATCATTCTAGCCAATAAATGACATGTGAAATATATTTTATCCGTAAGATTGAACTTTTACTATGGCCAGTAAGTAGCAAATAAAATATAACTTCTCTAGGATTAATTTTGGTTTATGATTATCATTCAAAATTATTCAAGAGAAATTCTCGAGGTTTATGTTTATATTATTATTATCTACAAGGAGTATGTGGAATATATTTTTCCCTTTGGAATTACTACTTATCTATAGTTGGCATATGCAATTATCCAAGAAATCAATAAAGAATCATATCCATATTATTCTGGATAATAAATTATATTAAAATATTTTTTATCATTAATTTCGAAGTATGATCAACAGATGAACTATTCACTAGAAATTAATGGAGAATTATATATATATATATATATATATATATATATATATATATATAATTTCTGATAGAATATTTTCACAATTAGAGTGGGTTTTCAGTAAAAAAAAAAATAGAACTTTGGATCAACCAATAGTCAATTTTTGTTTAAGCTTTAATAGATAGAAATAGACATTTGGTAACAGATAATGACTTATCAGGCTCAAATAAGGTTAATTAGACCTTTAATTTAGGATCTTGATTTGATAGGGCAGGTGGTGCTAGAGAAACTCATACACCCTTCCTCAGTTTGTTGTTGATCTTCAAAATCCCCAAATCACATGCAATTTGAGTACCTAAATTGATGAACAAGGTAACACATATAACAAAACAAGTAGGCAATGATCGATCTCAAAAAGCAACACAGGAGGGACGCTAGGAAAAGATGTTTCTATATTAGACTTGCATAAAAAAAATGACAAGATACAACCTAATATGGTCACTATCCCACATCAAATTTGCAATAAAGGTACATATTTTTAAAATATAAGAGTCAGAGATGAAGAATATGAAATTGACTATAAACAATTCCATCATAAAGATTTTTCTTATTCGAAACATATTCATCATAGGTCAAGGTCATTTAAATATTGAAACTCTTCCCATGTTCTTTATATCCCATAGAGATGGACAGATCTCATTATTGGTTAAGAAGCACGAATTTGTGATAAGATCTTAATTTGTTAGAGGGCTTGCTGTAATCGTGTGTCTGGGTATAATTAAACAGATAAATCATTGTTGTGTAAAAAATGTCAGCCTCACTAAGGTTTTTCAGCTCATGTTTTAGAATTTACAAGGTCCATTCAATGTACCCTTAGGTAGTAATGTACAGAATATTAAATTTTCGCATAGATTTAAACACAATATTTATCATGTATTTATTGCCTCATGCTAAACTGCAGCGAAAGTCATCACTTTATTTGTTATTAATTGTAGATACCATAAGCATTAAAGTGTTTTATTATAGTGATGAATAATACATATATGTAGAAGAGCCTTCCTAGGGGATAAATTTTTTTTTTATTCTAGCAGTATCACTCATTCATGACACTTCTACCATTAATCATAAATGAATTATCCCTCACAGACCAAACTATGAAACATGATAATGGTTTAAGGGAAACATTAAAACGAGCATACCAATTGGAACAATATATCTAGATGTTTGAAGTAACTGATTTATATAATTGGTTGTTAATCTCTTTATGGCCACTCTCTCGAATTTTGACAAATTTCTTAAGAATCACTTGCTAAATTTATTCTAGGATTCTGTTTGTTTTGTTTCATTGATTCTATATGGTTTTTCATATTACTGTATGAGTTTGTGTCTGCGGCTCATTTCTACATGTTTCAGTTCATGGGACCCGATGTGTGAATTACTCCAATTAGTTTTTTTGCAAGGTTGATCATGTAAATCAATTCTACATCATATGATTTCTATCTTCCTCGGCAGAAAGTTTTCATCTTTCTCTTTAAATTTGCACTTCTAATTATATATTTACTGGATGAGACCTTTTAGAAACATAGATTTTTTTTTTTTTTGCTGAGCGTAAGAATGGTTATCCCAATCTTTACAAAGATAATTATTGCCCCATTTTTGTCTCTGCAAACTTTTAACCAACCCTTAGTTTTAACAGATTTTTAATGTAGGTTACTGATTAAAAAAAAGAATCTTAAGACAAAAGCATAGTAATTTAACGGACAATCCATTTTGTCAAGATTTGTTGGTCTGTATATTTCCACACTATTTTTTATTGTTTTCTTGATACCTTCTACTTTTACTGCAGCCCACCAATTCTAGTTGGTGATATACTGTTCCAGTACGATGATCAACAATCTTTGACTACTTCTGACTTTACAATAAGAAAAAATGAGGCTCCTGGTAGGTTTGTATCTAATTGCTACTTGCAATCCAAACACGTTCCGCCCTTTAATTCTAATGTTCACATTTCTTTTCCTGCTTTATTCTGTTTTTTATTTGGCTAACTATTTAGGCTGCAAGTGTTCATAATTTCTGAAATATGTATATGAACAAGAAAGGACTTCATTTAGAACGAAAGATCTTCAGTTATGCTTTGTGCCTTATTTGATACAACAAGTACCTGTTATTGTCGCTCATGGCTGCATGATTCAATTCCTCTTTCTGCAAAATTCATGAGAGAATCTTTGTTATCAGTTAAACAATTCTTCCTAGTCTTAAACAATTCTGTCAGTTAAAAACATTCTAATGCCACTTTATCCTGATGATTAGATATGTTTTTTGGGTTAATTCCACTACCGTTCATCATACTGTGGGTTCAGTTAAGAGGGATACTTCCTAAATATTTAAATTATGGCAACACCCTGATGCATCATGTGATGACATTGAAGAAATAACTTCTTTTCTGCCTTCATGGGCTTGAAATTTATGATTTAGCTTTGAGTTGCATACTGTATTAACTCATAATCTCAATACATTTCCTAGCAAAAGTTGATAAATGCAGGATTAGCTTATTATAACGTGAACTGCAGCCAAATGAATATGTAGTTGACCGCATGCCTTTGATTCTTCAAGTTTTTTCTCTGTATATTTACCAATTATACTTTCCAAGTGTTCTGATGATTGATTAAAAATGCATACTAAAATCAAGACATGGCAGCAGGGGTTGGTTGAGAAAATGTAATATCTAAATAAAGAAGATGCTAAGAGATGGTGTATCTAGTGCCGTTCACTTGAAGTGAATTCATGGGGGCACTAAAGAACTTTGGACTAATTGCACACTAATACAGTCCAGTATTCGTGTAGTTGTCAGACTATTTTTTCAACTAAGATGCTTGAAATTGTTGACTGGTTTTGATCATCTGTTGCTCCTAAAGAAGCTTTGGGTTCAAAACCTTATGAAATGATGCCAAGGATCTGACCTGTGCCTACTCATCCAAAAAGCAATTAAGATCTAATCGTGCAAAATTGAAAAACTAAGCTTAAGACAAGATGAAGTTTTATCTATAAGATTTTCTGAGTAAACTGACCTGTGTAACTTTTGTAGTTAATTTGATCTATTTTCTGCATTTATATTGTTGATGCTCTCAGTAGTTTTTTTTTCTTTTTTACATTGATGTTCATATTACTGATGTACAAACTCTCAAACCCTGCTAGTTTTGAAGACTGTGCATCAAGTATCACCTTCAACTCCACTTGAAGAAAGAGAAGCTGCTTATAAAGCTGCTCGTGAGAGGATCTTTTCATTTCATGATGACAATGAACAAAGTGCAAGTGTTTCAAAGTCCCGTAATGTTCCAGTTGTTGCTAGGAGGATGATTGCACATGCACTTGGCCAGAGGATTTATTCTACTTCCATTCAGAGGCTTTCCCTGAATGAAAATGAGGGTGAAAATACTGATGAATTAAGCAGAGGTAATGGTGAAGGTTTAAGTGCAAATGTAGAAGATAGGAATGGATCAACTGCTTTCTCCACTGGGAAACTGCAGCTCCATGAAAAGCTGAAATATAATAGGAATGCCAGGAACGATAGATTTGAGACTGATCATAAATCTGTTAGCTACAACGAAGCATACAATGGTGCTTCTTCTGGGAATAAATTCCCTCCAGATGGAAGTCGTAGAAGGATGATTGGTGTTGAAGATTTGAAGAAACAACAGACTGGCGCTGCTAGGAGAATTTTTGCCAATGCAATGGGTTTGCCCCCTGTCAAAGGAAATCAGGACCTTACTCTGAAGCCAAATGTTGGGAATAGAGATTCGACTAAAGAGACATAGGGACTAGTGATCATGAAGTTAAGAGATTACTAGTCATGTCAGTCATGAAGAACGTAATACAAGGTAGCACTTTATCATGTTGGATTGTAATTGTTTTACCAAAGAAGGAGAAACAGCTCTAAGGATGGAATTTCTGCATCAATTATTATGAGGGCCTCAATTCTTGAAATAAGAAGAAAAAAAGGAATGAGGGATGGCCAGTGATTTCCATTTGGAATATAAGGTGTTATCTCTGATTTTCTTTTTTCAGAGAGGTTCCAGAAGAAAGCTTTTGCATGTGAATCGTGCTTGCTTTACCACGGTGGCTCTGTCGACAAGTTCCTTAATTATCAGACATTACTTATCTTTATGAGCGCCAGTTATACCTCTGGAAGCTGGTCTAATCAGTTAATGTGATCTTTGATAGCACTGCAATCAAATTTTAGCTGTGCGAATATATGAATAATTATGGGATTTATGGGACGGCCTCTAATCTCTAGTCCATAAGGTGTGCTCCAAATATGATGCTGCACAAAGAATCTCATGTTCATCATTTTTTCCTTGGTTTTGTCATTTTGTATCTTTCGTCTGAATGAAGACCTACTTGTTCCATAAAACCTTTCCTTTGTTTTTTGTATTCATCATCGTTTTCAATAGTTTGGTTGTTTTAGGATTTGTTGCAAGGTTTACCATGATCAATCGAAAATGCTGAATTTGTAGACAGGTACCATTATCAGGCAACATACTTTTCATTTTCCTTCAATCAGTGCAGTTATAAGAATCAATCAATGTTGCAATCCAAAGAAACAAAATTACAGTAATTATTGTCTCCTTAAATTCTTATTATTTTAATTTGATACTTCTAGAATTTAGACTAACCTCATCTACAAACACAAAGAAAAAACTCGAAGTCTTCTTCAATCCATATAAAGAAATTAAACTCGAAGTGACTGTCTGATGGAGAAATCCCATGGGTGCTAAACCACATCCAAAAACTATAAAATAAAACCAAATGATAGAAAATAATAACAAAATGCTGAGTTCCAAGTCAACCTTCAAACATTTGTGTCATTCATTTATTGATCTTGAATATGACAAGGGAACAACAAGGTAAGTGGATGCCAATAGTCAATTCAAGATGGAGTGCGATATTATTGTTTTATAATGTTGAAAAACTTGTTCTGACATTCTAAAGGTTATCTTGCTGTTGATCTTGGATTTAGTTTGGCTTTTTTTTTATTAAAATGGAAAATATTTTCTAGAAAATCTTATTTTATTTTTTAAAATGTATTAAAATAACATTTTTTAGTAATTGATGTATATATTAAAAAAATATTTTATTCTCTCACTCTCAAGTAGAGTTGGTTAGAGTTCAATTAGATTGACTAAATTGACAAGCTCATTCAACTAGACCAGAACATTCAATCTAATTGGATAATCTTCAACTCAATCAATTTATTTACGTAAGGATAAAGGAAAAATCATCCATAGATTAAACGACTTGTAGAGGGTATAGATTTTTTTCCTTTTTTTCAAAAGAAAGACATTCTTCTAAAATAATTGTTTTCATTAAACATGATTTTTTATTGCATTAAATATTTTTAAACGAATTTAATAATAAATATTCAACAAGTATCCTAATTTAAAATATGGGAATATAAAAGTATTAAAATAAATTTAATTTGAAATCTCTAAGATCCCTTTTTATCTTGATCAAAGAGATTCAAATCTTATATTAGATATGAAATTATTTTTTACAAATTTAAATCCTTATAGAAACCCCTCAAATTCAACTGCTTCAATGCCTAAACAATTATAGATAATTATACTTTTTTTTATCACAAGATAAATACAAACTGGTGGTCATACACTTAATTTAATCTCAACTTCACAATAATTGTTTGGCTAGAGTTTTAGTTGGTAGTGTGTTAGATAATTTTGTCTGAATCTGATAAAGGATCTGATACTCAATTTGAATAAAAAAAGATATAGATGATTTTTTTAAAGAGTCAGATTCTTTAGATTCTAGCATTGAGACGGATCTGATTGTATCTACTTATACTTGACTCAAATATTCGTTTAAATTATAAATAATACTCTATCCTTAAACAACTAGTTTTAATTTTTAATTTTATTTATATTAAAATTATGGAGATGGAGATGGAGATAAAGATAAAAGATAAAAATGAAGAAAAAGATGAACATAATAAATAAATAATAATAATAATAATATAAAAATCCGATTCAAATCCTATCTACTAGCATCTCTAGTCAAATCCGACCTACTAGCATCTCTAATCGTACAAATTAAATTTATGTTTTTTTTTAACAATCGAAATATCAAATACTTGTTCATCAAATTAAAGAAAAATATGTTGCCCCCGGAACATAACTGAATTGGTTATGATAGAGTAAATTGTAGAAGATGATAAGGATTTCGAATCTTGACAAAATCGAGCAATATTCTTTTCCGTCGTGGTTAACTATAATTTTTTGATTTACTTCTTCATAAATAATCGTGAAGCTGATCATGTGGAGTGTTAGGATGACAGATTTTTTTTTTTACATAAGAATAAAAAAAAAACATGTTATCAAGTCAGAACACATCCCTGCTAGAGACAAATGCACGCTTTTTGGTCGTTTAGTGACGCGGATTCTGTTTGACATTGAAATGGTAAAATATTCCATTTTTTATTCGACGTCCCTCTTTTTTTATTATTATTATTTAACAAACTAATAAATCATTTAAATAATTTTTTATTTTACAAATTTCGCAATTGAAAAATATGATTAAAAATAGAATCTAGAATCAAAATCGAGCCGCAGTCTATTTGGAGACGAACCGGGCTAGGCTAAAGATTCAGTTTGCACGAGAAATTTTACAAAGTTCAACAATGTCGAACTTGAACTGGAACTGGAACTGGAAGCCTTTTACAGAACACCAAATAGAACAGTAGTTAATTAAAGTTGAGAGCTACCTGCCGGTGGTTAAGCTTCCGAAGGTGATCGTCGGCGGCGAGCTAGGGTCTGAACCAGGGGTCAGCGGCAGGAGAGAAGGAAAAACCGGCACCGGCATCGTCTTCGGCAAGCTCGGTATCACCGCGCCCTCGAACCTCAAAGCTTGGATGACCTCCCTCATGGAGGGCCTCTGCCCCTGGTCCGGGTGCGCGCACCACAGCCCCACCAGCATCAGCCTCTCCATCTCCTCCACCTTGAAGTCCGACCCCAGCCTCCGGTCCGCTGCCTCCATCAGCCGCCTCTTTCCGTTCATCTCCCACACCCGCTCCACCAGCCGCACCGCCTCCTCCGCCTCCTTCCCGTGCTCCACCGCCCGGCACCCCGTCGCGATCTCCAGCGCCACCATCCCGAAGCTGTACGCGTCCGACTCCTTGCTCGCTTTCCCCGTGCGGAAGCACTCCGGCGCCAGGTAGCCCAGCGTGCCGGCGACCCCGGTGGCGTGCTGGCCCAGCTGGTGGTCCACCAGCCGCGCCAGCCCGAAGTCGCCCAGCTTGGCGTTGAACCCCGAGTCGAGCATCACGTTGCTGGGCTTGATGTCCCGGTGCACCACGCACTGCTCCCACTCCTCGTGCAGGTACAGCAGCGCCTTCGCCAGGCCCACCGCCACCTTGTAACGGATACTCCAGGGCAGCGGCGTCTTCCGCCCAAACAGATGCGCGTCGAGGCTGCCGTTGGGGAGGAACTCATACACCAGAAGGAACTCGCCGCGCTCGTGGCACCACCCCAGGAGCTGCACCAGATTCCGGTGGCGGAGTCGGCTGATGATCTTCACCTCCGACGCGTACTCCTTCCGCCCCTGTTTCGACTGGCTCGATATCTTCTTCACAGCCACTTCTCTACCGGACCGACACAAAAACCCCTTGTAGACGCCGCCGAACCCTCCCTCGCCTAGCTTCCTCTTCTCTGAGAAGTTGTTCGTCGCCAACGCGAGCTCCCGGTACGAGAACCGCCGCGGCCCAGTCCCCGTGCTGAACTCGTCGTCCATTGACTCGATCAAGTTCAAACTACTATTTTTGACTTTACTACTACTCATCAATCGACGCCGTAACAACGGTCGACGAGCAAAGGTCACGCCTTTCTCCAGACTTAGTATAGCCCAATACAGGATCTTGATCCTCAACGACCCTCTTCCTCTAAAGATGTAGTAAGTCAGCGCCGCCAGCAAGAGAGCAAGGATCACAGGAGCCACCACCCATAACTCGAACTTTTTCTTCCTTTCCGTCTCGAGATCGGAGGTAAAATTCCATCTTGTGATCCTCTGGAGAACCGCCCCCGATCCTTTGGTGACGGAGAAGCCCACCAGCACTTTTTCCGGCAAGACTTGCCTCACATCCACCGAGCGATTCAACGAGCTGGAGTTGGGACTCACCTTCATCAGGTCCTCGAATTGGACGAGGAGGAACTTGGAGGTTGCGTTGTAGGAGATTCGGGCAGCGAGCGTGTCGTTGTTCGCAGCGGCGGCGCCGTTGGAGGTCGAGTTCGCCCGAAAGGAATTGAACTCCACAGCCAGCATGCGGTCGGAGGGCGTCGAATTGACGCTGGACAAGTTGATCGAATTGGAAGTCCAGTGATCGAATTCGAGCGGGGCCAGGAAGAAGGCGAAGCCACCAGACGGGGAGGAGTTTGAGGCGCCGCCGCCGCCGCCGGGGAAGGAGACAGAAAACTCGAAGTAGGTGGAGAAGCTGGCGTTGTCGTTGGTGTCGGCGTTCCACATCGGGATAGCGTGGGCGTAGTAGGCGGTGGCGCCGTTGGGTTGGCCGCCAGTGAGCTGGAGTGGCCCGCCGGATACGTTGATATTGCCGGAGATCTTGATGGCTGACTCATCAGATTCGAAGTCGCAGAAAGTGAAGTGAACGGAAGAAGCAAAAGGAATACCAGCGAGGAAGAAGGAAAGGAACGCCAAGGAGGCGAGGGAGAAGAAAGACATGATTAGGGATGGAAATTTGAGAAGAGAGATTGGATTACGTTGGAAAAGGTCGATTCTGCGAAATTTGAGAAGAAAGGTGCATTTGATTGACTCTGGTTTTGACTTTTCTGGTTGGTTGACTGCAAAAGTCAACTCCCTTGAGGAATGCCAAATAAGCAGTGTTATCCCCGGCCGGCTCCGGCCCAGCACTGCGACTCCTCTCAAAACGGGCCGGTCCGGCCCAACAATAGAGGAGGCTCGAAAGCCTAAATCTTGGGGCAAAATGAAAATATCCGCATACAAACTAAAACATAGGGCTGACTTTGATATAAACTATAATCTAAGGACTAAAACGAACCCACCCACCCTCTCCATAAAACCCCTCCCTCTTGGCCCTCAGATCACACTTCCATCTGCAAGTTACTGTCCATTTGATACTGATAACGATGGAGGTATGCGAAGTGAACATGGTGGCTGGCTACAGAGATAGAGAGAGCGCACGAGCTTAATCTCTCTAAGCAGCCGATCGATGCAATACAGTTGTTGTTCATCGTTGACTTCGAATCTGCTGGTAATTGCAGGACGCCGTGAACAGGCGCCACCACTACATTCCGGCCTTCGGCGACTGGGACTACTCCAACGATCTGCCCATCACCCAGTACTTCGAATCAGCAATGCAGGCCGGTCTTCTCCGAGGCCACTTCCATGGCGAAGCGCCAGCTTATGATGATCTCTTCAAAGCTTCTCACAGCATGAAGCAGCAGGAGGAGCAGGCCCAGATAAAAAAGGTAAGGTGATCTTGTTCTCGTAATTGATTTCGATCGACGTTTATAATTTTTAAGGTGAAGAAAGGAGACCCGAAGCAGCAGCAGAGAGGGCAAGAGAGGAGTCAGGGGAAGGTGTATGATGCTGGGACAGCACGAGCGAGGCCCAGAAGAGTTCCAATGGCAGTGGATGAAGATTTGTACAAGATCCCTCCTGAGCTCCTCCACAAGAAGCCGAGAAGGGTAAATTTCCTCCTTTCGCATTTTTATTCACCTTTTTTGCTCCCTAATTGCGTTCCAAAATTCGAGTCCAGAAGATCAGGATGCTGAAGAGCTGGTGGACAAGCTGCCTGCGATTAAACTGCAGTACTGCTTGAGAAGGAACATTGCTGAACCTCCTTTACGCCTGTTTTATTCTGCTCTTTTTTCTTTCACCAATATGTAAAACCAAGCGAAATAAAGATCGATGGTGAAACAAAATTTGAGTTACTTTCTGAGAAGCCAAAGCAGGTGAGTGTGTGTGTGTGTATGTGTTCGATGGCAATCTAAAGTCCTTTTTCAGCTGACCATTTTTAGCTAGGCCAGTACTTAATGTTCTTCACTCCTTGGAACCAGAAGTTCTTGTACGATTGAAATTGTAAAATTCCTCGAAAAGAGTAGAGCCAAGTTTAAAAATAATAATAATAATAGAAGTTGCTAGTTAATCACTGACTCTTGTTTGACTGGAAGGCAATACAATGACTGGAGTTGCTGTTATTGACTGGTGGAAGAAAAGCGAATTGGAGGTTTCATCAGTTTGGGAGATGCAAGCGATGAATGAAGGCGTTGGACAAGAGTACTAGTTTGCCGTAAGAAAGCTGTTTGGGTGCTTCCAAACGCCAATGGTTCTTCGGCAGCATGAGTCCCTTCCATACCTCTTTTCATGTTACATCTTCTAAAATTTTGAGCCCACTTTGAAATATATATATATATATATATATATATTACAATTTTATTGAAAATGCCATCGCATTGCCCATGGATTCTGGTAGGGTTTACAGAGTTTAAAATAGACAGATAACAGTTTTATTTATTGGCATCATCGGGAAGAGTAAAGAAAAGTAAACCGGCTAAAAGTTGATATATCGATCTTTCAATATTAACTAAAAGTTCATGAGAGGAAAACCTAATGGAGACGACGATGGCCAGATCATTCACATGCTTGCGATCGTCACTGATGTAACTGATGAAAAGGACTTCTTGGAAGATCTGACGAAAGCCACAGCCACAGCATAATTATTAATTAAGAAGGTCTTTCCTAATTGTAGTATAAGAATAGTAATTAGCAACGAGGAACTGCATGCTGTGGATGGCAAAACCATCAATAAATTATTTGTCAAAAAAATAACAAGACGTTCTTTATTATAGTTCTCTTTTTAAAGAGAGCTTTTTTTTAAATAAAAAAAACACAAAATGGCACATAAATTAAATTTAATCGAACTTAAATAATTTTGATTAAAAAAATAATAAATCGGTTTACTTTAATTGCTAGAACAGTATCGAAGTTTGTGTTTCTTGGACCACGGTAAATATTATCATTTCCACTGCGAGGAATCGAGTGTGATATATATAGAAAGGGGCTGGAAGTTCTGTTTTAACCCATTTTGATACCATTAATTGACCGCAGAGAGAAGCTACCACAGCACGCATAGACTAAATCTAATGAACCACTCAACTGTTCACACGTCAACGAGTGCATATATATATAACTCATATATATATATATATATATATATACAGTATGGCAACGCGACAGCGGCCGGAATAGCCAGAGGAAATCATATGCGACCTAGAACTGAATGATACTGAACTGAGTCGAGAGCAATAAATTTGACACGTCAATGAGCTGCAGCGGCTCCCTGGTCGGCCCGGCCGGGCCCTAGCTAACCCCATGCATGCAGATGCGTGCGTCCGTACGTACGTACGCACGTCGGCGATTAGTTCGCGTCGACGGAGAGGGGGAAGGCACGCACTCGATCGGCCACCGCCGTATCTACCGCTGGATTGCGAGAGAATATCCGCAGATACGCACATGCATACCCTACAGCACGAGGCAGGCAGAGAGCATCGTATCCACGTGTACAGCACGGGGAGTACGGAAAACTGGCTGCCACTGGACCATCCATCCGTAATGTGTATATAATCAATTCACGTTAGGTCGATCTGATTGATACTATGGCTACAGCATGAATGCGCATTTAATTAATTCTTTAAATTTTAAAAAAAATACAAAATTGAGGTATGTCGTCTTTGAAATTAATGACTTGTACTGGGTTTATTCTACTGCGTGAGAATTAATTGCTGGACTAGTGCACCCCATGGGCATTCATTTATTTTTCTCCTAGTGTTCAGATATTTGCAGTACGAGTCCGATCTTTGCAAGATCATGCACTGCCAATGTTTTCATGGGAAAGAGCATTGTAGTAGTAGTCGTGAGAATGCAATCAATGCATTCTACTCTAGGATTGATATTACATGGTATAAGATCGAATTAAGTATTTTAATCATAATTAATCTTACACGGAATAGACTCTCTCCTGAATGACGAGATGAATCAAAAGTTTCTTCGACGTTTCATCGACTTTACTGGTTCTTGAATTCGCTCATGAGTCCATGGGCTTTTTCATGGATGGGTTTTGAGGCCCATTATTGCGGTAACCGAGTTGGATTGAAATTCAAACTACTTTCTCTTTTCGAGTGGTTTTAAGCATTTGATTAGCTCCTTGAAAAAGTCATCCAAGATTTGGAATTTTAATACTTTTTTAATGAAAAGAATGCTGACAAATCATAAACAGTCAAAAATGTAATTATGAGAATTATAAAATAAAAATAAAACACTCGTTTGTATATTCTATTAATTAGTTGTTTGTTTGTTTGTTAGTGAGGAAAGAAGAAGAAATGATAAATAAAGAAAAGGAAATTTTGAACTTGTTTAATTTATAAAAGAGTGAGAAAAGAGAAGAAAATGGTAAGTTTTAATTTTTCTTACCCATGAAAATGAAATTTTTTTACATTTTAATTTTGAATGTAAGAAAAGGGAAGCAATTTTAAATATTATTTGTTCTAATTTATTTCTATTTTAAAATATTAATTTCTAAATAATTTAGTTAGTTTAAAATTTTCAAATATCTTTTGCTGAGCATGATATTTTCACTCTTTTTTTCTTCACCAAAATCTTAGCTAGTTGTTAAGTAATTATATTTTTTTCTTTAATTTAAATAAATCTGTAAGCTAATTATTCTTTAGTTACGAATGTATCCGTCACCTCAAATCACTATCACATGTTGTAATAATATAATATTTATGATATTTCATGGAAAAACTTATAAAATAAAAAATCAGTAAAGTAATACATGCTCAAAGCAATGCGTCAAAATCTATATGCTGAATATGTAATTCACTTAAAATATGTAAATTAAATTTATGAATATAATCTATTAATTAATAGAGTAACGAATAAAACCATGAACTCTCTTATAAAGGAATTATTTTTTTATTTAAAAAGTAATTAATTTGTATTTATAAAATAAATATTAACATTATAAAAAATAAAATCATTAAAAAGTGACGATATTTTTATATTTTTAATCTTTATTTATTTTCCATTATTCTCAAATAGAATAATACATGTTATATTAATGAATTTTCATTCCTCCCCCAACAAGAAAAACATAAATACTTTACATCTTCTCCCTTCTTCTTCCATTAATAAACTTTCTCTTCACTCTATCCAAACAGAAAGTTAGTCTCCCCACTGCTCCTCCCATGATCTTAATTTCATTCTCAACAGCAACATTCTCGCCGTCCTTTTCTCTTCAGTGCTAGCTCGAAGCCAAACACAACGTTCCTGCCCATTCCATGCCAAATCACCTAGTAAATTAAAGCAATATAATTGTTGGGAAAGGACTTGAAGGAACATGAACATGTCCGATCGACGAGTGTCCCAGTAAACAGCACTAGTGCATATCATTTTTCATCAAGCCATCAACAAGAAGTTCGATCAGTGATAGTAGTTTCTGCAGAAGCATGGGCGTCCACCAAACTGATGAAAAAAGAAGGCTCCAATCCATCTGTCAATGTCCTCCGAGGCACATCCTCTTGTATGCATCTTCTAATTACATGGCCAATGCCCTTTTGCATTGTTTAGACATATATATCCATCAGAAGAATTTCAGATCAGCAAGGAACTCATCATTTAAGGCCACTTTTATTTGTTTTTGTTGTTTTCTTATAATTCCTCGTGCTCTACTTTCTACTGTACAGCTATTAGCTAGAAAGCTGCACGCTCTCCTTCATTTTAAGTCCGTTTATTTACCTATAAAACACTAGATCCTTCGTCTTATAAATTTTCACTCTTTAAGATGCATTTTTTTCCTAGAAAGCTCGGAAACCTTTCGGTGGAACGATCCAATCAACTCCAGGACAGAGTTTCAAGGTCTATAAATAAATCAAGGCCCTACACTTTTCCTCCTTGGCTCGGAGTGTGGTAAAATAATAATAATAATAATATAAAATTTTTTTATCGTAATCTTTTATTTAAGTTTTTATCTTGGTGGAATGAATCATGAATGTTTCAAGAAGTACGTACAGGTGGGAATTTGTGAGTTTCATAATTGCCAGTGGGTTGGATCGACGGTTTAGCAGATGGATACGTGAGACTTTGAGATTTGTGTGGATGATGATATCTCCTTGCGTGGATTGTCGTGAGGCGTGAGCGACTGTGCCCATCTCCATCGTAAATCGTGCATCGCATCGATTGATTGATGGGTTCACATGTGATTAAAGAATGTTTATAATAAATTATCAAAGCTACACACCTTCCCATGTATAACGTATTCTAAATAGATATTTATCAAGTATTTTTTGATAAAAAAATTTAATAATTATATATAATAAAGACTACGAATTATTTATTTATTTTCTCTCTTGAGGGAAAAAAAACAGTGTTTCATCTTTTGTTCCGGTCAAAATGTCTGTGACACGTCGCTGCAGTTGGGCCCCATCTGAGCTGTCCGCTCAGGCACGGAGCTCTCCCGGGCAGGCGACCACGTCAGCATCGACTCATCCTCGCACAGTCGTGGGCCCACCTCCCACCGCCCAAGACCGACCGTCCTCCCTGCGGGCCCCGCTCCCTTCGTCCTTTCCTCCCCCACGCAAAAAGAGAACCTGCCAACTTGCCAAATTTCTTCCCGTTCCTTTTGCAGATGCCTCCACGGCTCCGCCCCTGCACAGGTTGCTCTCCCCCGAAAATCTACAGCGGCTGCTCTTCCCCCACAATTTCATCGGATGGTGAGTGATTCACTGAGAAATCCACGTCAAGAGTTGGAGTGCAAATTGCTCATTCCGATCCTCTTGATGGCCCATCGAGAAAAATGCAAACAGGTGGAAAGCTACATTCATGAAATGGAGGCGACATGGCTTGAATCTAGTAAACTAATGGACTCGGCCAGCCAATTGTATGTGGCGTGTTGCCTGTCAAGATTCCTATGGCCATGGACCTCCCCTCTATAAATACCCTCTCACCCCGAGAGCCCACTCCCATCCCTTCATCTGCATCTCCCAGCAGCTCCTGCTTCACTCTCCTCCATACCTTCCACCTCCCATGGCTTCTGCGGCGGTGAGATCGATCGCTGCAGGGTTTCAATTTTCTCTTTGAGGTTCCGTATATATATATGGACTGGAGATTTGATTATTGATTGTGCTTGGATGATGTTGCAGGTTGAATCAGTTCCGGTCGCGGAGGTTCCGATTGAGGCCCCGCCCGCCCCGGTGGAGGTGGAACCGGAACCGGCGGCGCCGGTGGCCGAGGAGGTCGCCATCGAGGCCGGGGCTGCCGTGCCGGCGGCGGAGGAGCCGGAAGAGGAAGCTGCTGCGGAAACGGAAGCACCACCGCCTGCTGCTGCAGCAGCAGAGCCCGAGGAGAAGCCCGCCGAGGAGCCAGCTGCGGAGCCCGTTGTCGCCGAGGCCGAACCAGCAGCGGCTGAGCCGGCAGAAGAGGCCGAGCCAGAGGCCCCTGCTCCCGCAGCTGAAGAAGGCGCCGAAGCTCCGGCGGAGGAGCCCAAGGCAGAGGAAGCCGCGGCAGCTCCGGCAGCGGCCGAGGAGGCTGCTCCGGCCACAGAGTGAGGAGGAGGTAGGACGCGTGGTGGTCGTCTGGTCGATCTTTTCAGATCTCGTTACGGTGGTCATGGTTTGCATGGCTATGGCTATGAGAAGGAGGTTTAGCAATAAGAGTTGAGTGATGATCAATAGCTGTTGTGGTAATAATATGAGTCTGTTCTTGTGTGAGATTTAAATAATTAAGCGTTTGTATCTTAAATTTGTTAGTTGATGGTTTAAGTGATGATGATCAATCATCTTAGTTCTATCAGATTTAACACATTGAATACATGGAAAAAGGCATCACAACGCCTCAAACTGTGGCCTGCTCGCCATGTTGATGATGAAGGTGAAATGAACAGGAAGAACTTACGGTAGATCCATTAGAGTTCAATCTATAATAACAGCAAACATTTCTTTGAGCTTGCATAAATATTTAAGAATATGATTGTTTAAAATTTTAAATATATTAAGTTAAATTTGATTATATAAAATTTTAAATATATTAAGTTAAATTTGATAATATATATATATATATATATATATATATATTCATTGATGGATTTAATAAATTTAAAATTTTATAATGAGATAAAAGTGTTATCAATTGAGTGTGTAGAATATAGATGTGATGTTCAATCCTTATCTTAATACACGTAGGCGAAGTTATAATCGTATACTAACTAGTACAGACTGTGGTGTTGATTTCTGAAGATAATCATCAGTAGTGTTGGTCTTCAAAAATCAACATCATAATATTAGTTCTGATAATATACTACAGTGTTGATTTTTGAAGACTAACAGATTTAATGCATTGAATACATGGAAAAAGGCACCACAACGCCTCAAATTGTGCACTGCTAGCCGTGTTGATGATGAAGGTGAAATTAACTGGAAGAACTTATGGTAGATCCATTTGAGTTCAACCTATAACAACAGCAAACATTTCTTTGAGTTAAGAATATGATTGATTGAAAATTTTAAATATATTAAGTTAAATTTTATTATATATATATATTCATTGATGGATTTAATAAATTTTAAATTATTTAAATTTTATAATGAGATAAAAGTGTTACCTATTGAGTGTGTAGAATATAGATATGGTGTTCAATCCCTATCTTAATACACGTAGGCAAAGTTATAATCGTATACTAACTAGCACAGACTGTAGTATTGATTTCTAAAGATAATCATCAGTAGTGTTGGTATTCAGAAATCAACATCATAATATTAGTTTTAATCATACACTATGGTGTTGATTTTTGAAGGCCAACACTACTGTGGTGTTGCAATGTCTTGGAGTGTAGGTTTTTGCACTATGGTGTTGATCAATACACTATGATGTTGATTAACTCCTGTAGGTTTTTACAGTGTCTTGGAGTTCAAGAGTGCTCTTCGTTAACATTGTAATTGATTCTTTATATTGCTTAAAAGATTTAGAAAGTTTCAGACTTTGTGCCTATTGACATGAGCCTATAACTTCATGTAGGACACTCATTACTAGGATTTCTCACTATATCCCCCTTCTATACCATGCCAATCACACCTTTCATCTCATTGTGAGTTTTTATAAATTTGAATCCCTTAAGTTAATCAATATGTTTTTAATCTTCCATCTCATTAATGGACTTAGAGAGTTTCGATAAAAATAATTTCAATTATTATGAAATTATTAGGCGAACTTGGGTCTAAATAAATCCTTGTTTACTATATTTTAAGATCTTCTCAACAATACTAAAAACTATTTAAAACTATTAAAACATAGTGATATTGATTTTCAAAAATTAACACCACAACGATATTGATATTTAACTTGTAGTACTAATTTGTGAAGACCAACACTAAATTAATTTTTTATTCAATTTTTGTTATTTTTTATTAATAAAATTAGCTTTATTAATTTTATATTTTTATTTTTTATAATTAAATATTAAAAAATATATGATATTAAAAAATAGGGAAAATATATTTTTTAATATTTTATTAAATTTCTTTTATAATTTTAAAATTTTTATTAAAATTTTAAACATAAAAATAAATAAATTTAGAAGATTATTTATATCGATTAAAATTTAATTTAATTTAAGTGCAAAGAGAAGAGAATAATGATATTGTATGAAAAAAAAGAAAAAATATTAAATATTATATGTAAATAAGAGAGAAGAGAATAATAATAATAATAAATATTGAAGAATAAAATAGGAATCTAGTATGCCATTTATGAAAAATAAAATTTAAATGCATGTTTTAACCTTCAAAATTAAATTTCATTGTCGTATTACTCATTTTCTTTTAGTAAAAAAAGTAAAATCCGTCACTCACAAAGTCCCACATGATCCATATTACACTTTCTCAATCCATCCATCAATCATCCACTTACTTAAGCCATTTAAGATAAATAAGATTTAATCTAAAATTTAAAAGGATTAACAGTGTGATCCAATGACTACCAATGTACATCCACTCAAATAATATTAGCGCAATGGATGAACTGACTACACTAGAGAAAGAGCTCTGTCCTCTTGCTAAGTCACATTCAAATGATGTCAATGAACGAATTGACTATATTAATATTCTATTACTTTTTAGAAATGACAATGAAGTAAGATAACGTAAATTAAGATTTCATCTTCACCACACAAGTCATGTTAGGGCACTAGAGAATTTAAAGCTCTAAAAGCCTCAAAGAGTAGTCGGGCTTGGAATGTTTTGAGTAAACAAATGTATTATGGGATAGCATTTTCAGTATTAAATATGCACCTTAATAAGACATGCACCACTGCCTTGTGCACAAAGCATGTTTCGTCGATGTCTGCAAAAGGATAGGGACTTTCTACTGTGACAGAAACCACGCGATTTCACCCGATTAATTCAGAAGGTATTACGCCTATTCTACCCTTCTAATCGAGGCGGTTAACCGTTGGTTTATTAAAAAATTTTATTTAAATTTTTTAAACATAATTGGTATTTAATAATATTTATAATATTTTAATAATATTAATGATGTGAATCTATATTGATTAATTTATTCTACCTTAATTTTTATTTTAAATTTATTAAAATTATTATATCTTTAATTTATTAATTTTATTTAACTCTCTTAATTATTCAAGAGTTTATTTTATATATTTAATATTAAATTTATAAAGACTATTTCAATTATATAATATATCCAATAATAAATTTATCAAATAATATAATTTATTTAACAAATAAAATTATATATATAGTAAATATTATTATTGAATATATCAAATTAATTAAAATATATAATTTATTTGATATATTTATCTCTAAATTTGATGGGTTTGATTCGGACTCCATCTGAATTCGTAACTAAGTTAACGGATTAATTTCGATGGTTAATCTTTTTTTTTATAAATTTATAATTTTTAAATATTTTTTAAATTAATAATAATTTTGAATCGTCATGTGGTTGGCTATAGGTGGACGGTCATCTGAAATATGACCTTAAACTGATCCGCGGAGCATCTCACGCTAGACGTTGTTGTCAGCTGACGTCCTCGAATTCAAATCCGCCCGTTGCCGCCTCCCTCCCTCCCCAACGTCTCTTCACGCTGTCGTTAGGGTTCCAATCGCCGGCTCCTGCTCAATGAAGGCCTTCGCGAGCCTATGGACTGCTAAGGTTTCGCCCTCCGACTCTCCGAGGCCGCAGCCCGTCGTCGTCTCACGAGCAGAGGCCTCCCTGGATCTCCAGTGAGAATGTCGACCCTTTTGCGTCGTCCCGTCGGATCGGTTTTCATTTCGTTCCCTACTCGCCCACCGCTTCACTTCGGACCAGGCAGCAACCCATTGATAGGAAGCTAAGCTCGGAAATTCCGGATTCACAAGAGGCAAGGGTTTCAGGAGTTGAGAGAGCAGATGTGAACAGAAGCAGGGATGTGCAGCTGGTGCTTGCTGATGGATTGACAAGCAATGGTACGCATAATATTCATGTTCCGAAAGTAGGTTTCGATTCTATTATATAAATTACTTTCATTTTTGAAGTTTTTTCGATGCTTTGGATTTAAATATTGTGCTATGAGGATCTTCTTCTTTCTTTCTTTTTTTTTTTTTGCATTTTCTGTCAAATGTAATAAAAACCTTCTTCATGGTTATATAGTCCATGGAACAAGTCTTGGCGGGATCCCTCAAATGGGAAAAAGCACTTGAAGATCTCACAATTAAACATATATGCTGCTGAAATAGCACAGCTAAGAGTCTAAGACTATTGATGATTGTCTTTCTTCATCTATTAAGTTTTTTCGATTCAAGTGCTTGGTGTGATCCTCATCGATGCTCATTGAATGCAACGATTGCTCAAACTAGTGAGGATAAAATTGCTCGTCTAGAGAGTCTAATGGATGGTATTCTTCCAACAGAAGTGTTCGTGCAGGAAGAATTTATTGCACTTGAGAACGAACATAAGGTCTTTGTGATCCATGTCTTCATTGCTAATTTCCTTTATCATTGCAGTTCCTTTACCAGTTTTCGTTTCCATCAAACTTTTTATAATCAATTTTAAAAGAATAATTGCTTTACAGCTTCTGAAAGAGAAAAATGAGAATCATCCTGAAATTTTAAGGTTAAATATCAAGCTGAAAATGGTCCGAGATGAGCTTGTTGGCTATAGAAACATCGTCGAAATTAGTGACAGGGTTTTTTTTTTTCATGGAAGTGGTTCAAAACTTACGAAGTTAATTGCTGAACAGATTTCTTTGCTTCAGCTAACTCATCAAGAAAGAACTGCAGCCCCTCTCAGCATAAAGGCAAACCAAAGGGTTAGAGCGGTTGAAAAATGAATCATGATACAGCAACTGCTCCAGTGAATTGCACACGCAAGGTCACATTTCAACTACCGAGTATCATTTGTATTATAATTTGTTGTTTGCAGTTAGTATATGGTTATAATATTGATCTTAATCATATCTGTATTTGCAGCCAGCCATGGTTTCTGGGCCTGGTGATGATGCTGAGAAGCATGGAAGCTTGAAAATCGCGCATCCATGGCCCCATGAAATGAATGCCATGTTGAGGAAACACCTAAAACAGCATATGTTGGATTGCCTGGATTAAACGAAGCAAGAAACAAGTGAAGTTCATTGCAGTTTACACAATAAGGTTATCTATCTCGATTGCAACCTCTAACGCATGATTTTTGATGCTTGAACCACAGATGGTTGGAGAACTCGAGCTCAGTCATAATCGACCAGTGTTAAGTAAGTTGCATTGAGTGATCTGACTCCCTCTAACTCTACCAGTTGCTCCCATGTGAATTCCTGGGATTCACATTCTAGTTCTCAGAAAACTAATCCTTCACTCTTTCTCAGATTAGTCTCTAAATTTGAGATTGTACAAACAATGGCGATATAGCAAAATGATTGCTCCTTCAAGTATAACTTTAACTTGGGCAGGACAAAGAAACCAAATACATCGGATGCTTGTCCAAATCAGAATCCAGCAGTTGTTCGGTGACATCTGACCTTCCATCACTTTTATCCTCGTTGGCATTCAGACGAGCAGATGAGGTGCCGTTGGATTAACCAGATCTTCCAGGATTTGTGCACTGAAGAGTCAGAATCAACAAACACAAACATCCAGCTAATTTGCTTTCTCTCACACGAAATCTAAAGGTTGCTTTGTCAACGAATTATGCTCAAGTTGGTCCTTTTGTAATCCAGATCTGCGTAACTAATCATTTGATACTATTCCATCCAGAAAAAGTCAGAAATGGAGTCCAGCTTAAGCAAGTGCTGTTAGCGCACACAGTGGTGGTCGAGAAAGTAAAGATCCTTGACTTAACTTTATCTGTGTTTGATTTCCAGCTCAAATTTGTTCTCTCCCACTTCACAGCTGTTAATCAACCACCACACACTTCTCTGAGACAGAATTCTGAGACTGGAAGGAGAAAACAAGGGAAAGGATATACTTTATAAAAACAAGGTTCTTTTAATTTGTACCCAGTTTACAACAAACACCTATAGTTTATGAGGATGATACAGTATACCATCACCCTCATAATGTTACAATGTTTGCATGAGTTCTTCACAAGACCTACTTTGGAGGTTCCTGTGCTTGTTTCACACAAACGTGTTTGATCGGTAGTAATGTATAAAAGACATCTACTCCTAAGCAACCAAAAAGTACAGTTCAATTAACCATTCATGATGGAACTTTAATCTTGTGAATTCTTGGCCTAGGTTCTACGGAGTTCACTCGGCGTAAAGTAGCTGCGAGGAGGGTTCAGTCGCTTGGCTCTCCCCGAAGCCCATCTGAACAACATACTGGCGGAGGTCATCCTCCCCGAAATTCACAAACTGGAACACAGTCATCAGTTAGACATTAAGATTGCTCTCGAAATGTTTGTTTGGTTCATTGGCTAAAAAGTCCACCATTACCTGAGAGGTGGCGTCAGTGAATCCATCTAGGTGAGGCACTTGCAAACTGGAAGGCCATCGAAGTGACATTTCCAACAGGTTTGAGTCTGTCTGTGCATCGATACTGTCGGGCACAGCAATCTTCAGAGGTTGCTGAGAAAAAGTGAAAGCTGAGCTTGCCATGCCTAGTTCATACAGTTGGTGTGGAAATGGTACATGAGCATGATGCATCTAAGTGACAAGGCAAAGTTTATGGTGAGCCTAAGTCATTATTGATAATAAAAAGTTTTTGATGAACACTAGATTCAGCAAAGAGAATGAAAGAAATTACATCTTTCGGGAGGAGAGTCTCCATATCAAACTCTAGCTGGGAATTCAAGGTGGCAAGCTTCATGGACAAGAACTGCGACAAGATGAACATAATTTAAACCAAAATCTAGTTTGATGAAGAGGAATCGATCGTCTGTTATAGTTCTACCTCAACTTGCCGCTGCAACGACTGCACATAGTTGATGATCTCATCGAGCATAACAGCCTTGCCTGTCACCTTCAATTCAAAAGCATATGGCTTCAAAATCATTAGATCAAGAACAATTCATTTGTAGCAAACCAACTCCAAAATAGTAGGGGGAAAAATTTACCTTCCTGCAACCTGGCACAAGATTTTGCAGAAACTTCATTCTCTCACTGATCTTTTCTCTCCTGACCTGGTGAAGAAGATAGTGAAAGGCTCAAATTAGCAATTAAAGGAGGGAGATAAGAAGAGCAAATCACTACAGAAAAGTGTGTTCTTTGCTTACCCTCTCGGCTAGGCTGTGGCTGTCGGTGGCTTGCCCTCTTCTTGCCCTGACATGGATGTAATCCTTCAGCGGCTCAAGCGGTTTGGCATCTTCTCCCAGTTTCCGGCTACCATTGCTGTTCTGCTCACTCGTCGGCTTTGCGGTATTCTTTTGGTCCTCACGCAGTTTCCGTTTCTTTGTACCAGAATTTTCCTCCTGCAGAAAGATAATTCTCCCTTTAATGCACCATCAGCTGGTTGTGCCCTAAATTCTAACAAAAGATCAAATCTTGGTAGGTACGTTGGGAGGATTCATGTTGGGGGAAGACAAAGGCGAGATTTTTCCTTTGCCCTTTGGAGCTGCTTTCCGCTTCCTCGCATTGCTCTCGGCACCAGTCGCCGCCAAACTATCCGACACCGACGAAGCTCCCGGCGAGGACGAGCATGAAATCCTACCGCCAAATCTGGACATTTCCATCGTCGAGTCAGATTTTGTTACCCCTTTTCCGTTGTTGGCTGCCATGAGAGATTGGCTGCTCGAAACCCTAGACAGCTTTCCCGCCTCCGCGATCCCTAATTGCGCCCCGATCCCGACGTGATTCCTCAGGCCGAAGCAACAGAACCTCGCCGCCCTCTCCCCCAGCCCCGGGTCACCGGCGAACGGCGCGAGTTGCGAGGCCGCCATTTCGTTCCCCTGCCCGGGAACGCCCTGCTGCTGGTCATCCGTGACGGTCAGGTTGAGCATGGGAGGCGAACAGGAAGTGCGGGCGACTTGGCACCGCGAAGTAGGAGTGATGTCCCTCGACTTGCAGATGCTTCCAAGCCGGCCGATGAGCTCACGAACAACCACGCCATCGTTGCCTGTCGGCGTGTTGAACGACGGGGACAGGACCAGAGAGCTGATGTCCGACTCCAGGTAAGCGTGCGCGTCGTGCTGCATCGGCTGATCCCATCCGAGGTTAAGCGAGGAACGCGGAAGCTGGTCGGCGCCTGCGGCGGACTTCAATTCCGACGGCAGCACAGCTTCCGCCAATGGCCCGTTCCCGCCGAAAAATCGCTCCTTTCCCATTTCCGAGAGGCGGAAACCGCGGAGAGAAGCCGAAAAATAAGATGTAAAGGTGAAAATTTTCAAGAATGGAGAAGAGCGAAGCGAAGGCTGAAAAGGTTAAGCTGTTTACCACCGAGTATATATAGAATGTTGTACTAGAGATACAGTCACCGGAGGTGGCGGTGAAATAGTAGGGGGCTTGAACGTGCGGTGAGGAGGCCCCCCCTAGAGGAGGCGTATCACGTATGCCCCCCTACAGAAGCGGTAACCTTTTACGGGAATTAATTAATTATGTTTCCTTTGATCAGTTCCCCGGTATTTTTTATTAATTAATTAAATTATGTTTTTTTTTGTCCCTAAGTAGGATATGATCTTCTACGATGTATTATTTGTAAGAATTTTCTTTCAAATGGAGAATGCAATCAAAGGATGCTGGGCATCTGGATTGTCATTTTCATTTATCCTGGTAGTTAATCAAGATTTATCATTAATTAATTAACTGTTAAATACTCTTATCCTCATTTTTCAAATAATAAAAATAATAAATTATAAAATTTTAATTGAATATCAAAATAATAATAATAATATGTAAAATTGTAAATATATAATAAATATTAAAAATACTTAATGTTGTGTGTCTAACATTATCAAACATGAAAAAAAATAATGAGAAAGGAAAATAAAATAAAATTTAGTTGAATATTTATAACCATTCCTTTATGTTGCTAATTAACCTAATAAAAACATTCCAATTAATTTGAATTTTCAACTGTTGTCTTAAAAATAAAAACATTTGAATTCTCAATAAAATTATAAATTAAAAAGAATTTAATAAAATTAAATGGAATGAAAAAAAATTTAATCGAGGTAATTTAATAAAGGGTGATTATTTAAATTTGTGTAATTATTGTATCATCAATTGACAAGAGAAAAATGAGAGGCGTCCACCTAAACTCCCACGTGACAATGACTCATATCGAATTAAAAAGGTAAAAATTCAACAAACACCATGTGATGAGGATTAGTTCGTCAATAATAATAATAATAATTCATTTTATTACTCTCATTTATTATAATAGTTTTAATAAGCATTAAAATAATTTTAATTATAATTAGTTTGTAATTTTATATATGTTAGAGCAGTTTGGACACGACAGTAAAATAATAATATTTTTAAGAAATAAAACGTTCTTTTAAAAAAATAAAATAAAAATAAGGGATAATTTATTCGGTTGTTAAATGTAACCGCACGATACTTAAATTAATATAATGAAAATGGGGCTTGTAACAAAATCCTCAAAACCGGGCTTCCCCACGCGTCTTGCCAACGCAAAACCAACCTCGTTTGTTTGGTTCACAACCCGTCTCTCTCTTTTCTTCGCTCTCTCTCTCTCTCTCTCTCTCTCTTCGCTCCCGCCACCTTTTCCTTCCTCCTCTTTCATCATTCTCCACGCAAAACCTAACCCCTTCCGATCGAGATCCACATGCCCCAGTAGCCCACAATGGCCGAGACGAGGAACCACTGCGCTTCCTCCGCCGCCTTCGCCGCCGCCTTCTTCCTCTTTCGCTTCCTCTTCTGCCTACTCGCGCTGGATCTGCCCCGCCAATGCCGCGGCGCCTCCTCGCCCGACGCGGCGGCTATGTCCGAGCTGGCGCGGTCCCTCTCCGGGGTTCCTTCTAGCTGGAAGGCTCAGCAAGATCCCTGCAGCTGGGACGGCGTTACCTGCTCCGGCGGCCGCGTCACCGGCATCAATCTCGCCTCCCGAGGCGTCTCTGGAAGGCTTCCTCCCGCATTCGGTGATCTCACCTCGCTCACGTCCCTTCAGCTGCAGCGCAACAGCATCTCCGGCCCTCTCCCTCGCCTCAGCAAACTCTCCTCGCTCCAGAGCATATTCCTCGACGGCAACGCCTTCGATTCCATCCCGGACGGATTTTTCAGCGGACTCTCCTCCCTCCAGAAGATCTCTTTCGACGATCTCCCTCTCGCCCCCTGGAACCTCTCCCAAGACATCGCTTCCGCTGCTGGACTCGTCCAGTTATCCGCCTCCAACGCTTCCCTCACGGGGTCGATTCCAGACTTCCTTGGCTCCCTGTCGAGCCTCGGCATCCTCCGTCTCTCTTACAACCAGCTCACTGGCACCCTCCCGAGCTCCTTCGCCGGCTCCGCCCTCCAGCAACTCCTCCTTAACAACCAGCAGTCTCGCGACAAGATCTCCGGCCGAATTGACGTCATTGGGGCAATGCCCCAGCTCACCATGGTCTGGCTCCAGTCCAACAGCTTCACGGGGCCGATACCTGATCTTTCCAACCTCACGGGCCTTGAATCCTTCAACGTCCGCGACAACTCCCTCACCGGCGTTGTGCCGCAGTCTCTCGCTGCCTGCCCTTCGCTTAGGAATGTGACCCTCTCCAACAACCTGCTGCAGGGCCCTTTCCCGCAGTTCGCCAGCAAATCCATTGTTGAAGACGTCAACAAGGGAAACAATTTCTGTAGCTTGGATGGTAGCGCATGTGATCTCCGGGTTACGGCACTGTTAGCTGTGGCTGAGGGGTTTGGTTACCCGGCTGTGCTTGCCAAGTCATGGCAGGGGAACGATCCTTGCAGTAGCAACTGGTTGGGTGTCACCTGCGACCTGCAGAAAAGCATCAGCGTGCTCAACTTTGGGAATCAGCATTTTGGCGGGTACATCTCTTCGGTCTTTGGCAACTTCACCTCTCTGCGTCAGTTGTTATTAAGCAACAATAATCTCACCGGAACAATTCCCGACAGCTTGACTCAGATCCCTACTCTCCAGCAATTAGATGTCACTAATAACGACCTCAGTGGGGATGTGCCAAAATTTCTCAGCTCTGTTATGCTCAAAACTGATGGAAATCCCAATCTCGGTAAAGACTCTAGCTCAGGAGGTAGTAGCTCTTCTCCAACGAGTGGGACACCTAGTTCTCCATCTTCTGACAACAAACCGTCGACTGGATCAAACTCTGTTGCCATGATTGTGGGTATCATCATAGCTGTGATGGTTCTGGTTGCTTGTTCAATAATACTCTTACTGCATCACCGCAAGAAGAACAAGAAGAAATTTGGACTTGTTCCAACTAGGACACCACCAAATGAGCCTATTGTGATTGACATGAATACTAATGGTGGAGGATTGAGCATGTTAAATACCCAAAGCAGTACTGAGAGTGCAACTGCATACCTTGGTGAACCTCAAAGCATGCATATGTCTATTCAAGCACTGAAAAAGGCCACAAATACTTTCAGTGAGGATTATATATTGGGCAAGGGTGGTTTTGGAATCGTGTACAAAGGGGATCTCGGTGGAACACTGGTTGCTGTGAAGAGAAGTATATCTGACTTGATGGGTCAAAAGGGCCAACAAGAGTTCAAAGCAGAGATTGATGTTCTTAGGAAGGTTAGACATCGGAACTTGGTTGCACTTCTTGGATACTGCGATGATGGCCAAGAAAGACTTTTGGTGTATGAATTCATGCCAGGGGGTACACTGGGGCAACACTTGTTTGAATGGGAGAGCAGAAATGAACCACCACTTACTTGGAAGCAACGGCTAGCGATTTCTTTGGATGTTGCCAGAGGTATTGAGTATTTGCACAGCTTGGCCCAAGAGAGTTTCATTCACAGAGATTTGAAACCTTCTAACATACTACTAGACAAAGATTTGAGGGCCAAAGTTTCTGATTTTGGGTTGGTAAAACTTGCTACAGACAACAAAATGTCCATGATGACACGGTTAGCAGGGACTTTTGGGTATCTTGCACCTGAATACGCAAGTAAGTGGATTGTTTTACTTTTTTAGCAGATATTTTGTCTTTTAAACTATAAATCTGTAAATCGAGCCCTTCACTAATAATTCAAATATTTTGATGGGAATGTTTTTAACATTGAGGATTTCAAATGTCAACCCACATTTTTTTGTTTCTTTAACATTTATCATTTAAATGCCCATTGTCGGTCTTTACATGCAAAGTCCTTGAGCTTGTGACTTCATCTTTT